>NC_051299.1:385400-748300 GCF_900681995.1 Plasmodium vinckei vinckei
ATTTGAGGTCATAACTTTTGTGTGTAAAATAAAACTTGTCAATTTAATATTTAATAAATAAAAAATAGGTGGTGATATAAAATTTTGATGAGTTGAAATTTTTAATAATGTGATTAAATGGTTTATACCAAGAGATGATGAAAAATATAGAATCTGTTGATTAAAAAATAGTATAAAATATTTTGAAAAAGTAATAAAATTATCTAAAAAATATACTAATTTAACAAAATCATTTGAAGTATAATTTTGTATAGTTCTTGGTAATGTTACTAATATTTTTGTTATTAATTTATTATCTTTATAATTAAAAAAAGACAAACAATTCAAACAATCTAATAATATACATATTTTATATTGACTTAAATTTTTTGTTATACATTCAGTTAATTTTTTAAATAAAAAAATGTTAAATAAATTTATATTTTTTGCTGATTTTAATATAGAACTTATTTCAGTAGGTTTATAAAAATAGCATTTCAAAGTAATTATTTTATAAATATTCTTATATATACACACATTTCTATATCCATATTTTGACAAAATAAATAAATGTTTAGGAGCTTGTTTAAAAAGGTTAGCTGATATCTTTTTTAATATCCCTTTCTCTTCACAAGCTAGCTCACCAATTAAATTCTGATCGTTGTCACAAATATAACCAGACTTAACCGAGCAACTCTCCTCTTGTAAAACTTTTGAAAATAAATGGTTTCCAAATTTTTTATAAAAAAATTCTATAGTATTAAAAATATATTCATTATATAAATTATTTTTAGCTAAAAAATATGCTATAATAAAAAAATCAGTAAATGAAAAATTGTCTATATTTTTATTTATAAAATTTTGAACAAATTGTATAAATTTATTTGATATTAATAATGGAATATTTAAAATGTCTAATAAAAAAACAAATTCATTAATATTTATTTGTTTAATAAGTTCGTCATTTGTTGATATTCTATTTGATATATGTAATATTATAAATGGATTTAAAAAATTTTTCTCTTTAAATGTGTGTAATATATATATTAGTTCATTAATTTTGTATTGATTTATTTGACTAGCTATTGTAAACATTATCAATCTTAAAATATAATACTTAGCTTTATTATTATTTAATACATAACTGTTTAAATATTTTAATATATCTTTTTTATTTTTCATTAAAATTACATTTTTTATATTTTTATATTTTAACAACTCCTCATAATTAGCTTCATCTATTTCTATATTTAATTTATGCATACTATTTTTTTTTGTATTTTCTAAATAAATCAATTTCTTTTCTTTAGACGATATATACTTCTTTTTATAACAACCTCGTTCTAAATTATTACTCTCCTTTTCGACAATATTAATGCAGTTCATTTTTTCTCTCTCATTGTTGTTATTTTCTTTTTGCTCTTGCTCTAAACCTTTTTCATAGGTTGAAAAGTAACTCTTGTATTCTTTTCCATGTATATAAAATTGTGTGTTCAAATTGACAAAATAGTTGAAAACTCTTGTTGGCTTAGTTCTCTTTACAAGGTTTATCATTATTCATGTAGTAAGGGAAAATATTGTATAGAAATTATTTCTCTTATTTTATTCCTTCAATTTTGTTTACATTCATTTTGGATAGTCCTACCTCTTAATCATAATTTTAAGCGCAATCCATATACAAAAATATTATGACCATACATACGTGTATTCACATTTATATATCTTTATATTAGCATATATTCTTCACCTAAAGGTATACCCATTATTCCAACATAAAAATTTGTAGAACTCTCTACCGAATTTACACTTTTCCATCCCTTCTAAATAAACTGGATGAGTAAAATGCAATTTGCTAACAATAATAATGCTAGAAATGCAAATAATTGCTATTATTATATTATCATGTTAGTACATTCACTTATTTGCACAAAAACTTAAAACTTATATTTTGCATTTTATTTTTGCCGAACTAAATCGAAATATTTTATCACCCCATATTCACAATACATAATTATACCCATATATTTAATGCATAATTTTTTTCACCGTTTGAAATACAAAATTAGAGACCCACATCAAATATAGAAAATATTTATAAAAAAAAAAATCTATAGTCACAAACTAGTGAAATGCTATTTTCGAAACGTTATATGAAAATATAAATTTTCGAGAATTTTTTTATTCGAAAAATTTGTCAATAATCTTAAATTTTTTTTCACTACTTTATTGTCACAAGCTAAGGCAAAGTATTTATAGATCGATTCAATTTTATTAAAAAGGGGTTATAGTTTATAAAATACGGCATTTTGTTGGCATTTATATATAAACACAACAAGATAAACAAGCAAAATAGTATGTATTAAAATTAAAACAACTCATCTTTAATAAAGTGGAAATATAAAGATAAAACAGTTTAATATAAAACATGTACATCATTGACAAAAGCCGATTACATCTTCTTTAATGCAAACTAAATGGACGAGCATACGATATATATAATAGGCATATGAACTTCTTGAGTGCTTGGTTGTTGAACCCGAATATTTAAATCACATGATGAGCTTCCTACTTCACATAATGCATAATCTGTTATACTAGATGAAATATAGTCAATTGCAAATCCAGATATTATAAATTTCCCAGGTGTACATTTTAAACTAATTAATGTATTTTTATCTATATGCATTTTTTGGCTCAAAGTTTTAGACTCTAATGTATTTATGAATAATTGTTTATTATTAGGAAGACAATTAACCCAAAAAAAATTTTGAAAATTTTCATTTTTATTTTTTTCTTGTGATTGACAACTATTTGTACCACTTATACATGGTTCGATTACAATATTTGCACTTAAACTTTTTTGTATTGTTAATATAAATCCAAAACCTATTTTCATATTTGACGGACAAGTAATTTGTTCATTCTCATGTGTTGCCTTTTTATAAATCTGATATATTTCATTTAAATTATGTTTACTACATAATATCCAACCAAATTCAAAACTTTTATCTGATGCTATATTTATTCCACTAGAACATTCATCAGTTGATGAACATACATGCATTACTATACTGTCATCATATTGTTTTTGTTTATTTGTTATTATAAATCCACTAATAATTTTTTCATCATTTTCACATTTAAGTGATATATTTAAATTAATATTTTTATCTATATATTGATGCCATTTTTTAATATCCATTTTGTATAAATCCGATTCAGTTTTATTTATTTCAAAAGGATATCTATTATATTCCGAGTAACTAATATTAGAATAATATTCTAAAGCTTTATAATAAGCAACTTTTCCATCATTTGTTTTTATAAAATCAGAAAAAGGTCTTAAAGTCAACTTAATTGGTTTTGCATATTTACCATTTATTGTTTTTTCCCATTCATCTTCAATACCATTTATCATAAGAACTTTTCCTTCACCATCTTTATATTCTTTAATATCTTCTCCACCATCATATATCGTATTTTTTTCTTTTATATAAGTTAATATATTATCATTGTCCTTTTGGTTTGTGTAATTCTGTCTCTTTGATATAATCGATCCAAAATAAAAACTCCCAAGTTTATTTCCACTTGTAAACGGGTTCAACCGTTTTTTATATATTTGAACTTGATCAGAATTATATATATTATTATAATATTCCGAATATAAAATATTTATAATTTTACCTCCATAATATACTTCAGACACTAAATGAGTTCCATATAAATTAAAAAAAGTAATCCATGGGGTTATTGTTTTTAAGCAATTTTTATCATATTTATTTTTTTTATATGAATGTACACTACATTTATATTTATTTATATTTATATTTTTATAATTCTTTTCCAAATCATTTAACATATTTATAAAAAATGGATCTAATTTACTACTGTCAACATTTTTTAAAGCAACAAAATATCTAGAACATATCTTTTTATCAATAATTATTGAATACCCCTTTTCAATTCTTTCAACTAACATCCTATAATAATTTGAAGAATTAAAAGGATGAATTTTATATAATACTGGAAATTTATAACTCTTATATTCATCATCTATATCTTCTAAATTTTTAATTATTTTTCCTTTTTTATTATAAACACATTTTATATCTTCTTTTTTTTTAGCTATAAAAAATATGCTATTATCATTTTCGGTACTAGTTCCATATTTTTCTGTACTCTCTTCCATCTTATTTTGATATTTACTTTGTTCTTGTCTATTTTTGTTATCTTTTTTTTGTCTATCCTTTTCATTTTCTTCCGACCAAAGTTTTTCCTTCAAAATATACCTTTTGTATCCTAGATCGACAGTAAATAGTGGATCGCCCATTGGGTTCCCTTTGATAATATCATAAGACATCCCTAAATAATTTACCAAGTATTTAATATCTGATACATCAACATTATCATTATATGAATGTGCGTCATATATACTATGTGTCTTCAAAATGCAGTACACTGCTACATGGGTTGTTGCCACTGCAAAGGCCCACCAAATGCACTTACTTATTCCCATTTTTATACAACCATTCGTAAATAAACATGTGTATATATATAGAAAGGCGCATACAGAGACAACCGTAAATATAGGCTACTCTTTCTTGTCACACAAAATGTAAATCGTGATGGCATTAATACGGTTTGAAAAAAATGACCAATTTCGAACGTGTTTAAAATAAATAAAATATATTAGCGTAAATATCCTGACCATACAGGAATAAATGCTTTTTATTTAGTCAAATTAAATATTTATTGTAAGTAAATTTGTTTATTTATCAAAAAGATAAAATTGCAAATGCTATAGAATAAAAACAATGAAATTTTTTATACATAAGTAAAATTATGAAATATACTACAAAAATTAAACAAAAAGATAAACATAAATATATCAAAATAAAAAACATACACACAAATATATATTCATATATATATTTGTGCATAACCAAGGGTAAATATGTAATTAAAAAATGTGTAAAAATATTATATTTAATTAAAAGAACACTTAAAGATACTTATATAATTGATGTTGTCTATGTATATCCATCTTATATTTATAATACACATTTATCAAAAAAAATATAGGTACTTATATATTTGTTTATTTGTGAAAAACAATTTAAAACAAAATTAACAACTTTATTTTTTTTAAGCTAGCCAATGTTTAAAATATTCCTAAATCTTAATAGAGAAAAAAAAAAATATAGCTAAAATATCGACATTTTTATCACATATTTATTTCTTGTTCATAAAAATTATTAACAATTCAGGAAAATTAGAGAAAAAAACGAATTAAATATATTCCTTGTTAATATATAATTTGTAAGACACTCATGTCGCTAATTTATTTTTGTCAAATATTATAAAGTTGCTTTTGAATATTTTTTTTTAATTATTCTAAATTTGGATATATAAAAGATGATATTCCATTTTAATTGAAACTATGTCTTCTGAAAAATAAATTTCATATCCATTATATTTTGGATCTTCCTAATCCAAAGAATTGTCAATTCATCGTCGGCATTGAATATATCACTAAAAAAATAAAAAGGTATATGTATGACTATAGCTACATCATCAAGGTTTAAATATATATACATAAATTTAAATAATAATTAACTCCATGAAAAAAAATTTGTATAAACAAAAGCAATAAATAATAGATTAGAAATAAACAAAAAAGCATACCATTATCCTGATCCATGATTTTATATATAGCAAAATTAATACGTGGGCCAATTTCTAGTAAATTATGTTCATTGTCTTTGTCTTCATTATCATCATTATTATTATTAATAAGTTTGTTCGAAATATATTTATATATATCGATATTTTCATTCGAGCCTTCAATTTGATAAGCTTTCCCTATAATTTTATCAAGGGCATTTTTTTTAAAATTTGTTGCATATTGTCTAAAATATATAGTATTATCACTAGCGTTATAACAATATAATAAAATTCTTCGTGGCTTGTGTGTAAAATCATTGGCCAAACTTACACTTGGATATAAATTTTTTAAAACATTTTGTACAATAATTAAATAATTTTCCAATTCTGGATTTTTGGTGTTATTAAAATTTTTTAAAATAAGTAAAGGTTTTAATTTTTTATAATCAATAGCTAAATGTTTTGAATAAACAGATTTAACTATAGATGATCCTGTATAACTTCGAATCATTAATGTTATTGCTAATTTTGTATAATTACTTGTAATTTTATAAAATAATTTAAGATTTTGCAAATAAATAGAAATTGAAAATTGATAACTTAATTCTTTTAATTTATTATTTATTTCATTTGCATTTTTTAATTTGTTAATATAAAATACTATACAATATGGATTAAACATATCTGTTATGTCTCGACAAAGAGTTTTGATTTCTGGACTCATTCCTTTTTTTTTAATTAATATTACATTTGTTTTTTTTATGGCTTCCTTTGCAATTTCGTCTACATTTTTATATTTATCTATTTTTTTATTTTTATTATCAATTTTTTTTAATTTTCCATTTATCCTGCTTTTTTTCTTAGTTGCCATTTTATCATCAAAATTTTACAAAATAATATCATACCCTCTTATAGTTAAATAATTAGAGATATATAATTATAAATTATCTGTATATATATGTTATATGTATGCATATATTATGTGAATAAATATGACAATTATCTCTGTATATTTATTTTTCATAACATTAGCTATAACCGTTTTCTCATATCCAACTCTAGACATATGGCCATAATATATATAAATATATTACAGAGAATTACTTAGCATATTCCTAAATAAATATCACAGCCAATTTTTATGTTGCTATACTTTCTTGACAATAATAATATTCCTTTATATGTTCATGTAATTAAAATGAAACAACTCACTATTTTTTGTTCATAAAAAAAATATATAAATTAATTTTCAAGCCAAACCCACAAAAAAAAAATGATAAATAATGAAAATATAATAAAATGATGGGGAATTGATAAAACATTATTTTTTATATTTTACAATTTTTCATTTAATTTTAAATATGTTTAATAAAAAACAAAAATATAATAATAATATATGCAAAATATAGAGCAATCTACAAATTCCCAGTATTTTAAAGGCACCACAATAATATATTAATTGCAAATATCCCGAAGAAAAAAAATATTTACAATAAACCTTATGATGGTTAAAATGGTATATATAAAATAAAATTTTTTTTTTTAATTTTTTTTTTACAAATTGAAAAATATTAAGAAAGGAAAAAATGAATAATCCCTAAATGCCAAAAAACAAACTTAAGAAGAAAAAAATGCATTTATACATATAATATATACACAAAAATGTTTATGGGTTAGTATACAGATTATTATATATAATTAATTAAGGGGAACTGATAGACAATCTGACTAACTAATGAAGGCATATCTACCACATATCGATGATACAATTTTGACACTATTTAATTTTTTCTTTCCTTTTTGTTAATTCAATATAAAAAAGGGAAGATAGTAGGTACAAAAATAAGTATAAAAAAAAAAATAAGGGTTAAAAGGAAGGAGAAAAAATAGTATTCACATATTTACACTTGCTAAATTTAATAAAATCAAGATTAAAAAAATAATTAACTTCCTAATAAACCTCTTAATAAAATGATATTAGAAATCGTACCTTTGTATAGTTACAATTTTTATAGTACCTTGTTAATAATAAAAAATATTTTTGATTTGGATGAGAAACATGAAGTTGACAATGTTAGCAAAACCCCAATTGGGGATGAGGAAGGAAATATAGTTGAAGCGGACAAAATAAAAGATGAAAACTTTTTAAATACCGAATATAATAATAATGAAAGAGGAAATAATTACACCAAATCTTATAATTACAATTATATAAATAACAAAAACAATTTTTATGTTGATAAAAAAAATGAAAATATTTATATTTTAATAAATTGTGGATGGGATGATAACTTTTGCCTTGATGATATTAAAAATGTTATAAAGTAAGTATATTTTACTTTTTATATAGTTAAAAATATTGCATGGTCAGGTAAAATTGGAAGTTTGCACATTTTTACATGTCTGTTCATACGTTTTATTGTTATTTCTTTTTGCAGAGTTTGTGAATATGTAGATATTGTACTTATAACAAATCATGGATTGAATTATATTGGATGTTTGCCAATTATATATCAAGAGTTTTTAAAGTTAAACAGAAAAGTTCCTATAATATGTCATGAATATACAAAGTCATATAGTAAATACATTTTATTAAGTTATATAAAATGTATAAATAATTGTGAATTTTTTAAAACATATAATGAAAATAAATATATAAATTTAATTAATGATTTATATCAAAATATGTTGGAATTAGAATATAAAGAATATTATACTTATAAAAAAAATATAGTATATGAAAAAGAATATAAAAAAAAAAACTGTATTTTTATATTGCCAATATATTTTGTGAATAATGGTGATAATATAGGCTCGTCAGGAATTATTATAAAACTT
Source organism: Plasmodium vinckei vinckei (assembly GCF_900681995.1). Lineage (NCBI taxonomy): Eukaryota > Apicomplexa > Aconoidasida > Haemosporida > Plasmodiidae > Plasmodium > Plasmodium vinckei. The sequence goes on from NC_051299.1 coordinate 393,882, forward strand.
TTTAATTATAAAATTTTATATTCTATAAATACTAACATAATTGATTATTCTTTTATTGAAAAGTCGAACATTATAAATCAGTCAAATATCTTTACTTTTATTGGAAATTTTATGTATACAAATAAAAATTATAACAAGATGGTTGAAATAAGAAACATAATAAATATAGTTAATCGAACTATAAATAATTTGGGTTGTGTCTTTTTCCCTGTGGACATTGACAGTAATATAAAAAAAGGAAAATAAAATAATCAAGCTAAAAAAGGTTTAAACAATTTATTTCATAAATATATATACATATCTTTTTTTAATTCCCCTGTTTTAGGCATATTTTTAGACCTCCTTTTTCACATAAATGCGTTGATGGAGTTAAACTCGCAACGATATGCCATCCTGTTCCTGTGCCCTTACGCGTAATTTTGAAAATACGATAAAAAAAATAAACTTCATATGCTTACACTTATTATTTCATCGCATATATTATTTATGCTTCATTTTATATTGTGTAGAGAAAACTTGGTCCGACTTCTATGCGCATCGATGTCCTATATGAATAGCTACATAAAAAATAATTTTCATAAAAATCGAGTAAACTTATTCAAGATAAAGAATTTAATATGTTTGAAGGATTACAATGATTTTAAAAAATACGAAGATGGTTATTATATTTTATTTTCTTTCCCTTCCAATATAAATAATGACACATCAAAAAGGATTCTATCATCTTTCCTTAAAAATAAAAAGAATGTCTTAATATTAACAAAAAAAAATAAAACAGATAATATTTGTTCTGATATATGTAATAATTATTATAAAAATAAAAAAAAAGAAAATAAAGAAAACTTTAATTTTTCATATACAAAAAATGTAAAAATAGATGATGATGCTTTATATGAAATTTATTTAAAAGAAAAAGATAACATTGAAAATTATATTTTGAAAACTATAAATGAAAATAAAAAAAAAAAAAAAAAAAAAGAAATACAAGATAATAATGAAGAAAAAAAACAAAAAAATAAAAATTTTATATTCGAATCTAATGAAGAAATGATTTATATAAAAAAAACAAAAAATAAACAACCACAACAAAAATATACACACCAATTAGAAAATAATGATGATAATGTTCAACCCGATCAATCAAAGGACATATTCCTTAAAGATGAAAATGTTAAGGAAGAAAGTTTTTTCGATTTTTTTAAAAAAAAAAAAAAAAAAGACAAACAAGAAAATGTGAATAGTGACCCTACTGAGAGTAGCTCAAACAGCGAACCGGAAGACGAGGGTCATGAAGAGGAAGAAAATGAAGATGAAGAAGATGAGGAGGAAGAAGAGGAAGATGAAGAAGATGAAGAAGAAGAAGAGGAAGAGGAAGAGGAAGAGGATGAGGATGAGGAAGAAGAAGACGAAGATGAAAACCTTTTGGGCAGCGACCTAAAATATGAAGAAATGAAAGGAACAAATAAAAATGTAAAATTTGGAGAAAACTTTTATTCCTATAAACAAAATAAAAGTGAGATTCGTATAAAAAGAGAATTAAATAACTACGATGAAAATCTGAACAATCAAGATAAATTTTCGTTAAATAAAAAAAAAACAAGAAACGGAGTAAAAATAAAAATTGAAAAAAGTGACTCTGATGTGAGTAGTAACTTTCAAGAAGATGAAACAAAATGGAAAAATAGATTTATAAAATATAATAATGAAAAGGAAATACAAAATAAAATGTTAATAAAAAAGGAAGAAACAGAAAAAACAAAAAATTTGATATATACAAATTTATCAGATAAAAATGAAGACAATCAATATGATGACATAAATAATTCTTCAATGGGATATAAGAAAAATTCATGGAAAAATAAATTATTAAAATATTTTAAAATAATTCCTACAATTTCAAAGGAAGAAAAAGTTTCTATTCAAATAAATTGTAAAATAAAAATATTTGATATAGAATATATTATTAATCAAAATACATTAAAAACTATTTTATTTCAACTTAATCCAAAACATTTTGTTTTATTACCATCATGTGATTCATATAGTTCACTAAATTTTGAAATGTTATTTTATTCTTCGATAAAAAATTGTACAAAAGTACATACATTTTATTCTCCAAATTATTTTAATACTATAAAAGAAAATATGAAGGATATATTATACGACCGTTTTTTTTTTAGAAACGCTTTATCTATAGATTCAGTCATGATACCTCTAAATGTACAATATGAAAATGTTTATATAAAAAATATTTATACTCTTATTAATTCTATGACTCCAGATATTACGAACTTCCATATTTTTAAAGCCAAGGTTAGTTTTGGCGATACCAAGGAGAGGGACCCCAACCTACCATCCAACCAGTAAGACAAAAAAAGTTGAAAAAATTGTTAAAAAAATTGTAAAAAAGGTTGTAAAATAATACTGAATGGCGGACGTAAAATATGGCACGTGCCATATGCATATTATTCCATCTTATTTTTTTTTTTCATTTTCCTTTTCCTTTTATTTCAGGCGACGAAAACAATTTATAAATGAGCATAGCACCTTTTGGAATGAGTACAAGGGATCTGAATATACACTTTCTCTACCTCAAGAAAAGGGAGAGATAGAGGAAGTTGGTATATCTTCAAAGGTTATTCAAAATAAAGCCGATGAAAATAAAGTCGACGAAGAAAAAAATAATGATAATGTAGATGAAAATGATGAAAAAAAGAAAAAAGATAAAGAAGATACAACATTTTTAAATTATTATATTGATGATGATCAAACTGAAAATCAAAGTGATGAAAATAGTGAGGACATATCGAGTTTATCATCACAAGATGAAGATTCATATTTACAAAATGAAATAAATCAAGAACAAAAATTAAAAGGAGAATTATATATTGGTGATGTTAGTATTAAAAATTTATTAACGAGTATAAATAATTTTCCTAATGTTTGTCTTAATTTTGTTAATGAAAATCAAATCATACTTGATGGAAAAGCAAGTATAAAAAAGGAATCACTTATAAATATAAACCAACAATCAAACAATCGCAATAATGTAACTTGGAAAATTGAAAGCTCGTTAGACCCTTCCTTCTACTTTCTGAGGAATGTTTTGAAGGACCTTCATAACAACATGTCCATATAGCTAACTACAACCTTGTTTTTTATCTTATATTTTTTACTTTATATTTTTTATCTTATATTTTATATCTTTTACTTTATATTTTCACCTTTACAATAATGTGCTTGCCCTAACAAGCCTCCTTTTTTTCGTAACCTAACAAATGCCAACTTTTATACATTTAGAGCTAATGTAGCAAAATGTATAGAAGCTTGATAAAACTTCCTGACCATTTTTAACCTAAGATAAAGATGAAAAAGCCATCTAATTTTTTGATAATACTAATTATATTATTCTATTTTAAACCGTTTATACAATAAAAAATGAACATTCATAAAGTATTGTATTATGCATAAGATGTGAAACAAAACCAAACGTGCACAGACAAAGGTGCTATTATTTTTCTATGCTCTATAATAACAATAACATTCAGTATTAGAAAGTGGGATATATAAAGTTTGTAGGATCTGAGTACCTCGACCCCATTATTTTTTTTTCCTTTTTCATGCATACAACAAAAAGGAGGTACAAAAATTTATGTCAACACAAAGATATATATTTTTTGTTCGAAAAAAATATGTTCGTGGGGTTCCACATTTTTTTTTAAATTTATAAATTAACAGCGCAAATGTAAAAATATACTATTCACAAAAGAAGGGACAGAACACAATCGGTGTATATGTATTACAACAATATATATATATAAGAAAAACTTAATTTGTTTAATCAACTTCTTCAACAGTTGGTCCGCTTCCAGCTGGTGCTCCTCCTGGTGCTCCCATACCTCCGGGCATTCCACCTGGGAAGTTCATACCTCCTGGCATACCTCCTGGCATTCCACCTGGCATTCCACCTGGCATTCCGCCAGCAGCTGCTCCAGCATCTTGATATATTTTAGACATTATTGGTGCGCATACAGATTCAGCTTCTTTTTGTTTAGCTTCATATTCATCTTTTCCAGCTAATTGGTTTTTCTCTAACCATTCAAGAATAGAAGTAACAGATTTCATGCAAGTTTCAATTTCAGCTGGTTGTAATTTTTCTTTAATTTTTTGATCTTCTAATGAACTTTTAACACCATAGCAATAGTTTTCAAGACTGTTTCTTGCTTCAATTCTTTTTTTATTTTCTTCATCTTCTGCTTTATATTTTTCAGCATCATTAACCATTCTATCAATTTCTTCAGGAGATAATCTACCTTTGTCATTAGTAATTGTGATATGATTTTGTTTACCAGTACTTTTTTCAACAGCTGTGACATTTAAAATACCATTTGCATCAATATCGAATGTAACTTCAATTTGTGGTACTTTTCTAGGAGCAGGTGGAATACCATCTAAATGAAATTTACCTAATAAGTTGTTGTCTTTAGTTAGAGCTCTTTCTCCTTCATATACTTGTATTAATACACCTGGTTGATTATCAGCATAGGTAGTAAAGATTTGACTTTTTTTTGCTGGAATTGTTGTATTTCTTTCAATTAATTTTGTCATAACACCTCCTGCAGTTTCTAATCCTAAAGATAAGGAACAGACATCTAATAATAATAAATCTTGTACTGCATTGGATTGATCACCTGATAAAATGGCAGCTTGAACAGCAGCACCATAAGCAACAGCTTCATCAGGATTTATTGATCTGCATGCTTCTTTTCCATTAAAAAATTCTTTTATTAATGTTTGAATTTTTGGAATTCTTGTAGATCCACCAACTAAGACAACTTCATGGACACTCTTTTTATCCATCATGGCATCTTTTAAAACTTTTTCAACTGGTATTAATGTATCTCTAAAATAGTCGATACATAATTCTTCGAATCTAGCTCTACTAACTGTTACACTATAATCAATACCTTCAAAAAGAGAATCAATTTCAATTGTGGCTTGAGTTGAAGAAGATAATGTACGTTTTGCTCTTTCACATTGTGTTCTTAATCTTCTTAAAGCTCTACTATTTTTTGATAAATCTTTTCCTCTATTTTTTCTTTTAAAATCTTCAACACAAAAGTTAACTAAACGGTTATCAAAATCTTCACCACCTAAATGGGTATCTCCTGCTGTTGCCTTAACTTCAAATATACCATCTTCAATAGTAAGTAATGAAACATCAAAAGTACCACCTCCTAAATCGAAGATTAATATATTTTTTTCTCCCTTTCCTTTTTTATGTAAACCATATGCAATAGCTGCTGCAGTTGGTTCGTTTATAATTCTCATAACATTTAATCCTGCAATTGTACCAGCATCTTTTGTTGCTTGTCTTTGAGAGTCATTAAAATATGCAGGTACTGTAATAACTGCATTTTTTATAGATTTTCCTAAAAAGGCTTCTGCATTTTCTTTCATTTTTTGTAAAACCATAGAAGAAATTTCTTCAGGGTGAAATAATTTTTTTTCACCTTGATAAACAACTTCAATCATAGGCTTTTCTTCAATACCTGATTTAACTGTAAATGGCCAATGCTTCATATCACTTTGTACAGAAGATTCTGTAAATTTCCTACCAATTAATCTTTTTGCATCGAAGACTGTATTTTCTGGGTTTCTTGCAACTTGGTTTTTAGCTGCATCACCAATTAATCTTTCTGTATCAGTGAAAGCAACATAGGATGGGGTTGTTCTGTTACCTTGGTCGTTGGCAATTATATCAACATTTTCATTTCTCCATACACCAACACAGGAGTAAGTGGTACCTAAATCGATACCTATAGCTATGTTTGACTCTGGTAAGTTTGGCTTTGATGCTTTTGCGTTTGCCATCTTTTAAATATTATTAATTTAGTGAAATAATTTTAAGTAATTATTTTAATTAACTTGCTATAAGTAAATATATATATTTAATACACTTATGGCAAAAATGTATACAATAAAATATACTTGGTTTTAATTTTTTTAAAAAAATATATACTTATAATTTAAGCAATAAATATATATCTATATATTTCTTTAATTTGAGTATTAAAAATTTAAAAAAATAAAAATTGCATAAAAAATATGTTAATTTTTTTTAATGTTATATTATATAAAAAAAAATATGTTCTATAACAATTGGATAAATTATTTTTATTAAAAAGGGAAAATAAATATATAATTAAAATATATATACATATATGGCATATAAAAAAAATTAATTATAAATATGTTTTATATAAATTTTTTATTACATAAAAGTGTAGTGTATAATTAAAATTAATTTTAATTACGATATATAGGAAATACACTATTTTTTCTCTATAAAAAAATATATATAATATCAAAAGGGGGTATTAATATTTATAATTATTCTTAATATATATATATTCTTTTTTAATATTTTTTTTTTGCATGAGAATTAATTTATATGAATTAATATTAATTTATTTGATATCCTTTTTATAAGTATATATACTTTTTAATTTATGGGACTAAAGTTCGTAACTTTTTATTTTTTTATTTTTATTATCGGCTATAAAAAAAGCAAAATACGGGGCCATTTATTGGCCCCTTGATTAAAGTAGCTATATATGTACCTATACCTATTGGGTTTTCCCATTTATATAAATATATTTTTTTTTTTATTGTTAAGGGGACGGACATAAAAAATATAATAGTATGCATAAAATATATAACATTTTTTATATGCCTCGAAAATGCAAGAAATGCTTTATTATTTCACCCTTTATTTATGGGCTTATATTTTTTCCAATTTCTGAAAGTGCAATTATTTGCAAGATAGGAATAAAAAAAGTACGCAAACCATTGCCCACGCAAAAGTGGGGTAAGTACACTAGTAATAGCTAAATATTATGTAGTAATAATATATAAGTATGTAAAAATAGTATTATGCATATTATTACTAGGGTACAGCACCCTTTTTGCTGATCGCAATTAAAGCCATATAATTTTTTCATATTATATTTGAAAGGTATATTATGCACAATTCCGTAATTTTTTGTACAAAAAAAATAATATATAAAATACCCAATTCAATGAACTTTTCTATGGTTCCATATATAATATACTATATTTTCTTAGTAAAAATTTTGTATAAGTATGCCAATAAAATATATAATATCTTCCCTTAAAATAGTACTATATATTATATACATATTATTCTACATGACCATGCATAATATTCTGGGTCAAGCATATATTTTATTTGGCCCTCAAAAGGCAAATTAAAAAAAGGAAAATAAAAAAACAAAGATTTAAATAAAGGCATTATTCCTATATATAAAAATTTCCACTTTTTTATATACATTAAAATACACCTTTTTAATTATAAATGAAAAAAAAGCAAAAATAACATTAGCATTATATGGTTAAATATTATGACAATTTTTTTAATATGATAATTATATTAAAATTTGTTTGGAAAATTTAAAGAGCATTACACTAAATTAAAAAAAAATCATGTATACATTTTTTGAAAAAATACTAAGATTATGATAGACCATTTTTCCCACAATTTAAATTCAACTAATTTGTTTATTATGATATTTTTGAACTTTACCCCATTTTATATATATTTCATCAGTCTTTTCGTCAATCTTTTTTTTTCTTTTATAATAATTTGGTCTTTGGTAGCAAATTGGTATTTGAAAGGTAGGGAATAATATACATATGTATATATACAAAGGGAGAAAAAGGAACAACTTTTGAATAATACTTTTATAGAAAATAATAACTATGTTGTTGGGTTATAACAATATTTAAGTAATATATTTCATACTATTCCAATTTTGGATTAAAAAAATGACTGATAAAATAAATACTCATATGAAAACGTACATATTCATATGAAAATGTACATATTAACATGATTAACAACGAAAACATGTAAAACTCAAAAAACGGATGGAACTTATATCCAGTCATTATAGGTTTTAACAAATAATTTATTCTATTTTTTCCACATTTTTTTAAAATTTATAACATCAAGTTTTGCCTATATTTTTTCAGTGTTGCAAATAAAAAATTGCATACTCACATATAAATTTGCAATCGTTATAATAATAAATATTTATTTATTTTGTACATATTTAAACTTACAACAAAATAGTATTGCTAGGAAACGAAAAAGCATACAACATTTTATGCATACCTAGTTTGCACGTTATATATTTCTATTAAATAAAATAGCAAAATATTTTGGTAAATAATTTTTTTTATACTTTTTTTTTCTTTAAAAAAAATATGAACATGTTTTAAAATATTATTAACAAGTCATGTAAAAAAAAATATTATTAAAGCTATTTTTTTTTAAATAAAGTATATATTTTAAAAATGTATACTATAAATAGTATTTGATGAATAGAGTTATAGCAATAAAACATAATAAACCATAATAAAGGATAAGAAAGCATAATAAAACGGAATTGGTTTGAATAAAATAAATTTCTAAAAATGCTGAGGAGAAACATAAGATTAAGAAAAGAGTATTTATACTTAAAAAAGGTTGAAGAAGAAAAAAAGAAATATGCCGAAAAAATAAAAAGTATAAAAAAAAGCTATGATGAAAATAAAAAAATCAAAGGTGATTTAAAAGATGAAGAAAATGAGCTAAGAAAAAAAATGAACTTATATGATGAAAAGTCTTTGAATAAAAATTTTGATGATGAATATTTTTTTTCGGGAATTGAAAATCCACAAGTTTTAATAACAACATCAAGAAATCCATCAGCTCAATTGGAAAATTTTGCAAAAGAACTTAAACTTTTAATTCCAAATAGTGAAAAAATAAATAGAGGAAGTTATTTTATTAAAGACATAATAAGTTTTGCAAGAAAAAATAATATCACTGATGTTATTATAATACATGAATATAAAGGAGTACCAAGAAATTTAATAATATGTCATTTACCATTTGGGCCAACTTTATTTTGTACAATTAAGGATTGTAAAATGAGACATGAATTTTTAGATCAAATAAATAATATATCTACTTGTAACCCCCACTTAATATTTCATAATTTTAATTCCGATTTAGGTAAAAGAATTATGAACATTTTTAAATATTTATTTCCTCCAGTTAAAATGAGAATAAATAAAAGACGATTTTCAAAAAATAAAAATAAAATTCTTATTTCAAATAATATGGGTAATCAAAATTTAGCTAACGCTATTAATCATAATGAAGAAGGAGAAGAAGATGAAGAAGCAAATGACAACTCAATTCAAATATCTATTAAAAATTCGGAATATTATAATCTCGAAAAATTTGAAAATAATAGAGTACTTACATTTTATAATAAAAATGATATAATTTATTTTCGTCATTATAATTGGGAAACAAATGAAAAAAATGAAATTATATTAAATGAGGTAGGACCAAGATTTAGCTTCCTTGTTTATAGAATAAATAAAGAAGCTCTCGATTCCCTTAATGAAGATTATGAATATGTATACCATCCATTTATAAATTCAAAAAAAGCAATGCTATAATAATTTTTAAAAAAGCAATCCTATAATAATTTTAAAAAAAGCAATGCTACAATAATTTTCAAAAATATATAAATTTGTTTTTAATTACCATTTTAAGTTTATTTTTTATATTTTCCTTTTACATATATTAAATGCACACACATATAATACTAATGGGTAGCTAGCCATTTTACGAATAGCTGTGTGCATTTCCATATATGTTTTATTTATTTTTTTTTTTTGTTCATATTTTTACCCTCATTTGTTTTATCATTTAAATAAGACTAATAAATAAGCAATAAATTAATTAATAAAAATTAGTACTACATATGCATTATTAACGAAATTTTACCAAATAAATAGGTAAGCCTTGTTAATTTAAGGCACTGTCTTTTATTAAAATGTATTTAAAAGAGTAATATATCCTTAAATTTTATTTTTAAATAAATATAATAATTACGCAAAGTGTCAACATTCTATATTATGACCAAGTCAGGCTGCTTTTCTTCTCTACAATTGTGTGTGCATGTCTTTTGCCGACATATTTTACTATTATTTTTTACCGCAATTTATTACCGATATTTTTACTGCCATATTTTAAAGCAGAAAGAATTACGCAATGGTAAACATACACATATGCAGTGATAATTCCCTAAAATTGTTTTTTTTAAATAAAGCCAGACCAGTAGCCCCAATTATTTTATTTAATCCCATATTTCTCCCTTTTACATTATTAATAAATATATACCTACTTTTTAATTATAGTCAATTTAAAAATAAAGTCTATTTAGCCATATACCTTTTTTATGTTTAAATTATGTAACTCCAATTTATTTGCTAAAATACGTCTTAAAAATTAGTAAAAAAAAAGTATTATTATAAATATTGGATTATATAAATTACACAATTATTTTGCAATATATTATTAAATATAAAATTATGTAGACTTTCTTATTTTTAAATAAATAGAGAACAAACTAAGTATACAACATAATAATAAAAATAATTAGTGTACTAGTGGAAGATATAAAAATTACATTTATAATAATATTTTAAAATAAATTAAAGAATAAAAATGTATAATTTTCTTAAATATATAAAATGGAAAATATAATATTATTATACATTCTTTAATATATTTTATGTAATACATATTTTACTCTCGATATTTACAATTTATAAAATTATTATATTTCCATATATTCTTAAAAAAAAAGACCAATATATTATATTCATCCTTTTTAATATTTTTCTTTTTTTATTTCGATAAATATGTTTAATTATTTTTAACTTTTTTTTGCACATATATACCATATTTCAATATATACTATTTTTCAATTATATGCCATTTTTCAATACTACCATTTCACCTTAGCATATGTATAATATTTTTACGTATACATTATTTATAGTATAAGGAAGGATTATACGATCTTGTGAATTTATTAAAAATAATACAAGTTATATATTTCTTAGAATATAATAAATCTTTCAAACTATTTTTCGTACCACTTATTTAATTTTTTTTAACTTTTTTTTTTTATTATTATTAATTTATGTACTTTAAAATATTCCCTTTTAAATGAAAATACAATTTTGTTTTTATTAAATATTGCTTGTGAAAGCCACTTTTTAATACTCCTTTTTTTTTTTTCTCGTCTTTACTATGTGCATATTTCCCTTTTCTTAGCTTTTTAAATAATTTTACTTCGTTATAGTCACTTACAATAGTTACAAATAAAATTTTCAAACCCTTAACATACTCCGCTATTTTTAATTTTTTTTTTCACACATTATCAAGTTTTATGGATGATAATAATTTTTTTTTCGCCACTCCAATTCGTGATCCACTGTTTTGTAAACACTTTACGATAAACTCGTTGAATAGTTGAGAAGCCAAGACAAGAAGAAGTGTGAGAGTTTGTTTTTCAAAATAGTTCTCAAAATTATTCGGTGTTGCTTTTAAACAAAATGGATGTATGCGAATTTGTTGATCCAATAAGGAAAAGAAAAATAACAAATAATTTAATTGATTTCGACAAATATATATATAAAGAAAAAAGTGATAAATGTGAAGAACAACAAAGTAATGAATATGTTATAAAAAAAAAAAAAAAAAAAAAGTTAAGAAGAGTATTGGATAGTGATAGTAGTGATAAAGAAAATATTAAAAAAGAATACAACAACGAATGTGATGAAAAAAAAAAAAATGATGATGAGTTATTGTGTAAAAGTTATGAAGATAGTATGACAAATGATAATGAAATTGAAGAAAGAAAAGAATATGAAAGAAATTTAAAAAAATTATATAATTGCTTACTAGGTTCAATAAAAGTTAAAAATAAAATTATAAAATATTTTACACAAAATGTAAAAGAAAAAAGACAAGATATAATAAAAGAATTTGTAAAAGGGTCATTCCGAATTAATAACTATGATGCAGATTTTGAAGATTTTGAAAAAAATGTAGATACATTTCATAAATTAAAAAAATATCAAAAATGTGGGGTTTATTGGTTATATATTTTATATAAAGAAAAAAAAAATGGAATTTTAGCAGATGAGATGGGATTAGGAAAAACTGCTCAAACTTGTGTATTTTTAGATTATATGTATAAAACAAATAAATTACAAAATAAAACTATTATAGTAGCACCAACAAGTTTATTAAAAAATTGGGATAACGAAATTGATATGTGGTGTCCATATCTCAAAAATCATAAAATTATTTATTATGGAAATCAAAATGAAAGAAAATATTTAGCATATGATATATTTACAAATAAAAAAAATAACAATAATAATAATACGATACATTTAATTATTACTAGTATTAATATGTTAACAGGAAAAAATGATGCTGCATATTTTAGACAAATTCGTAAATATGATTATCTAATTTTTGATGAGGCTCATTTTTTAAAAAATAAAAATTCATTAATCTATAAAAAGTTACAAAAAAAAATAGTATTTAGTAATAAGATATTACTTACTGGTTCTCCTATTCAAAACAAAACACAAGAACTAACTAATCTCCTTTTATTTTTAATGCCACATATATTTACAGAGCAAAATATAAATGCTGCTATGGATGCCTTTTTAAAGTTGTACCAAGAAGTAGTCGAGAAAAAAGAACAAATAGATGACACCCAGTTAGAAATAAATAATCAATCGCGTAACTACAACATTATGGACATTTATGAAATAGAATCTGAATCAGATGAAGATAAAAAAAATAAAATAAAAACAAACAAAGACGATGATGTATATTGTGTAAGTAATAGTTATGAAGATGATGAAAATGAAAATAATTCAGACGACGAAAAAAATGAAGGAGATATGTGTGAAAATACTCGAACTATTATAAAAAATTATCTTGATGAAACAATCAAACATCATGAAAAAAATATTGAGATTAAAAATAAAGAAATTATTTTATTACAATTAATTATTGAACCATATATTCTTCGACGATCTAAAAAGCATGTTTTTATAGATATGCCTAAAAAACATAGTATAATAATTAAACTGCCTCTAAACAATACACAGCTTGATTTATATAAAGACGAGATATTATCAAAATTACAACACACACATAAACATTTAGAATTTTTACAAACTAATTCAAGTAAAGAAGAAATGGAAAAACTAAAATCAATACTAGAAGGAAAAACAGAAAAAGAATCAAAAAATTTACAAACTAATGAATCAAACAGTACAACGGATACTAAAAACTTTGAAGAGATGAAAGGCAGTAGTGATAATTATGATGAAGATGATGATAAGATAGATGAAGAGACAATAAATATAGAAAAAGAAGAAGAGAATGAAGAAGAAAATAAAGCAAAAATTATAATAAACAAAAGAGAGGATGAAGAAGTAGTAAAAATTAGCCAAGTTACTTCTACCTCATCACAAAATAGTAATGGTACTACAAAAGAAGAAAGAGGTAAAATGATTAATGCTTCTATCTTTATTTTAAGGAGAATATGTAATCATCCATTGTTACATAAATATTATTATTCTGTTGATGATATAAAAAAGATATCAAAATATTTTTATAATAACACTGATCAATATTTAGATTTAGATTTAAAAACAGTTGAAAATGAATTTATGAAAATCTCAGATTTTGATATACATTTATCAATTAAACATTTAATATCTCAAGGAGATAATAATTTAAATAAATATTTGATCGATAAAAAACATATATTAAATAGTACAAAAATACATCATATGCTAAATCTTATTAAAAATATAAAAGAAAAAAAAGAAAAAGTTTTAATTTTTTCTCAATATACTACATTTTTAGATATTATTGAAGAATCACTATTATATGAATTTATTTATGATGAACATGATTATGCTGAGCATTCTAGTTTTGTTGATAAAACTCAAAGTGTTAGTAAACTAAATAATTCAATTGAAAATGAACAGAATAATGATAAGCAAAATGGAAAAAGTCCAAAACGTACTAGCTTTAACAAAGATGATGATACTTATATGCGATCCCCCTCAGCAATGTCTACTTCTTCACAATTATCCGAAAAAAAAACACAAAATAATATCTATGTTCGATTAGATGGATCGACAAATACCATTGAAAGGCAACAAATTATAAAAGAGTTTTCAGAAAATGATAATGTTTTTATTTTTTTACTTTCAACAAAAGCTGGCGGCGTTGGCTTGAACTTAATCGCAGCTAACCATGTCATTCTCATGGATCAGGTAAAGACACAAAAATTGTCAGAAAAATTGTCAGGAATTTTTCCAGAAAAATAGACATATCCTCCTCTTCAACCTTACATGCATTCGAGCATTTCCCTACCCATTTCCCTTTCCCTTTTTGCGCAGGACTGGAACCCCCACAACGATAGACAAGCCGAAGACCGAGTACATAGATTGGGTAAGCCAGTTAACGAAAAAATAAAAAAACGACAAAAAAGAGACTACTTAGCATACACAAAATTAACCGCCGATTTTAGGACTTCCGTTTTTACTAATAATTATGTTATTTTTTTTAGGACAAAAAAAAGAGGTATACATTTATCGACTATGTTGTAAAAATACAATAGAGGAGACAGTTCTTAAGGTGGGAATAGGAATAAAAAAAAATGTTTTTTTCTCATATTTTTCATATAAATATTAACCTTATATGTCTTATATTTTTTCATTGTAGTGTTGCAAAGCTAAATTACACCTTGATCAAGCTTTTGGAGGAAATAGCGATTTATTACAAACAGCTTTTATAAAAGTAAGCTATTTTTTTTTTTTTTTTTTTTTTTTTTTTTTTTGAGTTATCATATTTAATTATATAAATATATGCACACGCAAGTTTGGCTATATGGAAACATTGCTTAGTGTACTATTATGTAGCAAATATTTTGCCCTTTTTTATGTTCACATTAAGATATGTATATAGTATATATATTATATATGTATGTATATGCATATATATACATGTTAAGCCCCTTTTATTGCCAGTTATTTTTTGTATATGCGTGTGTGAATGTTGTGCATGTATACATGCATGGCTAGATATGGCTGTACATATTCGCTTGAGTATTATAATTAAATATAATTTTTTTTTTTTCGCATTTTTCATATTTTTCATTTTGTTCACTTTTTAGGATGCCTTAAATGTAGTGGAAATGAAGTAAAAACATTTTTTTTATTTATATTCACTCTATATTGTTTTATAATATATATATAAATAAAATGTGGCTTAAAATAAAAAAAAAAAAATAGCGCATATGTATGTACGGGTTTTATATATGATACAATTATACAGTCCATCTATATATTTTACCATTTTTTTGAAAAATATATTATTTTATATAATTTATGTATTATTTTTTTACTCTCATTTTTTTGTTATTTTTATAAAAACTATTAAAATATTTTCAATAACCCATAAATAATAAGGGGACCCCCGATTTGTAAACTTGTAAAATAAAATAATTTAAGCAAAAAATGTAATGACATATACATAGTAAAATTACGCATATTTTATGACAAATATAAATATATACTTTTTTTTATTTACTTTGTATTTCTTCATAACATGATAATTATCTAAAAAAAAAAGTATACTTGTTTATGCATAAATTGTTAAAAAAAAATATAAATTATAAAAAATAACTTGGCATTATACCTTATCACATTTTTACAAATTATTAAGTTATAAAAAATGGTACTTAAGAAGGTGATAATATCCGTCGTAGTTGCTATCATAGCATTCTTAGTTATATTAAACAGTAAGAATAAATATACCATTTTAAGAAAATTAAATTCAAATATATAATTTTTAATAAACATTAAGAATATAGACCTATACCGATAATTATATGCGACATGTATTTTTTTATTTCTTCCCTTTTAAGTGACCATATACTTTACCCAGGATAGCTTTATTTACGCGAGAGGAAGTAATAATCAATAACAAATTATAAAGACAAACTAAATAAATCGAAAATGTTTTATGTATTAAACAGTTTATTGATCATATGACATTCCACTAAATATAACCATCCATCTTTTGTCTTCATACAATAGTTATATATACATTTTCATTTTTCTTTTTAATTTA
Source organism: Plasmodium vinckei vinckei (assembly GCF_900681995.1). NCBI lineage: Eukaryota > Apicomplexa > Aconoidasida > Haemosporida > Plasmodiidae > Plasmodium > Plasmodium vinckei. The sequence goes on from NC_051299.1 coordinate 409,990, forward strand.
ATTCAACCTGTTTGTTACCCCTTTAGAGGCCGATCCCCAAGATATAAAACCATTAGGTAGTACAAAAAAAAAATTTTAATAAAATTTGTAAACCTTATATTTTTCATTTATCAAGCCATAATATATATTATTTTATTTTATTCAAAATTTAGCACCCAATTATGAGGAAATTATGATGCCAACCAAAGATAATCAAAAACTAAGATGGTAAATAATTAAAAAATGCGGACTACATTATATAGTCAATCTATCACTTTATCTTCTATCCTGTTACTCCCTTTTATTTTGTTTCCCTATAGTTGGTTTGTAAAGACGGACAATTACCAAAACAAGCCAGTTATTCTACATTTCCTTGGAAATGGTGGTTGTAAGGATTATAAATTTTTAATTATACAAAAAATGCTTATATGCATGGATAAAAAAACACACAAACTGAGTTTATTTATAATGTGTATACATAAAAATTGACGACGTTGCCAATTAATTTTTTTTTTAATATCAATCCATTTATAGATCTTGAAAAAAGTGCTAAAGTATACGATATGATGGTTGAGAGAGTAGACGTGAGTGTTTTCTCATGTTCAAATAGAGGGTATGTACATAAATTTTTAAAACAATAAATTAAGAAATATACATCGCTTATATTTGCTCACACTTATATATTTTGCCCGCATTTATATATTTTTTTTTTTTGCTTACAGTACCGGAGATAATGATCTCTACGCATCCGAAGCTCTATATTACCAAGACGCTCAAACATACTTAGATTATCTTAGGAGCAGAAATATGAAATATATATTTGTGTTTGGAACGTAATAAAAATAAATCTTTCTCACTGCTTAGCGTATATGCAACATGATGATTACACACTGTTTGCAAATATATAATTTTTTTCAATTTTTTTTTTAATTTAGCTCTATGGGAGGTGCCGTTGCTATTGAAACCGTTAAGAATAATTATGAGCATGTAAGTCCATTTGATTTAATAATAAATATAAATAGTTTAAATAGTAGATAAAATTATAGAGTTTTATACTTTATTTTTTTTTTTGCAGGTATCGGGTTTAATTGTCCAAAACTCATTTTTAAGTATGAAAAAAATGGCAAAGCTGGCCCAACCCTTTTTATTTTTTTTCCTTTTTTCTTATGATTTAATGATAAGAACAAAAATGAACAATGAAGAAAAAATAAAGGAAAACCGTGTTCCAGCTTTGTTTAATATTTCTGAAAAGGTAGGAAAAAATAACATGTACAAATGGAGAGAAAACATAAGCGTGCACATGTTTATTCGTAAAGCAATTTGACATATATACACACTCGTTTCCTCATTTTGTTAAATATTTTTTAGGATAAAATTGTTCCTCCAAGTCATGGAATGAGACTATACGAGGTAGGTTTACATATGATGTGTTTATTCCTAGTTCGTCCCATTTTTGTCGCTCACTTTTTCATTTTTTCACTTTTTCACTTTCCTAGCTATGCCCAAGCCAGAAATTTATTTACACCGCAAAAGATGGAGAGCACGCTGACATCTTCGTAAATGATGACGGGTCTTACCATCGATCAATAAAAATATTTATTGAAACAGTTATTTCCCAACAAGCCAAGAAATAATCGCTAACACAAATGGCGAAGAATTAGGTCAATCTGTGTATGCGTGTGCAATTAACCAGTTAGCCAATTAACCAACTAGCCAATTAACCAACTAGCCAATTAACCAACATTGAAAGTATATATTTTAATATAACAATTTTGCAAAGACATTTTTTATTTATTTTGTATTATTTATTAAAGATTGTTCCCTTAATTCAATGTATGTGTTATTTTCCTAAAGAATACAGAAATCCAATAATGACATAAATATTGAAGAAAGACATTTTAAAACATTATTACTTTTTATAATTCAAGTTCTATAAGTTTTATTTGTCTATCTAAGTTGGACATACAAAAATATTATATACTTATACAATAATATAAACAAAAAATTAATTTTCATTCATAATTATTTTCGAAATTCAAGTTGTAAATTGTTTTCTATTAATAATAATCATTTATTTTTCATAATTAATTTTGTGTTATATAATTGTATCGATTTTTATTTATATTAACAGTTAATGCTAATTCGATTTTGTTTTTTTAATACTATTTTGTATTATGTTTTTGGCTAAATATTTTATTCATCAAAAATAATATATAAGCTAAACATATATATACGTGAATTTAATAACATTGAATTAAATATAAAGTTAAGAATATAAACGGAAAAAAATAAATTAATCCCTTTTATAATTATATTGGATATTACTCTTCTTCAAAAAGAGGAATAAATTAAATGACCTATTTGGGTAGTATAACGGTAATTATAATTAATTTATAAATTGTTTATCGAAAAGTTTGTAAATATACATATGGTTTGGTTTGAGCTATGCCGCTTATCTATACCATCCCAATTTCATTATTTTACCTGCATGGTCATATGTAAAAATGTTACTAAAAAAGACAACCCGTATTATATTCGAGGTTGAATATGTAGGTTGTCCTTTCCATTGCTAAAGCTAGAAAATTTTATATTTTTTATTTTTTGTTTTTTGTTTATTCGTGTTCAACTTCAAAAATGAATTATTTTATCAAAAATTTTAAGTTGTGTATTCACATTTACGCATATACATAATATGAGTATACTTATGAATATACATTGGCAGGTATGTACATACATGCTTGCATAAATGATAAGATTTATAGAAGCACATAAAGATGTAAATATATGTACTGACTTATGCTTATATAATTAATATGTGCATAGGATGTATATATTTTGTGTATTGAGTGAAATGGTAAAAGGCAAAAAATAAAAATAATAATTATATAAACAGAAAATCGAGAAGGAAAATATGAGGATATATATATATATATATATATATCTGAGAGCATGTAAATTTAATAAAATAATTAGAAGCAATAATAATAAGCATGTAATGAATTAAACCGCCTCTAAAGGTTATAATTGTACATGCAATATATATATAGAAAAATAAAACTATAAAAAACAAATCATAATATAAATAATACATATATTTTCATATATGTAACACCATACCAAGCATGCACATTCTTAATATAAAAATATTGTAAAAATTGGGAAAAAGAAAAGGATAAGAAAATACGTATAGTTATTATACGTATATAAAAAATGTATACAAATAAGTAAATATATATACACATACATACGCATATGTATAAAATATTTAAATTTAAAATAATTTATAATTTTTTTTTTATTACAATGTGTGGTAAATCTGCATTTTTTTTTTTCTTATAAGTATATAATAAAATAGGTATAATTTGAAGAGTTAAATTTTGTTAATTTTATCTGCTACAACTTTAACATTATTTTTGATTAGCTGTTGTTTATGATAACTTTTATAATCAAAGGTACAATTGTGTGCATCAGCATATCTATGAAGTGAGCAAAAATAATGATTGCATCGACATTTTATACCTAATAATCCAATATTTTTTGAACATGAATAACATTTGCTTTTATCTTGACCATCTATTGAACTTTCTGTTTTTTCATAGACCTTTTTTTCATCATTATTATCACTACTAACAGGTATTTTATTATTTTGTTCATTATTATTATTATCATTTTTTATATTATCATTGTTAATATTTTTATTGTCGGTTTTTATATCGACAGTATTTGTACTAGTATTATTATTATTGGTATATTTTTTTTCTTCTATATTTATTTCACTATTTTTTTGGTCATTCACTTCACTTTTTTCATCGTTATCTTTTCCTTTTACAAAAGATGGATCAATTATATCATTTATTTTATTGTAATTATGCATTGTATCGGACATACTTTTATCTTTTATTTTTTCAATGTTAGACATTTCTTTTTTTTGTTTCTCTAAAAATTCTCTATAACATTTTGAGCATAAATTGTTATTTGCTCGGTTTCCATAAAATCCACAGTTGTTTTCACACAAAATAGGCGGTGGCTGAATAAGGTAAAAAAATGAAAAAAATGAAAAAATGGCACAATATAATAATAGTAGTGATGTAGATTGGAACTATTGTCTATTTCTCGAGTAGAAAGTAAATAGAAAATATACATGCACATATATAAAATGTAGAAAAACACAGTCATGCATAATATATTTTTCTCTTACCGTTGTTGCGTTTTTTTCTGAACTCATTGTTTCAAATATATTTTTAAAAATAGGATAAATTATAATGATAATAAAAAAAAGTATAAAATTGGAATAATAATTTTTTTTTTTACATGCTCATTTAAAGATTAAAAAATAAAAAACACTGATGTTTTATTTGAAAAATAGTAAAAAATAAATATAAATTATAATGCGCATAAATTATAGAAATTGTAAATAATTATTATTTCCCCGTGATAGAATAATTTATCAATATCATATATATTCACACACATATATATATATGTATGTGTAAATATATTAATATATATTTTTTCAACTGTGTTTACTTCATCAAATTCGCACTTCAACTAAATATTTTTTTCGGTTTCCCTTTTCTTGATTAGTTAAAATTTATTAATATATTTGTATACACTTCAAAAATGATAAAATTTTTCAACTTGCACTTTAAAAATTCGGTTATGCAAATTTTTGTAGTATGTATATATAATATGCACTCTTTTATTTTTTTATATTTTTTGGCTTGTTTTTTTAATTCTGTCGTATTAATAAAAATTTGTCTTATTTATTATCACTCAATTGTTTATTAATTTATTTGTAAATTAGTATAAATAAAAAAACACACATAAATAATGTGTACTTTTACTGTAGAACGAAATTCAAACATACACATACATAAGTATGCATATTTTATTAATAAATATGCACACTCACTATATATATATATAAAGTATGTATATATATAGTTTATGCATATATTTAATTATATGATTTGTTAATAAAAAAAAATGTGCGTGAGTTTTTTTTTATGACTATTATATTTTTTTTTCCGTAATTTTCGCTATTTGTATGAACGTTCATAAATAATATATATATTATACACGGAAATAGTTCAATATATAGTATAAATCAATTTGTCGCTGTTTTTTTTTTAATAACGCGGATTTCCCGTTTTTACATATATATGCGATAATAGTGTATGTTATTTTTTGTAATATACAATTTTCCAAGTGTTAAAATGGGCAAAGAACACAGTCGTGATATCATGTATTAAATATTGCTACACACAGGTATCCACATAGTAGATAAATATGAATATACTATATGCATACAACCACATATATACGAATATAACAATGCAATAATGAACTTATGTAATTATAATCGTGATTGTATTAAAAAAAAAATCAAACAAACAAAAATATGAATATTAAAAAATATGTATTGTTAATTTCGAAAACTTTTTAGCTGTTTTTTTTTTTTTGATGTTAATAATAAAATGCATAAATAAAAAAAAACATGGCTATATGAAGGAATGAAGAATATAAAATAATATGTAAATGAAGGCAATGAAAAATTGGCCTAAAAATTAAAATACCATTAAATAAATAATTCAAAATATGATTATTAATTAATTAAATAATAAAGGTAAAATATAAAAGTTAGTGTAAATCCATGCATAAAATGTATATATATATAATTATTGTTATTTATAATATTACTCGCAATTCAACATTTTATTAAAACTGAATTTATTCAATATTATATTTAAAAAAAATTAAATAAAACAGGAGGTATAAAATATATATAATAATTAGTGATGTATAAATTATATTATATGATATATTTTATATAGTTTTTATATAAAATAATAAATAAAATAACAGTAACTTTTTTTTATCATAAAATAAAACTCCCCATAAAAAATGGTGTCATTTACTATATGCGCTATAATTTTATAAATTTTATTATTTTTTTTTTAATTTTCATAAACAAATATATTATATATATAATTTCCTTTTAAACATCATTTTTATAAAAATAATCGACCAAGAAAAAAGAGAAAAAATGGCATTATAAATAATATTATTATAATATTATAATAATATTTATATTTTGTCTTTCCATTTCATTTTTTTTTTGCTTTTAAATTAATATATAGTATGTACAATAATATATTAATTATATACATAAAACAAAATTATATAAAATATAATGAATGTATAAATAAAAGAGGCTTAGAGGATTTTACATTTATATGTAAAATTGTTTTATATAATTTATTACTGCTAACTTTTTTTATGTCATTTTTTTAAGCAGTTTTCAAAAAATTTTAAATGCTATAAATGATGTTTCCATTTTTTAATGATTACACATTATCATCACATTCTTACTAGTTTTTTTTTTGGGGAGGTGCTTATCCTATAACTTTTAACCCCTCGGTTGGCTCACACCATTTTTGCATTATTTAATTTTTTTTTTAAAAACAACCCAAAGCTTACGGCTTATAAGTATATATATATTTAAAATTATTATGTTATACTAATAGAAGGTTGTGAAAGCAAAGAAAAAAAAATGAGCATTGCATTGACAAGAAAAGTGATAATATAAATGCTTGATATGATTTTACTTTACATAATTAGATAAATTAACAAATAAACCAACCGCTTAAGTTATTCCAAATGTTTAGGGGAATACCTGAGAGCGACAATGTATTTTAAACTCATAGAGAGTAATGGATAATTTATGAAATAACTATTTCAAACCTTTTTCAAAAATATGAAATAAACTCTTTATGGAATATGATTAAATATGCTTATATATATAGGGTGATATATTTTTTGTGTGTATATTATTACAAATGTTTATAATGTAAAAGGATGCAAATTTATATAATATTTTTAAGACTAATAAAAATGTGCAATTATATTTGTAATTTATAGCATTTGGCATTAGCTTAGCCATTTTAATTGCCACTAATCTATAATAAATATTAAAATTAAGGTGAAAATTTTAAATGTATTTATCATATGCTTATAATGGTTTATTATCACAATCAGTATTTTAAAAATGAAAAAAATTATCACTATACATATATAGAGAGTTATGATTAACATTTTCTCAAGCAGGTGAGGAATCATATTTAAGTTTATTCTTAGGGCAAATAAGTATATAGTCATTTGCTAACTATTTCATTATTTTTTTCATATAAAATGAATTGAAAATATTTATTAGTTACAATGTCTTAATGTACGGAATTAAATGTATTTATTGTAATAATAAAAATTTAAAGAAAAAGTAAAAAAATAGTCTATGATTGTCTATAAATCTATCACTTAATTGTTTAATTATGTCCATTATTTTATTCTCAAATATATTTAATACATATTGTTCTTTATATCAACACAATACGTATGTATGAATTATTCTATAAGGAAATGAATTTATTTTTTTTTTAACGAGAATTTGATTTTTTACAAAAAGTTATCTTTGCATTTTTCAACATTTTCAAACCTTTTCAAAATTGTTTGCATAATGGGATAATACTTAAAAATGGTCGTGATAAAAAATATATTATGTATATAAAATTATGAGGGCATTTTCTCAGCCTATTAATTGATATGAACATTTTGAGTAGACATTTTCTCTTGATCTATTACATGTTATACAATAAATATACAAAAAATAAAATTATCATGTATATATGAAAAGTTTTTATAAAAAGAAAAGGAACTTAAAAATGTAAAAAAAAATATTACGACCTCTAATTTTTTTTACAGTGGTGAAAAATGTAACTATTACATATATTCTGGTATTTTATTATATCTTTTAATTTTTTCTCAACGCCTCTATATATTTACTATGTTTTACATAATAGTATATTTTTTTTCGTAACTTTTTTAATTTTAATTATTTTGATTTATTATGTTTAAATATTTATTTTATATTTTATGAATTATATTTACTTATATTAATTTAATTTAAAAAAAACACAAATTAATGGCATATTGATTATACAAGGAAATATCATAGAAACAAATACAAAAAAAAAGGGAAGTAAAAAAAAAAAATAGTAGTAATAGTTGGCATACTTTTTAAGACTCTTTTGATATGAAGGAAATAGAATTTTATAAATGGTAGGAAAATTTGTAAACTTTGCCCAGTATGCATATTTTGCTTGTACATATTTTTACTTAGAACTATGCTATTATTTATAGCAAAGTCTGTTCTACCCATTATGCTACAACTTTTTGAAGCATCCCCATATTATATGCATATATTCACGTATTTTATTTTTATTTTTGTTTTTGTCCATTTCAGGGGAAGTTTAAAAAAACACAAAAAATTTTAAAATTAAAAAGGGTGATAAACCCAAATGATAATAGATTAAAAAAAACAAATGATAAAGTAATAAAAAAAAATGATAAAAAAAATGAAGGAAAAGTTAAACAAATAGTTCCGATTGATAGTAATTTATTTTTTAATTATAACGAGAATTTATGTCCACCATATAATATAATATTAGATACAAATTTTATAAATTCAAGTATACAATATAAAATTGATATAATTAAAGGATGTTCAGAATTATTATTAGCAAAATGTAATATTTATGTAACAGATTGTGTTGTTGCAGAAATGGAAAAGTTAGGACAACGTTATTCCCTTGCTTTAAAACTACTCAAAGATCCGAGATATAATAGACTAACATGCACACACAAAGGGACATATGCTGATGATTGTATAGTCAATCGGGTTACTGAAAGTCGATGTTATATAATTGCAACTAATGATAGAGATTTAAAAATACGATTAAGAAAAATCCCAGGAGTTCCAATCTTATATGCAAAAAATTTCAAATATAAAATTGAAAGACTTCCAGACAATATTATGATATAAAAAAATTGCCAAAAAAAATTATAAAGATCGCAATCGATCCATAAAATGTAGTACGTCTTGTATTCTCACATGTGTGCTATATTTTTTTTGTTTCATTTTTTTTCGTTAATTTTAATATTTTTTTTTATTTTTTACTTTTTAATATTCCTTTATTATATTTCCATACTATTCTGTTTGTAAATAAAATGAAACTATTTTTATATTATAAGCATTTAATTAAAGTAAAATTGGCTTAATTTTGTACGATTTTTTTTTTTTTGGTAATATTAATTTATGTCCTTAAAATTGTTGCTTTTTTGTTATAAAAAAGTAAGACATAAAATAGCCAAAATAATATGTATACATTTTATTCTGAACTGTTCATGTGATTATATCTAAGTTTTATTTCATTGACATGTTCCTAAAAAATGGTAATTTTAATTATATATTTTAATTTTTTTGTTTTTTTTTATTTTGATTTTTACTGTCATTATTTTTTATACTTTAATAAATATCGGATGAATATTTGTTATAGTGTTATTGGCAAAGTAGGGATTTGTTTTTTCGGTTTCTTTCATACTCATAAGTATATTTGCCTTTACAAATGCACACACATTTATAGTGCAATTATATAATGTGCCTAAATATGAGGGAAAAAAAAAAAATATATATATAGCCCTAATAATAAATATGCACACTAAATACGATCTCAATATAAAAAAAGGGATACTTAGATTAATATAAATGACATTGTATTATTTTTATCATACATAGAAATGGTATTGCAAAAAAGTAGAGGATAAATATTGCACACATAAATTATTATTTAATACGTATATGTATAATATTGTGTGTATGTACACCTTGGTTTGGTAAAAAAAAAAATATTCTATAATACTTACTTTTATAATCAAAATAATTATTACTTCCAATTTTGAGAGAATTAATTATGTGTGTACCGGATCGAAAAATATTATAATTGCCAATGTACATATTTTTATTTGTGGTATTTATTATAGTAACATTGTCTTCAAATAAATTATGATCTCCTATATATATTTTTGCTGTTGTTGCTAAAATAGTTGAGCCAGGAAATATAGAATTCCCTTTCCCTAATATTACATTTTGATTTAGTTTACCAAGAACATAAAACTTATAATCATTAGAATTTGTTTTATTATTTGGCAACGTTTTTGTATTTATTTCTTTATACTTATACGCATTTTGAAATAAAATTTTTGCTATATATTTGTCTATGTAGCATAATTTTTTTTTTTTTTTTGGAATTTTTTTTAAATAAAATGAAATAACATAATAATAAAACAGCTGTAAAAAATATTTTTTATTTTTGTCTTTTTCCATATACATTAGAAGGTTTATTATATTTTTTTTATTATGGAAATTTCTTAGCATAATACTTCGGCAAGCTTTTCTGCTTTTTCGAAGCATTTTTTTTATTACTCTATAATTTTGGAGTTTAATTCCATTTATATTTTTGTTATATCTTCTAATGTACTTTAAAACATAATTAGTTGCATTTTTTTTGAAAGGGTAATTCGGTGTCATTTTTTTGGCTGTAGGAACTTCTTTGATATCTTTAAAAAAGTCTTATGGAATGGATAATAAAAAAAAAAAAGAAAAAAAAATATGCATATACTATGTTATGCTAATGTATAGGTCGGTGATCATAGATGGTTTTCAATATGAATGAACTTCATATTTATGTGGTAATTAATATAGTAATGGAAATAATTAAGAGATATCAAGCATAATAAAAAAAGTGTGTTGTTTTATCTTATAAATTTTATAAGCTAATAATTTGTTTACACTCTCATTTTGAAGTTTCAATTTTGTCTTTATTTTATACCTGTTTGATTTATTTCCTTATTAATTTTGATAAATTGTGAGGATTTTATCGAATTATTTTTGTCTTGATTAAATTTGTTTATATCATAATTTTGAATTTGATTTAAATAGAAAGATAATGGAGATTCATTATTTGTAATACGATTTTTGATTTGTTTATTTACGTCTGAATTAAATGTGTCGATATAAATAAAATTGTCTATATCATTATTAGAAGAGTTAGACTTAAAATTAGAAGAATGTTTTTTATATATATCATTGGGCTCACTATCAAAAGTTATTTCACTTGATTTGGATTTATAAGATAAAATTGTATTTGAATTTTCACAAGAATTGAAAGTATATATTTGATTATGGTTTGTATTAAATTTTGTAAACATATTATTAAATAATAGTGCATTACTTTTTTCTGACCATAATGTTTTATAGTTCAATGTGTGTTCATTTAAAGAATGCACACGTTTAAAAGGATTTAAATTTTCACTTTTAATTGAATTTTTTGAATCATTAGTAAAACTATTAATAGAAATTAAACCTAACAAACTGCTTGATTTTATTTCATCATGACTTGATATATGTGATAAATCGGATCCATAAAAAAAGTCATTTTTTCGTTCGAAATTGTTATCTATATTTTTGTCTAGGTTTAATGATAGCAGTTTTATAAATTTGGTATTATTCATTTTTTCAATTAAAAGTAATTATAAGGACAAGAAAACTAGGAATAAAACAGCAAAGTATTCCAAAATAATAAATTTTAGCTTATAAAAAAATATGTATATAGATAGCATATATTATTTTTCTACAATTTCATTAGTATATTCGCTACTGATTTGAAATAATTATTTATTAACATTTTCATTCAATTGGTTTTATGATAGTAGAAACATAAAAAATAAAAAATTCACATACCAAAATAAATCATAATATATGTATGTGCCAACAAGTTAAATAATGAAGAAGAAAAAGAAGAAGAATTATTATATCAGGTGAAATGGAAAATGCTGTTTTATTTTATTTTACTTATAATTAAAAGGTTCGAATAAATTTGACAACCACACACACATGCATATAATGAGGATTATTTCCTCATTTTGTAATTTTATTATATTCCTATCATATTTTAACAGAATTAGACTTAATTTTTACCAATACCCAAGACAATATAAAAATTAGTGTGTGTGACAATGTATAGGAAAATATTCTTAACATACATGTCTTATTAATTTTTTTTTTATTACCCTTAAGGTAAAATGGCTGTAATAGTCATACAATAAAAAATAGAAATATCTATAAACAGCTATTACAAGGGTATTTTTTTTATCATGTAGCTATATTTTGTTTAAATAATTATTGCTGTTCATAATATTTTGGACAGTTTTATTTTTTTTTAGCTACTTATTGATTGTATGAACTAATTTAGTAGATATATGGTTAAATAAAATAAAATAATTATAAGGGTATAATTGAAACTTAAAATGCGAAATTTTTTAATCAATATTTAAAATATCGTTTTTTTTGTTTCATTTGCCTTTTTAACTTAATATATGTAATTTCACTATTAGCTCACATAAGTTATTTTATTACACGATTCAATAAATAAAAATAATGAAAAAAAAAAAAAATGAAACATGGATATTATTATATATACGTATGTATGTGTACATATATACACGTGTTATTTATTTTTTTTACTTTTTATTTGTTTATTTTTCTTATGGATAAATATATTTATACACATTTGCTTGTTTTAATTTTTTTAATCTATGAAAAATCAAACAGTTGATAGCTTTCCTGTTCTCAAAAAATGATAGATTTTACAATAAATTTTAATACATAAATACGCATATTACATAATTATGCACATATAAATATATATTAAATATATTTAGTACATGAGTTTCAAATGTAATGAACTGCTTTTATTCTAATCCTTCATCCTTTGATTTTTCTGCAAGGGTGAAATAAAAACAATAAAAAAAATATATATGTATAATGCAAAGTATGTCGTAAAAGCAACGATTATAATTGGATTTTTTAATTACCTTCTGTTTGATCTCCTTGTAAATCGGATGTCCATAAGGTCAAGTTATCTCTTAATAATTGCATAATCAAAGTAGAATCTTTGTATGAATCTTCACTAACATTATCAAATTCAGTAATGGCATCATCAAAAGCTCTTTTTGCCATTTCACAAGCTTGGTGTGGTTGATTTAATATTTCATAAAAGAAAACTGAATAGTTTAATGCTAATCCTAAACGTATTGGGTGAGTTGAAGGAAGTTCATTTTCTGCAATATCAGTAGCTTTTTGGTATGCTTCTTGAGCAAAATTTGATGCTTCTTTTTTTCCTTCATCACATGAAAATTCACTAATATAACGATAGTAGTCACCTTTCATCTTATAATAAAATACTTTACTCTCACTTTCTGAAGTATTTGGTATTAACTTTTTCGTAAGAAGATTTAAAATATCTTGGCATATACTGTTTAATTCTTCTTCAACTTTCTTCCTATAAGTAGCAGCTACATTCTTGTTATGAACATTAGCCTTGCTCATTTCTTTTTGCTCAACACTTGATATGATTCTCCATGAGGCTCTTCGGGCACCTACGGCATTTTTATAAGCCACAGACTGTAATAGGGAAGATAAAAAGGAAAAAAGGGGAATATATGAATTAGAGCATGTATAAAGAAAGAGAGATATTCACAAGCCCACCCCAAAATTGTAATAAATAATAATAATAAATGAGTGTGCAATGTATTTTTCTAATTTAAGCTATACCAATAAATTTCTTTCTTCAACGGTTAATTCGTCTTTATCATTATTAACACATTGTTCAACCAATGTTCTCATAGCATCAGCCATTTCTAAAAATATAAGAAGAAATGGAAATAAATAATAACAACCCGATATATAGGTATTGCATTGGTTTTAATGCAAAAGAAATGATTCCAAAAAGTATATATATATATAGTAATAATGAAATATCATATGTATATTTTTGTGAGTACAAAGAATAAATAATAAGTATGTATAAAATACAAACACTGCATGTGTGTGTATATATATATATGTTATTATATCCATTTTTATTTTTAATGAATATATAACAAATAATAGGCAAAATAGTACATATTTTTACTAAGTTCCTCATTTTTTTTTTTTTTTTTTTTGAAGTTATTATATGGAATTCTTACCATCATATCTTTCGGCTTGTTCAGCCAATTTTGAACGGTAGGTACAATCAGATCTTAATTGTTTTAATTCTTCAGGTGTTGCCATTGTATATGTAAATTATTATATGTGTGTATATATGATATACAGTTTTATATTTTTATATTTTACTTTATATATAATTACGATCCTTTTAATATAAATATAATAATATATATATACCAATAATATAGATATATATACATATATATATTATATTTATGGATATATTAATTACTTTTTTTTTTGGAAAAATAAAAAATTATATCAATATATGAATTTTTTTACGATATTATTATATGTAGTCTATGTAAAATATAATAAAACATAAATTTAATAAATATATATATAGTAATAAAATAAGAAGAAAAAAAAAGCGTTATTTTAATATATATTAATATAATAATATATATAAGTAAGTATATAAAAAAAGATACATGATAAATAAGTCCATGCACTATTTTATTTTTTTTATTATATTCCAGTGTAAAAAAAACTTTATATATATTTATTTTGCATATATTGATTATATGTATATATAGTATAATAATTTAATTATGTATTACCGTTTATTTTTTTTTAATATAAAAAATAAAACGTTCTCTCCAGAATAAGTTCTTCCGATTTAAAATTCATGTGCAAGTTTTATTGGTACTACGCGTACGGATATAATTTACGTATATAAATTACTATTTTATGTATTAATTATTTTTATAACCCCCCCCCAAAAAAAAGGCCTTATTTATTAAAAACAATAAAATAATAGGTAGAAATAAATAAGTTTAATGTTTTTTTTTTTTTTAAATTTAAGCAATCGATCTTAAAATCATTTTTACTTTTTTTCCTAAAATATACACTTATTTTTTCATATGAATTTTTTTTACTTATATATATATATAGTCGTGTTTTTTCTTTTTTTTATATTTTTTCAATATTGGAAGTATCTTCCTATTTTTTTGTGCTCTTTCTATCTAGCTTTTTTTTTTGTTCATATAAAATTATCCAATATATATATTATGTATGTGCACATAACACTCCTAAAGTTTTACATGTACACTTTTTTTAATGAGATAATATATTATAATTATGCTTTTATAATTTTATTATATTCATATGTATAAGGTTTTTAAATTATTAATATAATTTCTATTTCCATTTTTTTGGGTATTATATGTAATATGATTTGTGCATAAAATGTGTTAGTACTTTGAAAAATAAATTTACCATGCTCATACATATTATTTATGTATATATTCTTATTTTATTTTGTTCATACATAAATGAAAATTTGAAAGGAAGGCACAAAAAAAAGAGAACACTACACAAGTGCATATATAAATAATATGCTTAACACATTGGTGAGGGTTTTGGATATATTTAGGTTTTATTTCTATAATATATAAATTAGTAGGTATTTCTTAAATTACTATATATATAGATAGGTGTATAACAATGTATATAATATTTTACTTAGTATAAAAGAAAAAGGTGCTTATAAATTTATTTAATGGTACTATGGTGAATACTAAACAAAATATATCAACTTAAATATATTTAAACCGCTTAAAAAAATAATACCAATATCCTAAATTAGCAATGTATAAATCTTTGGCAACTCTATAAGAGCAACCCTTGAATATTTATTTTTTAGCTGATTGGTAGCTAATTTAAGTTATATAACCATCATAAAATCTAGCTAAAATATGTAGTGTATTTTAGCTAGTATTTTTTTTAATTAATAAGATACAAAATATTTTATAGATTAAATAAGAATTATGTACACAAGTGTATTAATAGTTCTTTATATATTTTAGGGTTTTTCTTTGTATTTGTTTAGATACACACATGTGTATGCTCGTATAATAAAGTTTTAGGTTTATATATGAGCAGTTCTTAGTTTGGTATTTTTTATGAACAACAAATTAGCTGTACATATTTTTTTTTTCATAATGTTATATTTCCATTTTAGCATGAAAAAAATGAGGTAACGTTTTTCAAATTTTGGAATATCTTAACATATAAGGGTTAAAATTGTGTTCATAAGTGTGTGCACATTTATACCTTAATAAAAAGACTACTCCTATTTAATGTTAAAAAAAAAATGTGTCATACAAATGGCTATATTATTCATAATTTTTTTATTTGAAAAATATAATATGAACAAGTAATGCGAATAAATGTAGACTAATTTTTGTGTGCACAAATTATTGGCCTTAAATTTTAAATAATATTATTATATAATTAAGCTTTTAATTATTAAAGTTCTTTATTAAGTTCATGTAATTACTAAAACATATTAGAAGTTAATTAATATGAAATGATATAGATTTAATCATAATAAAAAAAATTGAATTTATAAAATATACGCATATATACACAAATTTTGTATTTTATGTGTAAATGCATTTTAAAAAAGGAAACTATTTTAATTAGGTTTGTGATAAAAATAAAAAAGAAAACGGATAAAATTAATTCACATACGTATAAATAAATGCACATTATTTAATTATTGGTATAAATATATAATGAAAATAAAAAGAATATATTATACTTTGCTTATAGAATGCTGTGTCGCTGCATTTCTATAGCTCACTAATTATTATATATACATAATAAAACATTTGCAATATGCGTATATATGGGAAATTATTTAATTATAGATTTGGCTAGCTATTTTTTTTTTAATTTCAACAGTGCTTTTATTTTTGAATTTACTTAAATAGATCCTTCTATGGGCTTGCTTACGATTTTTTCCATGGACGCATCCCTCATTTTTATGCTTTCATTGTGTATCTAAAGCGAAGAAGAAAAAAAAAAAAATATATATAAGAGATAAAATAAATTAAGAGCATATTTTAGGCAATAGGAAAAGTGTCGAGATGTTTCCCTTATTTTATATGTTGCACATGTGTAATGACAAATATGTGTGTATAAAAATAAGTTCATATGTATGTACATGCAATTTTATGATTTTTTTTTTTTTTTTACATTTTTGGCTAGCTGATGGGCATACTCATCAAAAGATGGGTGTGTTTTTGAATTAGTAGTGAAATAAAGTAAACATAGAATGTGACTTAGCATATTTATAAAATCTTCATAACTATCCCCACAGTTTCCATTAACTATCACATTTTTATGTGTAAAATTAGTAAAAGAATCTATATTTCCATCATATTTTGGATCATATTTAAAAATGCGTTCATACGTATTTGTTATTGGGCTAGGTTGGTCATTTAAATATTCTATTTTATTTTTTGTAATTTGCAAATTTTTTTTAAATATTTGATTTAGTATATTATAATATGTGTTACTTTTTGAATTGTTTTCTGTGTTTGATTCAAATTGGTTATCCATGTTGTTAATATTAGCATTTGCAATATTCACATTTGCAGTATTCGGATTAGCATAGTCATAATTTTTTTTGTCCACATCAGTATGAGCATAGCAACTTGTAGTGTTTTGATTTTCTGAGTTCTCTATTTCGATTTTATTAACATTTTGTATATTTTTATCTGAAATATTTAATGCATTAATTAATGCAATTGGGGTATTCGAATTAACATTTGATATATTTAAATCAAATAAATGTGGGAATTTTTGTAAAATATGTACATATAAGGTAACTTTATCATCACAATTGTTTAGGTAGCTAAAAATGGAATTTTGTTTTTTATTTTTTAAAGAATTTTCAAATGTGATTGAATTATTAGGATAGCTTATAGTATTATATTTTGTATTGTTCAAATATGGCACATTTTCATTAATATATGGTAAATTAGCTGAATTATATTTTAAGTAGGTATTTTTGTCTATTTGATTGTTGTGAATTTTATTAGTGTCATAATTTATTTTAGTGAATTTCTCTTTCTTATTATAATTAATATTGTTTACACATTTTGGTACTGAAGAAATGTATTTGTTGTTTTTATTTTGATAACTATAAATTGTGTTATTAACATTTTGATGTAATGTTTTTTTTTTACTACTATTAATTTGTGATTGTCCTTTGAATGACCCATATTTAATTTTATCAATAATAGTAACATTAGGGTATGGTGGTATATCAATTTTGTAAGAAAATGGAATAAAATATTCTTTTACTTTTCTTTGTTCAGCTAATTTATGAAAATCTGGACAATAATATTTATTACAATTACCATGTTTATAATTTTCACATTTTTTAGTTTTATAAACAAGAGGATGATAATATATTTCTTCAATACTATGAGCCAATGGACATTCAACACCTGCTGGGCATTTATTGATATTATTTTCTTCGATATATTTATAAAATTCATTATTAACACTACCATCTGGATTAGTTAGAGATAAACAGTTTTGTAATATTTCTTTTTCACGTTCTATATCTTTATTATTTTCTTCTTCATTTTTATTTTCATTTATGTCTTTGTTCTTGATGAAATATGGACAAGCAACTGGAATATATCGAAGGTAAGAAGGAAGGGAAATATAATATGGGCATCGTCTTATCCATTGTGTGTTATGACTATATTGGCATCGATCAAGTCCAAATTCACAACCTCCCTTAGCTAATCTTAAGCATTGTTTTGTTCTGAATAAATATAAATCGTTTTCACTAAGTAATGGTGTGCACGCCATTTTGATATGAGAAGAAATTTAATTTGAAATTTCCAAAAATGTAAAAAAAAAAAAATGTAAAATAAAAAATTACTTAATTATTACACATAAATATTTGGCATAAAAAGAGACACGACTTTTGCACAACCATCAATTAATTTGTACATAATAAGCATTTCAATTATGTGCTGTGATAAAAAAAAAAATTAACAAGTTACTACTTTAATTTTGTTATATATATTAATATAAAAAATTTAATTAAATCAAATTATAAGGAACAAATAAAAAAAAAGTTGAAAATTTTTTAGTATAGAAAAAAATAAAATTAAAACAATTTTACAACATTTATGCAACGCCAATTTGGCTGTAGCCTAATCCATTATAACACCTTTTCCATATTTTACTTTGACATAAAGAGTGAAAAATAAAAATATGGGTGTGTAAAAAAAATCGAAAAAACATTTAAAATGAACAAAGTAATACTACAATAAATGAATAATAGTAATGATAAACATGAGGAGTAATTAAAAAGGAAAGCAGTTCAAAAAAATTAACACACAAATTAACACGCAAATTAGTACACAAATTAGCAAACAAAATTAACACACAAATTAGCAAACAAATTAATATATAAAATTTTTAAGTGGTACTTGGAAAATTGTGTTAATATATAAAACAAAATTATGTAATATGTTTTATTTTTTTCAATTTAAAAAGTTTATAGAGAGAGAGATATATATAAATTCTCTACATAATATGAAAGTAATTTTTTTTTATAAGCTTAAACATTTTAATAATTTTTTTATTATTTTTAAGCACATAAAATATTTACATTTTTTAAATAATTATCCATTTATTTAATGTATTGTAATTTTGCAAGTCTTTCAAAAAAAAAAAAAAAGTTACACACCTGCAACCCAAGTTCTAGGACTTTAATAAGTTTGAAAATTGCAAAACATGTAAAAAAAATGTCATAAATAAATGTGTGAAAAAATAAAGATATAGTTATTTACACCATTTTCAAAAAATGTAAATTTATTTTTTTTTCAACTTGCATAAGATTAAATCTGTTGGATTTTACAAAAAATTTCCACCACTTTTTTTTGTTTGAAAAAATTAAAATTATTTACGTCAATCAAATAGGGCATGGAAAATTAAATATACGTTTATTTAAAAATTTACCAACTTTATCAAATTTGTCATCCTATTTTTATGGGGCACATTACAATAGAATAAATTCTTAACATGCTATGACAAAAAATAAAAAAATATATTTTTATAACACCAACAAAGTATATTGTAAAAATGGGAATTATTTGTAGAAAAGGGAAATAAAATATTCTAATGAATGTTAAATTATATTTTTTTTTCATAGTATAAAAAATGAGTAAATTATTTCGAAAAAATTAATTGTTTATTTGGTTTTAATGAATTTATTTTATTTCTACACAATTTTAATTTTATTTAAAAATAATATAAATTTATTTTTAGTTGTTATTGAAAAATGCCATAAAAATTTTAACACACATTCGCATATAATGCGTATGGGTCATATTAAATTTGAATATAAACAAACAAAAAAAGGGGTGAAAAAAAAAGAAAGTAATCAAATAAATATTAATATTGCATAATAATAATAATATTATTAAGCTATATGGGTTATCAAAACAAAGTAAAAAAATGTGTGGGAGGTGTATAGATGGCTAAAAGGCAGGGGATAGAGGACGATTAAACCCTCCTCGCCTATTCATATATTGTCTATATTTTCTTTTTGTTCTTTTATTAACACCTGATATATCTGTTTCATTGTGACATTTATTATCGGTTGTTGCAAATTCAGTAATTCCCATTAATTTTTTAAGCATTTCACTTTCTGATAATTCTTCATTATCTGATGAATTATTATTTTCAGTTTTTTTATAACTATTTTGACTTTGACTTTTTTGCGAATTTTCATTTTTATTAATGTCATCATAATTTTCACTATGGCTTCTTGAAATACTATTCATTTTATTTTCTGTATTATTATCATTACTGTTATAGCTAGTTATGCTATCTCTTTTTATATTTCTATATTCATCATATGAATCGTTTGAATCCATTCTTCTTCTCTTTTCTCGGCTTCGGTCTCTTTTTCTTTCTCTACTTCTGTCTCTACTTCGATCTCTTCTTCTTTCTCTGCTTCTGTCTCTTCTTCTTTCTCTACTTCTGTCTCTTCTTCTTTCTCTACTTCTGTCCCTTCTTCTTTCTCTACTTCTGTCCCTTCTTCTTTCTCTGCTTCTATCTCTACTTCGGTCTCTACTCCTGTGCCTTTTTTTTCGATCTCTACTTCTACTTCTACTCCGACTTATGGTATCATCCCGGTATCTGTGTCTATGCTTGTGTTTGTCCTTCCTTCGGTCTCTACTTCTTGATCGTTTTCTATGTTTGTGCCTATCTTTATTTCTATGGTCATATTTGTCTCTACTTCGGCTTCGACTTCTGCTTATACTTCTGCTTCCCGAGATGCTTGCATGTTTATTTGTCTGTTCATTTTTTCTTTTATCTTTTAAATCATTTTCATCTTCATTATAATCAGTGTTACTTTTTGATTCATCTAAATCTCTTTTTAATGTTTTAGATTTTTCATCTTTTATTATTTCTTCATTTTTTTCAATTGATTGATCTTGTTCAGATGTTTTTTTTTTACTTGAAAACAATGCATTAAACATTATTAAATTTATTGGACATTTTACCTTGCCTGTTCATAATTTAATTGCTTTTATTTTATTCTTTTTTTTTTTCTTCAACTTTAAGCTATTTTTTGCAAATATTGTTTGTAAATATATCAGATGTTTTACGATGACAACCTCTTTATATAACAAAGATCGATATATACATATACTTATTTATTATCTAAATATAACGATTGTATGTTTATATGTACAGCTTAATAGCAGACTTATAAATGTCCTGAATATAAATTAAAAAAATTCTGAATTGTACATAAAATATTTTAGTCATAACAATTTTATTATTATTTATAAAAATGAAAAATCAGCCAAAAAATTCGAATGATTATTAACAAAAAAAATGTATCATAATTATATGGATGTACTGAAATTCCCCTTTTATAATCTTTACAATATTTTATTTATATGATGAAAAAAAAAAATTATAAAAATTATATTTTATATTAATGCATATTTTTATACAAACATAGTGATAATACTTGTATATGTAAAAATAATTATATATAATTTTAAAATATCAATGTTGTTAGACTAGGAAAAAAATACATTGCAGCCATATTATGAGAAAAAAAATGAATAGAAAAATGTTTTAAATTTTTTAAAGTAGTGCAAAAATCTATGCAAATAGTATATTTTTTTTTCAAAATTATTTAGAGAGAATAACATCAGCAAATATGTATAGGATCAGATAAAAATAATTTATATTCTAAATTGTTCTTTATATATTTCCTTTTCTAAATGGTTTTTAGTATCAAAGTTATTCTTACATATATTTTTTTTTAACCCAGTACCAATAGCTATTAGTTATTTTATTATACTAATGTTGTATATTTTTTTCAAAAAAAAAAAAATAAAAATCGGGTATTATATATAAACACACAATACATACAATTTTTTAGCATATTATAAATAAATTTATGTCTTTATTTTATTTTATTTTATTTTCATTTTTTTTGAATATATTTATGTACACATAGGTCAAAAAAAAAATTATAATGTTATAGTTAAGTATGAACCATATACACTTTTTTTTAAATTTAACTGTGAAGAAATAATGTAAGTTCCTTGCCCCCCCCCAAAATATATATATAGCTGTCAATTGGGTAATAAAAAAGAAAAGGAAAAAAAAGACGGTTAAAAAAATATGGTAGTATTATAAATACCACATCATTATTGTGCATTATGCACATGTTGGTTTATGTCGAATGCACAGAAGAAAATAAGTATAGGACGATAGTATTATTATATAATTGTCGTATTTTTTTCTTTTTATTTTTTTCTTTCAAATAAAAATAATAAAATATAAAGAAATATTTTAATCTTTTTTAAGCACCTATATTTTAAAAGTGCATTATAATGACTTGATTGTATTGTTGACATTTTTTAAAACTTGAATTATTTTAAACATTTCATTAAATAAATTTCAAAAAAAAATTATATGTTTGTTTTAAAAATGTATTTCTTTCTTATATTAGAAACAAATTAATATTATCCATATTTTACAATATATATTTTTTTTAAATTTATACAAACAATTTTAATCTTCTTATTTATATAGATATGTTCAGATAGTTACAAATATGTAAATTATTTTATTTGCACAAGTATATGAAAAATATATAAAACATATTTATGTGTATTTTTTTGTTTATTTAATTAATTAATGTGCCTTAACCTATTTTAATAATACATTTTTTACATTTGAAAATGGGAAATTTATTTTATATGTAATAGTTGGAAGAGGAGGGGGAAAGCGTAAAAAAAAAAATTGTAGATAAATAAAATGGCATATAGTTTTACTATATATTAAAATGAGATTATCAATTTTTGTAACTAATAATAAATAGGTCTATCATAAGAACATTGTTTTTATTTTTAATCATTATGAACAAGAGAAAAAAAAAAGGCAACAAATAAATATGCAGCGCTTATGCGTGATATATATATTGTTACAAATCGTGGTCAGGGACATTTAAACTGATGTATGCTAGCTGTATATTATAAAATGAGGTATATGATGTTATCAATATAATTTTCATATACAGTGGTCCTGCGCGAAGAGTATATATATATATATGTATGCATAGAGCCTATAGTCAAGATATATTTTATCTTTTTGGAGCTATGCCAATAGCTGGATGAAGATTATTGGTTTGGAAAAATAAGATTTAGTAATCAAGCTATATTATTATACGTAAAAAAAATATGCATATATATAGCTACAAAAAAAGGCAAATATATACTTAAAGATATAAATTGCTTTATCCAAGCCTTGAAAAAAAAAAATAATCAAATAAAAGATATCAAGTTTATAGAAAAAGAAACCGTTATTTTTATAAATAAATTTTATGGGGACCAAGTTTATTCATAATAATATTATTGAAAATGTTTGATATATATAATTATGCAATATGAATATTATTATATATGCTGTACTATTTTAATACGCATAATAATATATATGACAAAATATATAAAAGAGGATTAATTTTTGCGGATTTAAAATTGCTAAAAAATACATGCATAAAAAAAACGCGAAAAAAAATATATATAATAATTTGCCAGTTAAAAATTGCTTTAATATATTATTAAATGCATTTGCTATAGTATATAACGGTATTAATAATATGTATTTGCCTGCATTTTTTAAAGCATAAAAAATTATATACAGTATTTATACGGCCTATAAAAAAATATTGCTCGTGCATATAAAAACGCGTAAAAATATGTACAATACATATATAATATATAATGCATATTGTATGTACATAATATTATGAGTTAATTATAGTATAATAAAAATTTAAGGCATAATTAATGGGTATAAAAAGGTATTATATTTTAAGTGTATATACAATTTAGGTATATATAGCCTTTTAATAAAAAAAATATGCATAATATTTTTTTTTTTAATAGCCATACTATATTATATTTGTATGCATAAAAAATATATATATAGTATATAACTATTGTATATACAATAATATAGCATATAAAAAATATATATAATAATAATATATATATATATATTATATATATAATTATAATATATATTAATTATATTATTACGTATTTATATAAAAAATATGCAGTTAATTTTTTATATTTATATAGTATAATTATTATTATATAAAATATGAGCAAAAATAATATATAAAAATAATGTTATATACAAAATAAATATATAATAATCATAATATGTAATATAATTAAATTATATGTTAAAATTTTTGTTTCTTATATATAATTATTTTTGAAATAACTAAAAAAAATATATTATAATATTACTCTATAATTAATATTATTATATAATATATACAACTTAATCTTTTCAATCTTTAATTTGGATACTTTATTATTTAAAATAAAAAAAAAACAAAAAGGTAAATATCAAAAAGGAATATTTTATATTACATTATATTATCTTCTATATTAATATATGACTATATTTATTTTATATTTTTGTTATTATAAATATTTATGCATGTAGCAACATACATACAACACTATGTACTTATAAAACCACAGCATGCTTGAAAATATATATACTGCTTTAATATAGCTATAAATATGTATTAATATATATGTACAATGTTTTGTTATTTCTTGGTATAATGTAGAAGATTGTTTGACTATATAATGCGAGAGCATATGCTTATTTAGTATATATGTTCTGCATATGAATAGGGTTATAGCCATATTCCATATGTAGTGCATATTTTTCTATACAATCTTACTCATTGTCCCAGTATATGTATATTATATTATTGGCAGCGTGGTTGTATATGTCTTCTACATATTTTATGAGTTTGTTGCATTGGTAGTGGGTATATATATACTACATATTGTATAATTTTTCAATTTGTAGGGTAGGCAAAATGGCAACTAAAACACAAAAGAAAGTTATGAAGAAGCAAAACAAAAAGAAGAAAAAAGACCCATTAGCTCCAAAGAGAGCTTTGTCTGCTTATATGTTTTATGTCAAGGATAAAAGATTAGAAATCATTCAAGAAAAACCAGAGCTAGCTAAAGAAGTTGCACAAGTAGGAAAATTAATTGGAGAAGCATGGGGACAATTAACTCCAGCTCAAAAAGCTCCATATGAAAAAAAAGCAGAATTAGATAAAATTCGTTATTCAAAAGAAATAGAAGAATATAAAAAAACTAAGGAATAAATTTGTATCACTTTTATTATATCATTATTTGCCTATATATATATATATATATGTTTATTCATTTACATAAAAAAAAATATGTGTTTAAATATAATTTAGAGATTATTATGTTTTTTCATTTTTATACAAAAAATTATATATAGATTTAAAATGCATAAGAATATATACAAAGTCTTTTGTATGTGAATTTTGTTTTTTTATTATTATAATTCAAGAATAAAAAATATGTTATATAAATTAAAAGTTTATGTCTCCATATGCACAACAAATATATATATTCATACAAATATGGACAATGTACTTATTTGGATGAGTATATATATATGCACGCAACACATACTTATATTGCTTTCATTATATTTAGATATTATTTAACTATTGTTTTATATATTATTGTTATTGTTTTCTTTTATTATTACTAAATTGTGCATACGCTCTCAAAGTTTTTTTCATTTCAGTTTTTGTTTTTTTAATTTGCATAAACATTAAAAAACAACCAAAAAACGAAAAAAAGAAAGAATTAAGTTATTTAAAAAACAGATTTTTTAAGTATACATTTTGGAATGTCTAAAAAGTTTACTATAAATTAGTGTGATGTATATATTTGCAATTGTCATAACTTCTCTTTGCTTGGTTTGTGACAAAGCATAGTGAAAAGAAGAGAAAGGGGACTGACTATTGCATGTTTTACATTCACTTGTATATGGTTTAAAAAACAAAAAAGTGGACTATTGTGTGGGTATGCTTTTTTCTATTTCTCTTTCAAAAGCATTGTGATGAATTACTGGATAGGTATTTGTTAGGGGGAAAGGATGGGATGTTTTATCGGGCCACCCAAGAATATAGACTATTTATTGACTTATTTTTTCCCTTATTTATTTGGTTGGCTCCTTTGGAAATGTGCCTAAAGATTTAAAATAACTGTGCTCAGCATGGATGTCCATCCTTTGCATTTATTTCTTTTCAATAGAAAGCTAAAAAAGAGAAAAAAAAGTAGGATATAAAATATGTACATGTCCCAATATGGCTAGTTACATATACACACGGGTGAACAGGTTTGATATAGCATATATTTCGGAATTAAAACTTACAATATCATTGAGACGATAATAAGCATAAATGGTTCCAGGTTTTAAAAATAATTCATAAGTACAATATGTGGCTTCTACTCCCATAAAAAAAAGGAGAGCCCTTCGAATAACTGGCATGCAAACAGTCCCACACCCATATGACATTTTGAAATATGATGTGTTTTTAAAAAAATGACTATAATAATTATATATATAGATAGATAGAGAGAGAGAAATTTAGGTATTATTTAAAATATATAATAAAGGAATATATATATTTTATTACATTAAACGGGAAATATTTATTAAATGTATATACTGCAAAATAAAAAAATAGCCTTTATCGAGAAAAAAAAATAATATATGATTATTACAGTGAAAAAAATGCCATTTAATTTAAACCAAATTATACTAATTAAATAATTTGAAAATATTAATTTTTCGAAGCATTTTCGTTTCTGATATTTTGTAATTTTACATAATTATTTTGTATTTATTTAATTATGTATGTTTATGCTAAATGAGATATGATGTGTTATTTTTTTTTTTCAGGAAAATTCATCAATACTACATGCACATGTACATACTTTTTATTTCCCCTTAACTTTTTTTACTTTTTTTTTTTAACTTATAATAAAGATATAAGAAATGTAAAGTCTTAACAATAGGGAAATAATAATATCACATAATTAGTATTTCTAATTACAAGGTAGTAATAATTAAAAATCTCATTAAAATTGTGAATTCCTTTGAAATAGCCAACAATTATTTTTTTTTTTTTTTTTTTTTTTTTTTGTAAATGCTGGTAAAATTGGCTAGCAGAGGACATAATAGGTTAATAGTCATTAAAAAGGGAAGATTTAAATTTAGAATATGGTTTTAATAAAAATAGTTGTTGACATATTTTTGGGTAGACATATATAACTAATACATTAGGAAAAATAACTGTATAGTTTTTTTTATATTCGTATATATATATAAAATATAATTAACTTTGAAAATGTGTTGTATAATTTGTTTGTAAATTTTATAGTTGTCAAATTATGTGTATGAAATTTAAAAAAAATAAAAAGTGAAAGAATTATAATTTCTGCCTAAAAGTGCATATATAACTATTGTGTATGTTCTATTTAAAAAAAAATAAATAATAAACAAAAAAAATGAAAAAAAATACCATAACAATATTTACATTATTTAATGTTACACATTTTTATAATTGGGTTAGTAAAATAAAACACTATTATTTGGTATGCAGAAAGTTATATGTGCATACAATATTTTTCCTTTTTTTTTTTAGTCAAACTAAATTAACATTTATTTATTTTTTTACAACATTATATGCATATATTCCTAAAGGTTTTATATATATATTTGGTCTGTCAATAATTTGAAAGAAAAATTAACATAAATTATTAATATAGTAGTAAATACATAGAACAGGAAATATTTATTTTATAAAATTATGTAATTAAAAAAAAAAGTGACAACCATTTTTAGCCTTCATAAAATGGTGATATACCAAAAATAATTTATTATTACTAAAAATAAAAAAGTTGTCTTTTTTTTTTTTAGACGATTTATAGAAAGGCATTATCATTTATTTATGTGTGTATTTTTGTTTTTTATTTTGTTTTTTATTTTTGTTTTTATTTTTTAATATTTATGATTTAACAATATTTTAGATTTATACGATTTTATTTGATGTTTTAGCTTGACTTTATTTTTTTAATATATTTTTTTGTATTCCAAAATGATAAAGTTAAGCACACTATTTTTACTGGTGGTATCGTGTTATGTCTCGGGAATAGATGGTAAACAAAATGAATAAAATAAAAAGAGGAGAAAAAAGTACAAACTAATGCATACCCAAAGTGCACCCCCCTTCAATGATGCTTTGTGTGCCCCTATAAAAATTTTGACGATACTATTTTTATGTGATTGGTTATTTGATAAAGTGTGGGGATTCGTAGAATTATATTAATGGGGGGTGGATAAAATGGGAATAAAAGTGAAAAACAAAATAAATAGATATAAGTTTTGTGATATAGAACAAACATATTTAGACTCTCCTCTTGAAATTTTTCCCTTACAAAATCGGCAGACATGAGCATAATCATTTCATTTTACTTTGTTTTATTTTAGGAAAATTGCACGATCTTTTGATTTCAAAAACCCTTCCATTCATTAAGAATTTTCGCAAAAATAATGGCAAATTGAAGAATAATAATAAAAACAGTAATAAAAATATGGACATTATTTTATCGTACACTTTTACCATTTCAGAGTGTTTGATTTATTTATTTATTTTTTTTGGGTAGGCTTTGATAATTATGAAAAAAAAATGCTTAGTGACTCAAGTTCTATTAATGTAATGTTTGACCCAAGGATGAAAAAGGTTGTGCCTTCAAGGATGCGCAAACAACATATTGTAGGTTAGTTTAAAGAGGCAAGATAAAGCATGTCAATAAAGTTGTTATAGTATAGATGCAACTGAATTATTGTTATTTTTTTCTTTTATTTACAGGAGGGTTTGCTCAAAATACTGTCGATCAATCAGGTATAATCTAAGTCCAATTTAAATAGGAAAAAAAAGACTTAAAAAATATGCTCATAAAATGTTTTAAAAATAGTATTATGTGTGTATTTTACTAATTTACTATTATTTTTTTATTTATTTTTTTTGTGCAACTATCCAAAATTTGTATTTATCACTATGAGCAGATGTTGAAATGGGAAAATATGAGACAGGTAAAAAAAGGCGAAGGGGTCATTACTATTATTAATCTTACTATCATTATTGTTTTATACAATTTTTGCTATTTTCGAATGCCTCAATTTTTTTCTTTTTTATTTATTTATAGCACTAAGATTTGTTGAAAATATGAATAATCAAATGTTAGTATTGGCAAAGGAAATGAATTCTGCATTACAAAATGAAAAATATACTGCATTGGAAGGACATAACAGATTGACCTCTATAATGAAAGAGTCTCTTGCAACTATGTATTCTCTTGATTCTCTAAAAAATGCTAATATTATAAACTTTTCAAGTAATTATAAAATGTGCATACACAATGTTTTCATATTGCTTCATCCTTTTGGAATGTACACGTCGTAACATGCCATAGTATATATTACAACCATAATGATATGTTCTTCCTTTACAATTATTACAGAATATAACTCTGACTGGTATGCTACTGCCACGATGAAAGAAAAATATGAAGCTGCCAAACGTGAGAGAAATACAAAAAAAATATAACATAATTATATATACTCGAAATAGGATGGATTATATATCCAATTTAATAATTATTTTTTTCTACCTTAGATTTACAAAGTGTCATTGATAGATTGTTTAAAACTTCAGATAAAAAAAAAAACGTTAATGAAAAAAAAATAAGTAAGTTGAAAATTTTTTACCGTGCTTGTTCAGATAATTTTAAAAATATATTGTCTTTTACATTTATACATATTATTTTTATATTTTTTTTTTTGAATAGATGAAAATATTAAACAGCTTGAAACCGATTTATTACTCCAACGTTTTATTATGGACAATGCCAATGGTATTATTAGATTAATTTTTCAAAAAACAAGTCAAAATAAATTACATATATTTTGATGATATTTATTAATATGGCTAATAATTTTTTTTTTAGCATCAATGTTGTTAAAAAAATATGAAGATAATAGCAATAAATATATGGCACCTTGGTATACTGATGTGTGTGGTCAATTAGGTTAGTAAATATGCAAACAATTTACTGTTTAATAATTAATTTTTATTTATATATAAAAGTAAACTTATATATCAATTTGTTTTAAAACCTTTTTAGGTCACCCACTTTTAAGTTACGTATTTGAAGGCACCTATAAACATACTGTAAACAACAGTTTAGAGTTTTTCAAAAAATATGTTCCAAAATTAACAACAAAAATAACTAAGATGGTTGAAGATGGTACTTATTTATTTTTTTTTATTTTTTCAAACTCATTTATACTTACATTATCATTCATGCAATTGGTTATATTTTTATTTTTGTTACTTTTTTAGGGGATATAATATTACTAGACCGAATGTTTGAACATTCTTTGGATAAATTTAAAAATAAAGTTTCAAATCTTATGAATAAAAGTAAAAAAACATAAAATATTTAGTTTATATTAACAAATAAACAAGGATTATAAAAAATTTCAATTCCTTTTCAACCATAATTAAATATATAGCATTAAAACATTATATGCATGCTTAATATTTGCTTTTTATTTTTTCAGAAGTTGGATTTACAGACATGTGTTCGAAAAAATGTTTTGATGAAACCATAGAAGAAAAATACAAAATAAATAATTATGACCTTGTACTTAATCCTCAAAATACTAAACAAAGAAGAGGAGATTGTAATATATAAACATGTTTATACTTTAATTTTTATCTACTTATTTTAGATCAACTAATTTATAATTTAATTTTCTTTCCTTCTTTTTTAGTAACAAGAATGATACTTTACTATTACAAAGACACAATAAACAATATCGAAGCCACTGCGGATATTACTTTAATTATGCTTCTCCATTTAAGTTCCTCTGCAAAAACAATTGAGGCTGGACATATAGATTTAGATATAGCTCAAACAACAAATAAAAAAAATCTGATGATTTTAGCTGGTGAAGACGATAAGGTAATTAGTACTTATAGGATAATGTAATTTGTATTTCCCTTTTATTCATTCATTTTTGACATTTTTTTACTTTCTCTTTTTTTTTATATTTAGAAATCTAAACATGATTTATTTAAAATTGCACCTTACAAATTTTTCCGAGATCCACAAGACAAATCATATACAGCACCAATATTTGCAATTGGTGATGTTATGAAAATATGTTCTTTATCTAAAAAGTTTAAAAATTATAATTCTTTATATGAAAAAACAAAAGGATTATGGGATGAAATTCAAAGTCTTTATTCTGCATCTTATGGATTTGTTCCTTCTAAAAAGATTAAAGCACAAACTTTTATTTCATCAAAAATTAGAAATGTCGGATTTCTTTTTAAATGGCTTAACAGTAATGACGTATCATCGACTAATTCAAACTTTTTAGTTAAAAACTACTCTCCCTTAGTATCCCTCAGTTTGCAATTAAGTGAGTCACGAAAAAGGGCATATAAATTATGCATAAGCAATGTGAAAATTTGTGGATATGCAATTATGTATTTTGATCATTTTTTTCCATTTTTTTTTCACTTTTTTTTTTCACCCTTTTTAGCATTTTTTATAAATACAATGATAGAGCAATATGAGTCCAGCTTTTTAGGAAATTTTTCGTCTGCTCTAAGAAAAATATTTACATTGGGTAAAAGTGGATCTAATCCTAAAAATTATAGTGATTTAATTAATTTTTCAGAGACAGATTATTTATTACGAACCCAAAAATTTGATGGTGTTCAAAGAATAATAAATCAGACAGTTAAAGTTTTAAAGAAAAAGTTTTATTCTGCTGAATTTACTCCTAAATTATTTGCCCAATATGTTTCACTATTTTTATCTTTATGGGTATTTGAAGGAGAAAAAGATATTTCAATGAGCAATCCAAATATTTCGAGATTTAAAAAATTATTTTTCCTATCATTTTTAGTTCACAGTAAGTTTTTTTATCAATCCGTACATGTTTGACTATTACTTTGCTTGGCGATATGGCATTATTCTTTCCAATTTATTATACAATTTTATTTTTAATTTGTTTTAATTCTTATTAGAATCTGGAATTGTTGAAAAGGCAACTGAAATAATATGTGAAAATTGTCAGAAAAAAACAAAAAAAATAGTTTTAGGATGTATACATGATTATGGAGGAAAGGAGAAAACAAAAATATTAGGACTTTTTACCAGAAAATGTAAACCAACTGTTGTACCTATTAATAAAAGAAGTATACGTAAAACTTTGAAGGTTCTTATGACTACATTATCTGATCCACTTGATATTTTAAAGATAGCTGTTGATTTAGCTACAAGATGTAAATATTATAATGCTGCTTCTCCAAATTCGAAAAAGAAACATAAAGAAAATTATGATCTATTTGTAAAATCAGAATTATCTCTTCGACACACATGTGCTGTTGTTACAAGTATGTTTTTTTTTATAAAACTTTTTTACGTATTTTTAGGAAATATTTATCATTGTATTAAATAATGTATATCTATTTTTATTGTAATAAATATGTTTTTTATTTTATTTTTTTCGCAGAAAAATTAGTACAAAAATCAATAAGACGAGTATCCAGACTTAAAGACTTTAGTGAAGCTCCACATATTATAGAACAAACATTAGACAGTGTGCAATATTTAAAAATGAGAAATCATAGAGACCCAGATAGCACTTTTACTGTCCTTTGTCCTTTTATGCAAGGAACTGACAAGAATATCAGAGATTTAGAACGCACACAAATTATTTCCTTTGTTTTGAGTAATAAAAAAATATATTTCTTAACGTTCATAAAAAAAAATATACAAAAACAAATTCATTAATATTGCAATATTTTTTTTAACAGAAAATGTGGGAATTTCCAATATAATTAAGGGAAAAATACATAACGTATTCAGCAAAAATATTAACATTAAAGAAGGTAATTTTAATATTCTTATACAATAAGAAAACATATTAGTTAAATAATTTTACAACTTTTTTTATTTACATTTTTTTTTATATACAGGATTGAAATCAGACAGTGTTGTTACTGTAAAAGTTGGAGGTAATAATAGAACAAAATTGAATTATATAAATTATTATAAATTAAAAGAATAACAACATATATATATTTTTAAATTATTCTTTCACACATTTTCACACATTATTTATTGTTTTTTTTCTTTTTGTTTAGGCCGTAAATTTAATGGAAGTCTATTTGTTGGAGGTAAATATATTCACATTTGTTTGTTGATATTGTAACATTATTTTTTTGCTTATACCACCTTTTCATTTATTTCTCCAATTTATTTCTCCAATTTATTTTTTCCATTTATAGGATATCACTTGAACGTTAATGATATTGAACGTATGGACAACATAAAATATTTTTTCGTCTTTTAAAAAGAGAAAAGGAAACACACCATTTTGCATATATATGAAAAAAAATTAATATATTTATAAATGGACATTTCTTATATATCTATTTATCTTTATTTTATTTTTTTGCAGAAAATGCCTTACATATTGGATTATCCAAATCAAGTAATTTTTTTTTCACAACCTGCTTAGCTAGCTATTTTACATTTTTTTTTTTCATATGGCTAGTTTTTTTTTTTTATTAACAAAATGTGTATGTCATTTTTTTACCTATAGGAAAAGTATATAATGGATCTCAGTTTATGGATGAATTAGAATTATTAAAAGAAGATGGTAATAAAAATGTATATGCTTAAAAACCATTTATTTAAAAAATTAGCATTTGGAGAGTTATTACTTATTTGCTGTTATTACTAATTCTCTTTTTTAGGAATCAAAGATATTATAATGAAGGGACTAGACGAGGATAACGAAAGTAATAGCAATTATATGTTTGAATATAATTCATAAGGAAAATTATTTTTAAGTCTATTTTATTAATATTGGTATTTTATTTATTTTTTTCGATAATTTTTTCAAATAATTTATATTGTTTCATTATTATAGGATTATATGTTCTTGCAAACGGAGAAAAAATATCTGAATTTGAATATGCCAAAGAAAATCCAAATGGTAAATTTATATGTCAATTATATAAATATGTAGATTTTTATGTCTACGGTTTTGGGTGGATATAAAGTTATATATCTTTGTATATGCTACGCACATATGGATATTGGGAATATAATTTGATATATATATTTTATTCTTTTATTTATCAGCTAATATCATAATTTTCGACGGAAATAACTATATTTCTTCTTATGCTCTTCGTGAAATTGGACTTGAAGCCGAAAGTATGTTACTAAATCAGTCACAGCCTTTAACTATGCTATATATTGATTATAATATATAATTCAATACTATTTATTTGTTTGTTTTTAGGAATTGTATGGGCCGGAAATAATGTAGGTTGGACTGCAGAATTCGCTCTAGGAAATATTTCTGATCGTCCAAGTAAATATACATTTATGAAAGATTAAGCAGACATATTCAAATTAAAGAAATTTCAATTTTAATTTAAAAAAATATAAAGAAATCATAAAATAATATAATATCATATTAGTAATATAACTATTAAAAAAGTAAACATAATGGAAAACAAATATTATTTTGTTTCTTCTTTTTTACAGTTCCAATATTTGATGGATCAGCATGGATACTTCTTGATAAGTTGTCTATCAAAAATATATTAGGTTATAAATTAAAACAATAAGAATATTCATGGATAAATAATATAAATAATGTATATATATTGTCCGTATTTACTAATATTTTTTATTTATAGGGGACTTCTTGCCAAAAAATGTAAACGGAAATTTATTAGCAAAGGATATCAGCTTTACTATATTGAATAAAGATGGAAGAGCAATATTAAAGAATACAATGCGTAAGAATAAATAAATGATTATGTTTATTCATGAAGTGTTATTTTTATTTATTTGGTTGATACAATACATTGTCGGCATTTCATCAACCCGTGGGTTGGCATAAAAGTTGTTAATATTTCTATGTATATCATTAATTTTATTTTTATTTTTTTGCAGCCATTGTAAATTTGAAAAACGCAACCTTTACACTTGGTGGAATATTAAATTTTGTTATAAAGGCTGAAAAGGGAAATGGCAACGAAATTATTGTTCATACAAGAATACCATAAAATTGAAAGAGATTTACTTTTTTAATTGATAAAATTTTATTTGACATTAAAAGACAAATACGATAATTAATTTTTATGGTTATCCTTACGTTTCCCAAAATAATAACAAATATAATTGAAAACAAAAAAATAACTTTTATACAAATGTATTATATGTATAGAAGATCTTGTATATATATAGAATGAATGAACTAGTATTTATATTAAAATGATATTCGTTATATTTTGATCATTTTTTTTAATAATTAATTTATCTCAAGATATAAAAATAAGCAAACATATGCGTATGTGGTTGTGTGTGTATAACAGTTGTATTATTTTTTTTCTTTTTTTAATTTTCTTTGCACACTCATATCGATATATACTTATTTATATTTATTTTCTTTTTGTGATTTTTAATTTTTAGTTTTTAAAATTTAAGGGAATATTTCCCCCTTTAGCATTTTAAAATAGTTTTTTTTTTTATCATATGTGCTACCCTAAGTTTTACAATATATATTATGTATATAAATTTTATTCTTTTTTTTTTTTTTAATCTTTTTAAGTATTTTTCATTATTATTTTCTTTTCGTGTTTTTATTTCAATGTTTTTAAGTATTTTTTTACTGACCAAAAATTATAAAAATGGAAGTTTCATAGTCTGTTTTTTTTTTGTATATATTTGTTTGAACAAATAAAAAAACATATATATGTATGTAT
Organism: Plasmodium vinckei vinckei; assembly: GCF_900681995.1. Classification (NCBI taxonomy): domain Eukaryota; phylum Apicomplexa; class Aconoidasida; order Haemosporida; family Plasmodiidae; genus Plasmodium; species Plasmodium vinckei. Next base: position 446,007 of record NC_051299.1, read on the forward strand.
ATAGAATAAGACAACATTATCTCATTTGACTATAAAAAGAGAAATATATACAATATATGTATATGTTGAAATATGTCTAATTTCTTATTTAAATTTAACTTACAAATTTGAAAATGTAGAACTATATGGATGGAGAAAAATTTACACAAATTATTATGAAGGGGAAAAAAAAAAAATAGTTAGCTAAAACAACTTTTTCCTATATTAAATTTATATAAAAAATAAAATGCGAATAATTTTTTCGCATACAGCTATTTTTTTTTACTTTTTATATGAACAATTCAGAATTTTATGTACATAATATTACATATGTACATACAATATTATATAATATTTATTATTATTATTTATTTTTATTTTTTTTTTAAGTGCACATAAAAGCATGAAGAATATTTAAAGGGGAAAACGCAAAAGAGAGGTTAATAAATTTTTTATACACATAAAAAAACGTCTAGGTGTAAAAAAGGTTGCAATTTATTTGTGTTATCCAAATATACAATATTATATATATATCATGTTTTATTAATTATATAGATTAACGTTAATTTTTGGCAATATATAGAAATAGAATTAATTTTTTGTTTTTTTTAAATGTTTTAAAAATAACTTTTATAGACACAACTAACGCTTTTAAATTATTTCATTTAGTTGTGGTTTTACTTATTTTTTTTGTCTTTTTTTTTTATTTTATTTTGAAATGTTTATGACGGAAAAAAAATGAGTTCAAAACCGCCTGTACCATTGGGAAAAAAAAATGGTGGATTCCCAAAGCTAGTGAAGCCTTTTAAAAAATCTATGTTATTTAAAATTAAAGGAAAATTTTCAGGTAATGTATCGCAAAAAATATGTACATTTTTTAGTTTCACCAATTTGATGTATATATATGTCTATTGCACTTATTTTTTTGGATTTATATTTTTGTGTGTAAAGTGATAGGTAAAATAGCTATCAAATTTGCTAATCATATCACCCTAATTGTATATATATATAGCGAATAAATTCATCTATACATTATTCATTTTTTTTTCTACCTTTGCTTAGATGATGCACGAAAAAGTAAAACTATGGAAAATGTTAATAGTAAAAACAGTAATGACAACATTGAAGAGTCCCTAAAAACAGATTCAGATGAATTGAAGTCTAAAGCCATGAAACCAAAGTTAAAGATTCCCGATTTAAAATTTAAACCAATAAATTCTAAATCTAAAAATCTGTCCCCTATGATAAAAAGATTGAAAACAAAACCTAAATTAATGGACCCAAAAGAAACAGAAACTAAATTAAAAAAATCTGTACCATTAATTAAATCTATTGAAATGAAAGAAAATGATGATGATACACCAAAGGAAGCAGAAGAACCCAAATCCTCAAATTTTGTGAAAGTTACTAAATTCCCTAAATTTGAAAAATCTTTAAAACCAATGTTAAAAGGTTTAATCAAAAAAAATGTGGGGCAAAGTCATCCACCAAGGGAAGAAGAAAATAAAACTCTGAATGATAGAGAAAATTTTAGACAAAATAAATATTACAATAATGTGAATTTATTAAATTCAATAAAAAATAAAAATTTGGGTTTATCAAAAACGAAAAGCATTGAAAGTAATAAGCAATTAGTAACTGATGAAAATAATGAAGAAACAAATAATTCAGTTTTAAAAAAATATTCACGTTCCTTTTCAAAGGATAAAACAGAAAATCCTATTGAAGATAGTAAGAAAAGTTATGCTACAGAAAAAGTAGGAAAAAATTTTATATTAAAAAAGGGAATTAAAATGATGTTTAAAGGAAAGAAGGCTAGTTTTAATAATAATTTGAGTAAAGAAATGGATGATCAAAAAAAAAATGAATCTATTGGCACAGATCACGCTGAATCTGGCAAAGTACATATTAACAACAATGGTAGTAATAGTAATAATAATAATGCATTGGGTAGTGTAAAAAATAAATCAAAACAAGTTGGGCCTTTAACAACATACACAGAAAGTGAATTACTTAAAAATAATAATTATATGAATGCATTTTCTAGAATTGATGGAAATTATGTTGGTAAGGTCACTGGTCCACCTGTTACCCCTTTGTCTATGTCTGATAAAATTCCACAAAATGAAAATGATTTAAAATGTGAATATAATCAAGCAAATAATATTTATGAAGCTTCTAACAATAATAATCGTTTTATAAACAACCAATTATATGCCTCAAACTTTCCCATTTTTCTCGATCCAAATAACATAAATTGGAATAATACAAATCCGATGAATGTTCCATTTATTTTTTATCCAGGACTTGGTTGTTATTCACCTGTATTTGGTGATGGCATTTGTTCATACATTCCTATGACGGATGAGGGGCATAACAATTTAAGTAATAATAAAAAGGAAGATATATTAGATCATCAAAATGAAGATAAAGAAAGAAAAAATAATTCTAATAAAAATAAAGATAAAGCAATGATAGCAGGGGGACATTTAAAACCTTTGCAATTTCGAAATGGAGCGGAATGGAGTAGTGAAGATGAGAAATTGTTAAATAGTGATATAGCTATTTATGAAGGAATAGAAAGAAAAAGTAAAAAAAAAGAAAAAGAAAAAACAAAAGAACGATATATTGGTGATTCCAAATGGTATGATATAGAACATAAATTAAATAATTGTAGAGGTGTAATAGAAAATGATAATAATAAAAGTTCCAAAAAAAAAAAAAAAAAAAAAAATAGTGATACAACTGTAAATATAAGTAGTGAAAGTGATACGAAATATAGTAATGGTGAAGATGGATTTTCATCAAGTTATGAAAAAACATATTTAGAAGGTGAGACAAAAAATGATACATGTACCAAATCAAGTAGTGATGAAGATAAAAAATGTTATAAACGTTCAAAAAGGAGAAGTAGTAGTAAAAAAAAAAGTTCGAATAAGTTTTTAGAAGATGAATATGATTTTAATTTTGATGATTTATATAAAAATTATAAAATCGAATATTTAAATGATAAATTAAAATGGGCAAATGAGTATCTTAAAAAAAAAAAGGAATGTGAAAAAAGTGATAGTGATAATGATGTGGTTGTAAAAGATGGTAAACATTCAAATATAGGAAATAGAAGTTTAAAAAAATCGAATTTGAAAAATATTGTAAAGGGTAAGAAAGAGAATGAGAAACGGCTAGATGATATAACTCATTTATTTTTACCTCCTCCAAAAAAACATGAAAATTTATTTGATTTATCTTTAAATTTTTCTAAAGTTGATGATAGTGATAAGGATGATATAATTAATATGCTTTTTTTATGTCGAGATTTAGAAAAAGTAATTGAAGAACAACATTGTATTCTTGATATGTTAGACAACGATTTAGCTGAAGTAAATAATTCATTAAGGTTACCACCAAATTGGGATAATATACATAATTTTGAAATATTGCAAGAGCATATACTAAATGAAAATGATGAAAATCGTAATTACAATTCTTTGAATGATTATGATGGAAAAAAAAATAATGGTTTGGTTTTAAATAATGTTCCTTTATTTATAAAGGGTCAAGTTTCTTTGGTTCCAAAAAATTTAAGTCATTTTTTTGATAATACCGAGAAAGTACCTCAAACGGGGAAAACATTTCAAAAGAGTCCTGACATTATGAATAAGAAAGGAGAAACTACAAATTCTACGCCTACAGAAACATATAACTCGACAAATAAGTATGTGCCAAAATATGTAAAGGCTCGAGTAAAGGCGAAGGTCCCATTATTATTAAAGGGGGGTTAAACCCCATATAAATACGGAATCGTAAACACACAAAGTTTTTTATGCACTTTATTTTTTTCTTTTTAATAGTTACATAATTGTTAATTTGTATTTTATTAGTTCACTTTTTTAATTTTAACTATCATAAATCAATTGGCATGAGCATTAACTATTTTACTTTGTAAATAAATAAAAAATAAAAAAGTAATAAAAATGAAAAAATAAGATTAATAAAATAGATAAAACTATATATCTTGTGGGTCTACATTTTTGGTCTAGATTTTTAGTCCCCATTTAATATTGGTAAAATGATTTCATAATTTCAATGGCATTTTATTGCATTTTTTTTTTTATATTTTATCCAGGAGGCCATTTCATTTGTCGTTTTGCTAAAATATGTAAATGGAGATAATAAACAGATTGGCAAGCTTCAGGTCCATTGTTTACAACCAGACGGAAATCTCCTAAATTATTTCTTCTTACTATTTCTGAAACCTTTGAAAAATAATATAAAAAAAGGAATGAATATATTTTTTTTATTGAAAAAATTGTGTGCACATTTGTATATCGGGAAAATAATATGAACTGTTCATAATATGTAAACAAAACTAGCCAAATAAATGGGGTTAAAAAAAAAAAAAAAAACATACTGCCCACATTAGGTGACCAAGTATTTCTTTGTGTTTTTCTTCGGCTTTACTAAGTCTTGTTAACCCGTCTCTCACTTTTGGAATGACTAATATGTGTACAGGTGCTTGAGGGTTGATATCGTTAAAAGCGAGAACCTATAAAAATGAATGTACACCAATGTTTTAATTGTGAAATAAATATTTTCATTTTTTGTATAATATATATATGAAGTTTGTTGACTTACCTTATCATCTTCGTATACGATATCTGCTTTTATCTCCTTTCTTACAATTTTTCCTGAAAAGAAAGAAATGGAGGATATATGTATAATAAAGACCCTGTAAAGACATATATATATATATTGTGTATATATTATGTGTAATGTAAACCGTACCAAAAATTGAGTCTCCATTTTCATCTTTCCCTGCAGCTTCAATTGCTCTTTCTTCTTCATCAGCCATTCTCATAAGCCTTTTGTTAGCCACGCTTCTATAAATCCAAAAAAATAATTTTTACATTAAGTGTATATATGCACAGTATAAATATGAATTTCCTAAATAGTATAGACTCATTTTTTTTTATAACTTAAAATGTGTGTAAAAGAAATTGTGTTGATTTTTCGAAAAAAGTTGTATTTAAAATGGATAGAAATAAACCAAAAATATATGCAAACAAATCATGATATTCTGAAAGTATAACACTATAAGTATTTTTTTATTTTAAGTATTACGTAAGAAATTTGTTTTTATAAACAATCTTAGTTGCACAATTAAATACAGCGTTTTTTATATTATCCCCAATGAATCCAAAACCAGGTTTCATTAAATTCAGGTATACTGTAAAAAAATATAAAACAATCAAGTGTGATGCTGTATATTAAAAGGTTAAAGGGAACAGCCACTGCTCAGGATGCATATCATAGTGAATAAAATTTTATGCTTTCTATAGGGTATTTATACTATTTTACATTTTTGTATTTTACTACCTCAGTTACTTACTTAGATAGGCTAAAATGAGTTTAAGTCCCATATAAAATATATATTATATATGTTAATAAAAATGTGAATATATTTTTATATATTCTTATAATTTTTTTTTATAAAACTTTTGGTTTTTTCTCTTCATTTTATTTTTTTCCTAAAATTTTAAATTAAAAATATGGTTATTTTTATGTGTATTATTCTACATTTTTATCAATGCACCCAAGTAATAAATAAAAGTTAGTATATCAATTTATTTCTCTTTTTCCTTATAATTAAAAAAAATAATAAACATAAAAAAAAAGTATGTATAGCATGTTAAATACGATATTGCTATTTTTCACCTTCCAGTGTTACTCATAGAAAAGAGTATTTTATGTTTACTGGTGTTTGAATTAAAAGGGATAAATGTCATTTGTTTTTTATATTCTCCTTGTTTGTTCAGTTTTTTAATGCGTTTTATTTTTTTTTTCAATTATTTTGTTACTTTATTTTCCTATTTTGGCTGTAAAATGTCCACTTTTTAACCTGACCTGTTCATATTTTTTTTAGTTCTATTACACAAAATTTAGCTAATTTGTTTCAAATTTTTTATGAAAATTTTGCCGAGAATTCAAAGTCAATAGACAAGTAGGAAAATTAAAAAAAAAACGGGAACATCGGGGTAAAATAATAACTACATAAGTATTAGCTATATGTCGAATTGGTTCCATATAGTGGAATAAAAATGTCCGTTGTGACAAACTCAAGCAGTCCTATTAAAATAAAAAGATCAGTATGCGTAAAATATTTAAAATTTTTATATTATTTAAAAAATTGTAATTTAGAAAAACGATGGAATAGATATTATTGCTGTGTTTTTAAAACAGCTTTGGATGAGAATATTACAATAAAACGGCTAGCTGAAAGAAAATATTTAAATAAAATAAAGTTAATACAAAATAAAGAAATACGATATAATAAATTATTGTCTTATTTAGTATCAAAACCAGTAAAGATATCATCATTTGATTTTAATGATACATTAGTTAACACCAAACATGGAAAACATAGTAATAATATATTATTCGATAAAAATATTTTTAAAGCACTTTTTAATCTATTAAATACCCGAAATTATCAAATTATTATTTTTTCAAACCAAACAAATGTATCATCCTGTGTTCATGATTACGACAATCTAAAGTTTAATAAGTTACCAAATTTTTTTTCAAAAATACGTGATTTTAAAAAATCTCTAACTTATTTTAATTCTTTGTTCATTTCAGAAAACCAAAAAAAATGTAAACAAATTAAAAACCCCGATATTATGCAAACTAGCCTCTTCCCTTTTTCATCAGCATCGCCATTACTATGGAATAATAATACGAGCCAGGAAAATGATCGAAAATTTTATCCTCCCAATGAAGCAAGCATATTTATGCACATATTGAAAGCGCAGTCAAAAGATAGTGATTGTTACACTTATTTGGTAAGAAAATATTTTGATCGTTTTTTCAGCTCATCCCATGTACATAATTACAAAGAGAAGAACAAAAAAATATATACATTCCCAAAGAATAATAGACATGTATTAACAGAAACATGTATTAAGAACTCAAATTTAAGAAGACAAAAAAAAAATAGAATGAGGAAGTATAAAAGTTGCAATCGGTCTAGAATAGTGTTAAACTGTAACAGTTTGAATTATTTTTTTTCGTTAGGGAAATGTGAAATCAATGAAATAGACATATACTGTAAGCCAGAAATAGGGCAATACTGTTTATATATGTGCATAGAAGGAATAAAATATTTAATTATTTTAAAATATTATTTTAACGATTTTTATAAATTTATTGAAAATAATATGAATATGATAACAAATGAAGATTTAAAAGATTTTATAAAACTAAGTATCGATATATTTAATTCAGAAGAAATTTGTATATTAACAAAAAATATAAAAAAACGTAACTATTTAAATATTAATAAATTAGCATTAAAAATATTAGATACATATATAAATACAATTATACATAAAAATGAAAAATATATTTTATTAAAAGAAAAATATAAAGATGATATTCAATTTATAGAATTTTTTTTGTGTGATCAAATTTATAATCCTTCAACCAATTTGAATGAAAAAAAAATATTTAATAAATTAAATAATGACGATTTTTTAAAACATTTACTTTTTTGGTTAGTATATAAAAATAAAATAATCAAAAAATTAACTAATCACTTTTCCAGTTTGCTACTCAATTTTAGACATAGCTTTTATGTGGGAAACAACGTAGGTCGAAGTTTCGATGTGTCCGATGTAGACTTAAAGGTATGCACGTACATGTACATATATTATATTTTTTTATTATTTAATACACACCATATATAAACATATTCTACTATTGAAATTATGGCTAGTTGAAATATGTAGAATGAGAAAAAAAAAAAAATCATATTATACCTTGCATGTGCAGGAAAAAAAACAGAAATAGCTAGTGTAATTAACATAAAATTATTGTCTATTCATATATTTTATGTTATAATAAAAAAAAATATTTTACACACATATATGGATTTATTTTTTATTTCTCTATTGCTTGTGATATATTGAAAGGATTGGAGCAATATTGAATTAAGTTAGTATTGTTACAATTGTGTATGCATTAATATGTGTATAAATTGTTATATTTTTTTTTAGTTTTCACAAAATATTGGAATTAAGTGCTACGCGGATACATGGTTTCAAAAATTCAATGAGTGAAAGAGAAATAAACAAACCGATATAAGAAGGAGGAGAAAACCTTTTTGAATATGCTCAATTTTTCAACATATTTCTTTTTTTTTTGTTTTTATTATGCATAATATATGTACATATAACAGTTTCTTTTTACATTATTCCATTTTGATTGGGATATCTCCCTTTCTTAATATGTACACGATTTCTTTTTCTTTTTCTTTAATTCATATAAACTTCATAAATATTTAAACATTTTTAAAACCATTAACTGGAAATAATGTAAATGATGAGTATAAATAAGGATACATAAGTATTTCTCTTTTGAGAGTTGTGTACGTAAAATGAACATATAGAAAAATATCAAATGAAATATATTACATATAAACCGTATATATCCTTACTTAATAAGGCAAAAATAAAGTATATCGACAGCATATTTATGCTGTCCTTAAAATGTAAAATGGTAAGTATAATTATTATTCTATATGGAGTTGTACTTTTTTAATACAAAAGTACAGGAATATAATTATGGTAAAATATTATAATTTTCTTATATTTATTTTTATGGATATTATTCTTTTAATGTTTCAACTAATCTCTTTTGAAACAATTTTTAATTATTATATTTTAATGTAGAATGTATTTGACCCCGCGTGATAAATTCTATGTATTATAATTGGAAGGTAAAAAATAATTTTCCATTAAGTATACATAAAAATATAGGGTAAAATATGGGGAATACTTTTGTGTGGGTAGTACTTATTTTATACTACTTTTGGGTATTTTTTTAATATTTTATTTTATTATTTTGTAAATTGTTTGAAATATTTTCTAGATTTTATATTTTTTATATATTTTTAAATGATTTATATATATATTTTTCTCTTTTGTTTAATTTTTTTCCTATCATTTTATATATTTTCCTATCGTTTTCTTATATTTTTTTATTGTTTCATACTATTTTTTCATTTTTATATACAATTTTTTCGCTTTTTTGATTTTTGTTGATAATAATTACGTAGGAAATGAAATATATAGAATAAGTTTTCATATTTTATATAATTGATTTACAAATTTATAAATGTATTTTTCATGTTTATATATATATTCATGTTATGTTTTCTCTTTAGGGTATAGTATTTCCAAAGAAAAAAAAAAGGAATATAAATGCTTTGTGTTTTGAGGTGATTGTTATTCATTACTTGTTTGTTAGCCAACTTATTTAATTTATATAAATGTAATTACATATTAATATATTTATGAGTTCATATATTGTATATCTGTGGGTATATCTATATTTATATGTATATATAATATATATATCTTCGTTGTCATATTCAAACATATAGATACATATACATATATTTATATATGTCATAATAAGTAGTATATACAAGGGTGTGTAATGTTTGTTATGAGAAGTTAGAAAAATAAGAAAACTTATATAAGTGTAAATACTAAGAAATAGGGATGGTTAATATATTTGACTCCTTTAATTTTTCATATTTTAAATTATGTCAATAAGTATATTATTAATATGATCCATTTCCATGCTTATAAGTTGTATTATTATAATAACTTTACATTTGCATAGTAAAATATTTTGATACCTATTTATTTTATATAGTTATAGTAGTAGTTTTTTTATATGTTTATTTTTTCTTTTATTTATGTATTATATATATACACATGTAGTTAGTAATAATATGATCACACACATCTATACGAATGTTTTATATTTATAGAGTAATTATTTTCCCGAGTTTTACCCATAACCACCAAACATAAAGTAGTTTATATATTTTTATGTAGTATGTATAGGCATATGGTTGTACAACCTATGTATTGTTTTTATATGCTAAGGTGAATTATTTTTTGTAATGTATGTTTTTTTATATTTTTTTTGTATAATTAATTAAAATTATTAAAAAAAAGGGAGTATTATAGTTTTTTTATTTTGGTAGTTTCCTATATATGTATATATATGTACATACGTGTGTGTATTATATTATGTACTTATACATCTTATATATATAAGGTCTATCAAGTTGTAGTAATATATATATCTTTTAATTAATGCATGTAGCACTTGTTATAGTTTTCATTATTTTTTATAAAAAAAATAAATTCGTAATTAAGTATTCCTTTTCAGTAGTATAATAATATTAACTTATATTTTGTATGTTGTCTCTTTTTGCTTATTAAGATATATATATATGTACATATTTATTAAATATATAATTCATATTGTAGTATGTTATGTTCTTAAAATATTTGAAAAAATTTGATGGTTGTATAAATAGTTTATTAAATTTTGTAATGTCAAGTTATGTGTTAATAATAATTCCTATATATGCATATGTGTATGTAGAGAAAGTAGTCTGAATAATAGTTATATATATGTATGTTGTATCGTAAAAAAACAAAAAAACAATACACATACATAGTTATATGTATTAATAATTAAAGTTTGTTGGATATAATCTATAAAAACAAATTTATAATTTTTTATATTGTAGTGTTTTGATTAAATATAATAATTTATGTTATATACTTTTTAAAGTATTTTTTTATTCTAAGTTTTTTTTGCGCATGATTTGTGTGTATGGACTTTTGTTATATTTATAAAGTTTACTCATTTTATTATCTTTTATATTATGAAGTTTTTTTTTTTTTTATAATTCAAAAATTATATTATAAAGTAGTCTTAATATATATATATGCATATTTATAGATTTCATTATTTTTTTTTTTTTTCAACTTTGTATATATCTTAATGTACCAAACTTGGTTGCATTTGATATAAGTATATTAGTTTTTTTTTCTCTTTTTTTTTTTAAATATTTATATAATTAAATAATTGTAATTAATATCCTTCTTTGGTTTTTCTTTACATGTACGTAGTTGTATAATTATTTTGTGTTTTTTTCAACTTTTTTCAATTCTCTTACAAAGTGTTCCGTATCTTTTACGTTCTTCATAACAATTATTACGATTATTTTTTTTTTTTTTTTTTTAGTTTTTAAGCATTTGTTTTTTTTCACATGCATATTCATATCGTTGATTTATCACTTGTAGTATAGATAGACTTGTTTCACTAACAAAATTAACAACTTTCAATTTTGCATATTTCATACGTTTACACTTGTTTGGGCTTTTATTTTTCACTTTATACTTTGAACTTTTTTTTATTAATATTTCCTTTTTTACGTGCACCTCCCTTGCTTTGCTCGAATACGAAGTAGACAGCCAGACAAGACAGCCAAAGAAGACAACCAAATAAGACAGTCAGACAAGACAGCCATGACAGGAAGTAGAGGGATCATGAGCATGCTTGGGTATAGTGGGTATGAGCAATGTGAAGGATATTCGAATGAAAAGAATGAATACTCGATTGAGAAGCAAGAAACTAATGAAGGTAGTAGTATTTTAAGTGGATTGTCAAATAAAGAGGTTTGTGGAAAGTTGAGTGATGATGAATCTGGTAAATCAATAAATGATATGGTATCAGAAAATAAAGAAGGAGATAACTATTTAGAAAATTCTTATCCTGGTCATATAAATATGTCTCCGAAACAAAAAGATGAATATGGTAGTTCTAAATCTAGTGAAATTTTTAATACATATATAAACAATGGAGGTCTTGACAATAAATGTTATAGTCAATGTGAAACAAATAATTATGAAGAAAATAATTTTTATAATTATGAAAATAATAATATATATGATGGTATATATAATACTACAATTCCTGATAATGATGCAGGAAAAAGTATATATGATATAGATAAGTACATACTTTTAAATATAAGTGCTAACTTAGGAAATAGAGAAAAAATATCTGAACTGAATGGAACGAAATTATATACACAAGAAAGTATTACATCTATGGATAGAAAAAATAGTGACATTGCAAATGAAGCAACTGCCAAAATTCATGAAGAAAACTTATCAACTAACAAGAGTATCAATTATGAGGTTAAAAAGGAAGGAGACAATAAAGATGGTGAAAAAGAAGTAGAAGAAGACGTAGAAAAGGATTTAGAAGAAGACGTAGAAAAGGATTTAGAAGAAGACGTAGAAAAGGATGTAGAAAAAGATATAGAAAAATCAAACAATACCGGTGATAATATAAACAATCCTGTAATTGAAATTGATGATTCTTTAGAGGAACCTAATGGAACTGACTGCTTATCTTATTACTCTAAAAATAGTGCACCCTTTGATGATACACATCATAGTATGGATGGAAATGAAAACAATCTTCCTAACAATAATAATGATTCAGGAAAGTGGAAGTCGGAAATAAAAAATGGTAAGAATTATGAAAGAACTGAAAAAGAGAAAAATGAAGAAGCAGGTGGAGTTGAAGAAATGCCAATTGAAGTGGAGGATGATGAGGGAGAAGTTGAAAAAGTTGAAATAAATGAAGCTGAGGATATGGATGTTGAAATAATCCCGATTGATATTATAGACGATGACGAAAATATTATAAAAAATGTAAAGAAAAAAAAATCAAGTAATAAGAATGGAAATAATGGTCGTGGTTCAGGATCAAATAAAGATAAACGTAATGATTTAGATTTAGAAGATGATATAACAAGTATTTTGTATGAGCACTTTAAAAGTATAAAAGCTAAAGTAGATGTATATAGGAAATCGAAAAAAGAAAAAATGGTTAGAATCGACAAAATTGATAGTTTAAGAAGAAAAAGAAAGAAAAGAAGATTATTAAGATATAGATTTGAAAGAAATAAAAATGGAATATTTGATTTTTTAGTACCATGTTCATCAGAATATTCAGCATTTAAAAGATGTGAAGATATTGGATTAGTATATCAGCATATAGTTGCTACTGAAAGAACGATAGAGTATATATACATTTGCTCACAACATGATAATTGTACAGGTCAAATTATTATCATTGCAAATTTAAAAAATCATAGAGTTGAAATAAAAGCAACAGGATCTACTTGTATAAGTTTTAATGATTTATATGAAGATAAAAAGAATGTAAGTGGTAATAGATTTCGATGGATATATTTAGATACATGTTTTGGAATACAAGAAGGAAAAAGTAGAGCCACAAGTATGGGATATAAATATTTGAATAGTAGTGTAACAGGGAAACGATATGTTAGAAACTTTATATGTTTTTTAAATAATCAATGTAGTAGTAGATTACGTGTTGTTAAGGATAATGAAACAAATAAAGTTTGGCTTGAATTATCGGGATTGAATCATGAAAGACATTGTCCATTTTATCGTGGTATTACAAAAGAAGGAATACTTAATATTAATAGAAGTCTTCTTAATAATTCCATAGATGATGCTAAGTCTGCTATTACAACAATTATAGACAAATATAACAGTAGTAAAAAAAGTGCAAAAAATGGAAAAAGTAAAAAACAAAATAAAAAGTTAGAAAAAATAAAAAAAGAGGAATCAAATATGTTAGAAACGCAGCAAAATGAAATGAATAATCAATTTGGAAATAATGTTAATAATCATTTCCCAGGCAATGGTAATAATAATTTTCCAGGCAATGGTAATAATAATTTCCCGGGCAATGGTAATAATAATTTTCCAGGCAATGGTAATAATCATTTCCCAGGCAATGGTAATAATCATTTCCCAGGCAATGGTAATAATAATTTTCCAGGCAATGGTAATAATAATTTTCCAGGCAATGGTAATAATAATTTTCCAGGCAATGGTAATAATAATTTCCCAGGCAATGGTAATAATAATTTTCCAGGCAATGGTAATGACAACATGAGACATCCTACTTTACCTGTACAACGAAATAGTATCAACGGGCAAAACAATTTTATAGGAAATAATTCATATCCAAATTTTCAAAACATGCAAGGAAGACATAATATGATGGGTGGTATTCCAAATGGTCCTCCTTATAATAATGTATATTTTAGACAAGGTAGTATAAATCCTGAGTTTAATAAAAATTTATTTTTAATGCAAAATTGTAGGAATAGTTTTTCTGCAAATAACAATATTCCAAACATTTTAAATGATATGAATCGAATGCAACAACATGGAAATAACTTTTATATAAATGGGCACGGAATTAATAATATAAACAATCCCCAAGGACATAATTATATGGATGTAAATAATCCATATTTACAAAATTTACATAACAGAGTCGTTAAAATGGAACCACAAAATCAAGAATGGTTAGAAAATGGTAATGTTGGATTAGGTACTAGAAATTCGTCTGAAGGTGGAAGCATTAGAAACACATCAAATATAAATGGTGGAAGTTCTGAACAGTTTGAAACAGATAATAAACAAAATAATGGTATTCCAAATTTTCAACCTAATAATAGACAAAATATAGAAGAAGAAATGGGATGTAATAATAGAAATGGATTTCCTGAACAGAATAGAAATATTTCAGATTATTCTTTATCATTATCATGTGGGAATAATATGAATAGCATTGGGAATATGATAAACAAGACTGATGCGATTCGAAATTTTGTTTTAAACTCCCATGATCAACGTTTTATAGCTAATCACATATACAACAGTCCACATAAAAGTATGTACATCAATGGAAATAATCCTTGTGTAGTAGGAAGTAATGGATTTGTGAATCAACCAACTAACGAAGGTGAGTCTAGGAATATTTCTCCCGATATAGATAATAAAAATGAAAAAATTCAGGACATTAAAAATGGTAATGATTTAGAGCAAGTAAATAGAAATGGTGAAGATAGTAAGGAAGTAGAATCAACAAATAGAGAGATTCCCCAAATTGGGTATAACCATTACTATAATTATATGAACAGGCATAATATTGTACCTTATGAGGGACCAAATCCAAATGTACATCCATCGGATTTATTAAATTTAAATTTTTATAAACAAGAGAATTCCAACGTTTTAAATAGGAATACAGATCAAGGTTTATTTCGATGTTCTGAATTAGTTGAAAATTCTAAAGATGGAAATAAAAGTGTTGATAAACATGGGTTGAACTTACAAGGTGTATATGAAAATGGTAATACAGAGATGGGTTCAAATAATTTATCGATTCAGAATCAAGAAGGTGGATCTGATAATCATGGAGAAAATTCTATACAATTTTTTGGAGAAACTGATGGATCTAATGAGTTTAAAGAAAATGGACAAGTAGCTATTTGTAATGATCATGAAAATGATAAGACATGCCAAGATGATGATGAGCAAATGCATAGTGCTTGTAGTACTGTTAGTAGAAATGGTAGTAGTGTGCTTATACGAAAAATAAGTGAAGATAGTAATTGTTCATCAGTAATTAGTGTTATGGTTAGTAGTTCATCGATTAGTAATTATAGTCATAGTAGTAGTTCAAGTGAAATAAAATCAGAAGATCGAAATATATCTCAGCAAACAGAAACTGAAAATTATGAAGATGATACTAATGTGGAAAGTTGTAATAATTCTCGAAATGCATCAGCTGAAAATGAAGAAATAAATGAAGAAGGAGGTAGAGATAAAAAAAGGAAACATTCAAATGAAATGAATTATGGACAATTTGAAAATAGTTTCGATAATAATGTTTTAAAAAGGGCAAATAGTACTTATATGCAAGAAAATATGAATAATTATATGTTACAACAACCATATAATGTATATCCAAATAATAATAGCTTTTTTAATAATGGCGGATCTGATATAAGTGGTAGAAATAATAATGTAGGTATGGATGTAAACAATTTCAATGATGATGATCCAGGAAGCCGTTTTAGAGCAAATATAAACGGATATAATTATGCATGCAGGAGTAGTAGCAATATGAATATGTATGACATAAAAAATATGCACCCAAGTATGTATCAAAATATGGGGAATTCGAATTATGGATCGACTTTAAATGTTTCAAATGGCATCTATAATGAAGGATCAAATTTCAGAATGCTTAATTCGTATGATGTAGTAAATGGGAATGTCTATATGGGTCGTGGTGGTGGTAATTATTTTAGGGTAAACCCTTTCAATGGAAACCCTTCAAATATACATAACATAAATGAAGAAATGTATAATATAGGGTTGAGAAATATAGTTGGTGAAAATACCGTAGCAGTTCAAACTAATGGTTTACAAAACTATCAACCAAATAGTAATATTAGCAATATAAATAATTTACATAATGATCTATATATGCAAAACATAGATATGAGCAATGCTTACAATCCAGTATTTTCAAATATGTATAACCATGCTAGTGACAATACTAGATTTTCCATTAATGGAAATAATAATAATAATAATTATTATCAATATATGAATGAGCATATAAAAAACAACTATATGGCAGCATCATCTAACCAATCTACCCCACCTAGACAACCAACTTCTAGTTCATCTACCCAACCAAGGCAACCTACTTCAAGTTCATCAAATCCAAACTTGATCTATGATATGCCAAATAATAATAATAATAATACACAGAATAGATACTACAATTAAGTATATCAAACCTTTTATATGGAAAACATGTTATGCTTTAAAATATGGTGAAGCAAGCATGGGTCAGTCAACATATGCGTATATAATTGCGTAGGCAGTAAAACATTTATAGTCTCAACTCACTGAATTCAACTATTTTTTTCATAGACCTGCATATTATGCTAGATTATTGTCCGTATTTATTTTTATTGCAGGGTTATTAAATATTTTCGTAATTAATTGTTGCCTTAAAAAATGGTCACTATTATAGTTCTCCCTTTTTATTTTTTAATGCATGTAATTTTTTTTTTTTTTTTTTTCAAGATTGTTGATTTGTGGTTTTATCAAATGTAGTTATTTTCACCTTTTTAACATTCATCTTTATTTATGCTTATTTATGCTTATTTATTTTTTTTAAAAATAAGTAGTTATTATGTATATTTCTTTAAGTTGTATTAATGTTATTTTTTATATCTTAGTGATTTAGAGAAGAATATATTTATAAGGTTGCACACACATATGTTGTATATAATGAATATTGTCTATGTTTGTTTGCTCCCTCTTTAAATATTATAATTGGTACAATTTTAATATTTATTTAGGTTTGAGCTTGAGCAAGACATGAGTATATATATGACTACATTGTTGTGTTATTTTTAAAAAAAACTAACTAAAATTATAAATATTATGAAGTTTACAAAGGATTAGTTTTTATTGGTGTAGGCAAAAGGATTGCCCCACATTATATACCAATTTATTTTATGTAATTTTATAAAATGAAAAATGTACGAGGGGTTTTCCTATTACTTTCTTTCTCTACAAGTTAGGAACTGGTATAGCAGTGGCAATTTCATTTGGCTATTCCTCCTTAATAAAAAACCAATTTCAATGATTAAACCATATGATATCAAACATGTAAAGGAGTGAACATATAAAATAAGTAGTAGTTCATATCTTTAAATATGTTTCTATTTATATATTAGACAAAATATAAATGAAAAACTTTATTATATTTATAATTAAAAATGTAGGAATTATTATATCCTCGAATATTAGCAAACATAATTTCATTATTTTGTAAAAATAATTTATTTCATTTTTTACATTATTATTAAATTTTTTTTACATTTTTATTGATAAAAAAAATGTATAATAATAATATTTAAATAAGCAAATTTTATTTTGTAAATATGAAATATTTTTTTTTTCTGTTTAGTGGGCTAACATTTGCATGTACAAATAAATATGCTGGATTTTCTTTCAAAAAAATTATTGCAAAAAAAATTAAATAAATATATAATTGTTATCTTCAACAATTTTTAATTAAGATATTTTTTCTTTATATTTGTTCATTAAACTTTGTATTTTTTTATATATATTTGTTTTTTACATATTTGTATGTATATATATTATTATAATGCTTGTGAGTATGTAAGAAGAAATATATTGATAAACTGTTTAGAACAATCTATAAACAATTTTTAAAAATACGTGATATAATTTTTTATTATATATAAAACAATAGTGTATAAATCATTGAAGGACTCGCACGATTTATCTTTCAAAAATGCAAACAGTTTGAAAACAGAGAATCCACTTTTGTGTCACTTCCCATTACTTTTGATATAATTTTTTTTCCTTTAAATGGAATAAAGTAATGCAAAACAGTAGGAAGTGGCCTGAAGAGAATGTCACGATCATCATGTTCATTAATATTTATATATGACTAATGAACGTGAGAGTCATGCCATTCTGTTTAAAAAAAATAGTATGGATATTAAATGCTTAACACTTTCTTACTCGAGGTACAGTAGAAAGGAAATGAAAAAGCAGACAAGTAGCAAATTCAGTTAAAGGGAATTAAAATATGTGGCACTAAAATAAAGTTAACCAAGATAGTGATACAATCGTGGGTGCCGTTTTTATTTATGTAAATAAATAGTAGGTATCCCCAAACGATTCTTGTATATAAAACAAAAAAAAAAAAAAAAATGAAAACGTCAAGTGGAGTGACAAATATTATGAAGCAGGGGGAGTTTAATTTGAATGGATTTTCCCAAATAGTTAAACGGAATCTTTATATTGTTAGAAATGGAAACATATCAAAAGTGATAAATAACATATTACCTAGCAAGAAAGGGAATTACAATCTCTTTAAAAAAAATATTACAACCATTCCAGGGGTTATGGTGCATACCAGAAACTTTCGAACAATAAAAAACAAAAGTTCAAAATTAAAAAAAAACATATTTATAAGTAAAAAAAATAATAAATTGCCATTTTCAATATATAGAAATTATGGCAATAATAATGAAAGAATAGATAATTTGGTTGGATTAATAAATAAATATGAGCGTGAATTAAATTTTTTTAAGTATACATTTATTTTTAACGGGATATTAGTAGCATTTATGTTGGGATTGATTATATATTTACTTAATAGTGATTGTATAAATAGTTATATAGTAAATGAAATTGACAAAGTTGTGAATGAAATAAAAAATTCCAAAAAAATTCAAAATAACATAAAAGAGGTGATTGAAAATATATTATATTCAATAGCAAATGAAGAAGAGAATAAAAAAATAACTTCTGAATTTTTTGTAGATGTATTATCACGTTCAAAAGGACCGATGAATGATATATTTATTAAAATGTTTAAAGAAAAAGAAGTACAGGATGTATTAAAAAATACAACTATAGAGTTAAGTACTTATATGTCTAATAATTATGAAATTCAAAAGAATGTTTATGAATTATTGACAAGATCTATGCATCATCCTGAAGCTATAAGAATTTCAACAAACTGGTTAAATAATATATTTAAATCAGATAGTGTAACACAACATGTTCGTAATGTTATATATAAAGAGATATTTAAAAATAATGAGATGAAAGAGCATTCTATTAATTATATGCATGATATACTTTTAAATACATTAGAAAGTGCAAATTCAAAAGAAATAGTTAGATTATTTTTATTATCAATATTATCAAACCCTGATTTTCAAAATGAATTATCAGGAAGTTTATGGAAGATTTTAAAATTAGCGGTTTCTCCTAAATGGATGTATTATGACGATATAAAAGTTGGATTATTAAATGTCAAGGAAAATCCAAACATGTTCAGAAACAAAGAACAAGGCAGTCTACATATTGAAACTACTAACTGTGAAGAAAACAAATTTAATAATAATAATATTTCAAACTTTAAGACAAAAAATAATGTCATAAACAAGTCTGATAATAAGATGGAAAGCGTAGTACCCGATTTAAATAAAGTTGATAATGCAACTAATTCCTTATCAAATAACATACCTAATGATGGGGCTTTGAAAGATGGAATGAAAAATGTTTTACAATCATATGAACAATTAGATAAAGAACCCGATATAATACATGGAAAACCAAACAAAGTAGATGCAAAAATGAATCAAATTGAAAATAAATATAATGAAGATGATAGTTTATATTTTAATGAGAAGACACCATATTTATTTTCATCGGAAATTAGTCAAGTATATCCAAATAGTTTACTTTATATAATGCCTAGATATAAAGTATACAATTTTAATGAGTTGATTGAAAGTTTTGCATTTTTTCAATATATGAAAATATTTAAAACAGATAATAATTTGAATTTATTTAAAAAATATTCTGAACAAAATAATAGAAACATAATTAATGATACATCGGAAACAAAATTAAATCGATACACTTTTAGAGAACTAGCTAATTTATTTATCGTAGATACATTATTATTTTACTCTCACAAATATTATTTTTACTATTATTATGTAGAGAAATTCAAAAGTTATTTCATAAACTTCAGAAAAAGTTTTATCCCAAAATAGTTATACTTTATACATCTTATTGGTCAATTGGTAGAATTGGCTTATTATATTTTTCACTCCAATTTTTGAACAATTCGATTGGCTACCTGTGTTAGCAGTTGAATTACGTTTTCATTTTGTTAATTTTTTACAATATGAATTTGTTTTATTATTTTTACTTGTTTACTTTTATTTTTACGTTTTTTTTGTTTTGCCTTTCCAATATGCGGCGCATTTTATGTAAAGAAAAAAGCGTGCAAGAGGTACTGCTTTGGCGTTTTTTTTCCTTACAATTTTTTCTACCTTTTTCATAATTTTACTTTATTTGTTTAGTTTATTTTTATGCATATATGCCAACACTGCCATAGACTGGCAAGTGATGCATTTAAATTAAAAAAACATAAAACAAACACTAATGTGCATGGGCAAATGCATAATACAAAAAATATTGAACATGTTTAAAATGTTAGCAATGCGACTCGTTGTAATTATACTTCCATAAAATAAAGTGTGTCTTTTTCACAATTCGAGGCATGAACTATTGAGCTCATTTGCCAATACAAAAGGTATCTAATATGTTTGCTAAAATATGTTCATTACTAATTTTTCCAATAATTTCATGAAGAGGTTTTACAGCTAATTTAATTTCCTCTGCAATTATGTCGAAATTGACTAAGTTAATATTTTGTTGAACGAACCGTAAATGTGTTAGGGATTCCTTTAGATATATTTTATGTCTCTCAAATGGTAGGAAGTAAACATTTTTATTATCACTAGACAGGCTTTGTTTATTTACCATCGTTCTGTTAAAATGTGATAATAATTTATTTATGTTATGTCCTTTTTTAGAGGATATAAAAAATATTTTTTTACTAAATTTTTTAAAAATACGAGGGTTTAAAAAGTTTAGAAGCATTTTCTTTACATTATTTTTTATTTTTAATAATCTTTCTGGATTTTGTTGTAAATCACATTTATTTATACATAGAAAAAAGTAGGGTGTCTTTTTTGGATTGCTCATAAATTTTCCATTTAAAAGTGATATAACATTTTTAAGCTCATTAAAATAATTATTTATATTTACTAAAACAAAAACCGATGAAGAGTTTTCTAAAAAGTGCAATGTTTTCTTTATTCCAATTGATTCTAATTTTTTATGCACACTTTTTTGTTTCTCTTTTTTTTCTTCTTCTAACTTTGTATTGATTAAAGTGGTAATCCCAGCTGAGTCACAAAAATTATAATCATTATTAAATATTTTAATATTTTTTTGTATAATATCTATAGTTGTTCCTTTTATTTTTGTAACAATAGATATATCACTATTACAAATATAATTCATAAATGTACTTTTTCCAGCATTTACATTTCCAAATATTAAAACATTCGATGGTGTATTTAAACTTTCAATATTCTCTCTTTTTAAAATAGTTTTTATATTTTTAATAGTATTATTTACTTTTTTTTTTATGAACATGTTAATATATTTTTTTTTTTTTTTTGTAATTATATGTTCATCTTCAAAATCAATTTTTAATTGTATATATACTAACAGTTTTTTTATATTATTTCTCAATTTTAGGTAAATATTTTTAGCATATCCATTTAAATAATTTAAAGCAATTTTTTTTTGAATCTTTTGTTTACAAAATAATAATTCTTTTAATCCTTCGATTTGTAAGAGATCCATTTTGTTATTTTCAAATGCTCTTTGAGTAAATTCACCCCTTTTACTTTCTCGAATCTTTATAAAATTATTTAAATCGTCAACATGTACCATTTGTCTGCTTCCTATTTTGTCTTTCTCTTCATTTATTACTTCATACAGTATATTATTTACATTTTCAATAGCAGCCATTATTTCTTTCACAATAAATGGATTTCCATGGCAATAAAGTTCTACAACATCTTCTCCTGTGTAGGAATTGGGAGATTTAAAATATGAATACATAACATTATCGATAATATCATTTGCATTATCATATATTTTAGAATAATATAATTTTTTACTTTCTATATTTTTTTTTAATTTTATAATTTGTTCTAAATTCCATTTTTTTTTTTTTTTTTTAGTATCTTCCTCTGATAATTGTATAGAATATGAACCTATTTGATTGTCTTTTTTTTCTACACCTTTATGTAATAATATTTCTAAAATGATTTTACTTAATGGGCCTGAAATACGTATAACGGAAATTGCACTTAAATCTTTTCCTGAGCTTAAAGCATAAATTGTTTCTTTTTCATGAACAATTTTTTTTATATAGTTTATTTTTTCTTCTTCAACATTTTTCAAACCATTATTTTCTATTTTTTCATTTTGCTCTCCATAGTTCAGTTTATTTTTATCACTTAAAAGATTTGATACACTTGTTTTATTGTCTATTAATAATAATTTTTTTCTTCGGTTTGTACCTTTAGTATTCCCATTAGCAGAATAACAAGTATTTAAAAAAAGTGTATTATCTTGTTTATTCCTTTTTTTGCTCTTACAGTAATTTAAAAAATAGATTACAAAAATGTATTTTATTAGGAGAAAAAGAAATCCACTACCCATAAACACCTCCTTTTTCGTTTCTTAAATCAAAAATGTGTGCATATATACATCATATATTTTTTTAACAAATTGACACATAAATACAGGAGGATAATTGAACAAATAATTGCATCAGCATAACAAACAAAAAACCACAAAATGTCAAATCGGCATATTTAATTTGAGAATATGATAAAACATTGATAAATTATTTTTTTATATTCTTATTTGTAATATTATTATTATTTTTTTTTTTTTTTTTAAATAATAATAAAAAAAATAGCGATAAAAATATAAAAAAATATGAACAAGTCATAATTTATATTTTTTAACAGTGGCTAGATATTCATTAAGAGTGAGAAGTTACGACATCACAATTTTATGGGGTACTATGAAAAGGGAAAAAAAATAATAAAAGAGCGGAATGAAACAAAACAACTATAACGAGTAAATAGATATAAGCCTATGTGCATGATATAACAATTTTTATATATCAAATATTTTCCATTTTATTTATGAATTGTTCATATTTTTTGGAAAAAAAAAAAATTGTAAACAAATATGAGCATGTATATATGGCTATAAAATTCCTTTTTAACAATTTTCTTTAAAATGAAGGAAAAGGAGGAAATTTTGTTTACTTGTTTGAACATTCAAATAGTCATTTTCTGATATTTTCCCGGTTTCGATTAATTCCTGAAATGTGCAATTTAGCATATTGTTATAATAATCATTTTTTAAATACTTTGACATTATAAATAATATGGATGATTGTGATGATATTGACATTTTTTCGATATTGTATGTTTTTTTAATAAATTCAATGAGAACACTTAAGGTGTCCGTTTTCTTAAATGCATGATGTATATGTTTCTTATTACAAACAACACATTCAGGGTTTTTATATATTTTATAATAGTATAAATAAAAGCCATTATCTCCTACATATAAAATATCGCTATAATTATTTTGGCTAGTTCCATTTTCCATAAGAATATAATTATTTAATTCATTTATCATTAATGAAGCTACTATTATTAAAGTGCTAATAGTAGTTGGAATTATATTTTGTATTACTTGTTCAGTTAATAAATATGTTAAATGATCTATATTAAATTTGTTTGCTCTTTTTTTTGCTTCATTGTATATCCATTTTATGTCTTGTTCACTATTAATATTTAACGGATCACTACCTTCTTGTTCTTTTTTTTGGCGCAAAGTATTCATAGCATGTAGTATGCAATCTTCTGCATTTTTTGGTGTATTAGTAATCGAACAAACAGGAATTGTTTCATTTTTATTAGTGGGATAATTTTCAATGGTACATTGAAAGCAGCCAAATTTTTTTTCTCTGTTAATAATTTTTATGCTAGCTTTAAAACCTTCTACACCCCCATCTATATATATAACATTGTTTTTTAAATTAAAAATTAAATTATTTAAATAAATCCTACTATCTATATTATCTAAACATCCAATAATAAAATTAAAATTTTCAAAAAATGTATTATCAAAAAATTCGATTTTTTTTACATATCCTTCAATTGAAACATCACTATATCTTTCTTTTATTTTTTTACATATTACATTTACTTTATATTCTCCAATATCTTTATTTGTAAAAAAAATTTGTCTATGCAAATTACTCAATTCTACTACATCATAGTCAACTATGGATATATTTTTTATGTCTGAATAAATTAAATTTTTTATAACCTCATTTCCTATACCTCCACACCCTACCACTAAAACATTAACCAGACTAATTTGGCTAGTCATATTATATATAAAAAAATTTAATATATAACAATAAATATATTTTCTTAGTTACTTATTTGTAAAGTTGTGAGCATTTACATTTTGTTTATTTCAATCCTTTTCATTGGAAAAGGAGAAATAAATTGATGATTACATATATGGCTAGGTGTGTGTTTTATTTTTACAACAAGCCTAGTACTAAGGCTTTATCGTGTTACATTATTATTTATTCATTTTGTATATAAGTTGATCATATTGTATAACATATGTTTCTATATAGTTTATTAGAAATGTATTAATTTAGGAAATACCATATATTAATGTAATGCATATTATTACATGTACATGACATAATTTTTTCAATAAATTTTTTTTTTTTTGCACAATTACTAGCCAAAAAATATTTTTTTTTTTTTAAATGTATAAAATATCATGATGAATAAAAAACGGCGGAAGAGTGGGTAATTGGAATTACAAACAAAAATGTTTCATTCTGTGAAAAGTATGTTATGTATTTTATTCTTTGAATTGTTCATTACCTTCGTTTAGCTATTTTATTGAGATAGTTTGAGCTTTGGTTTTATATATGTACTTTTTTTAATGTACATATTATTGGTCGACGATTATTCTTATATGATTGTTTTATTTTTTTTTTTACTTAATGTAATTATCCATATTTATGGCTATGCATAATTTTCTTCCTCTTGAATAATTTTACAAATTTGTTGAAAATTATGATTGATGTCATTTTCACCGTCTACATTTTTACAAATATCAATAAAAAGTGGAATAATTTTTTCTTCATTTTCTTTATATAAATTATATCTTTTATTAAAAGTAGTTTCATTGTCATCTTCTCTTCTTTCTAATCTCATAATAATTTCATCAGTTAAACTTTGATAACTATCATTTTGTGACGCTAATAATTCTTCTTCTTCGGTAGTTAACTGGATTCCTTGTCTTTTTTTTTTAATTAATTTTATTATTTGGAAATTATAATTTATGTTAGTAACTGGATCTTTTGTCCTGTTCATAATTCTCTTTAAAAGGGATTCTCTACTAACTACAATATTAATAAATTTTGTTACATTAATTTTGTATTTTTTGAATAACATTGCTTGTTCATACGTTCTAGGAAATCCATTGATAATAATACCATTGGATGTTGTATCAGATTCAGAAATTTGATCTTGCTCTGTGTTTTCTGAATACCTCTTAAAATATTTAAGGAAAATTTTATTAACTATA
Source organism: Plasmodium vinckei vinckei (assembly GCF_900681995.1). Taxonomy (NCBI): domain Eukaryota; phylum Apicomplexa; class Aconoidasida; order Haemosporida; family Plasmodiidae; genus Plasmodium; species Plasmodium vinckei. The sequence goes on from NC_051299.1 coordinate 471,911, forward strand.
TTATCCGGAGCTAGCGATCCATTGCATATGCACTTTTCTATACTTTCTAAATCTTGTTTTTCTTCATCTGTTAATCCGGGTACATATTTTCCACAACTGGCATCTTTATTTGTATTTTCTTTCAAATATTTTTTTAATAATTCACTTATTGTAATTATTTCAAAATTATACAATTTGGAAAGTGACACACAATGTGTATCTTTTCCTGACCCTGGTGGGCCATTCATGATGTACACTTTTTTTTTTTTTTGGCTAACCATTTTGGTGTTATTCAAAAAGAATATTACGAATATAATAAGTATTATATGTATATATTATGCACATATGAAATATTTTATTATTTTTTTCCAATTTTATAACTGATTTTGTTTGGAGGTATTTTCAACTTGTGTGTGAAATATTCGCAAAAAACGTGTGGAAAAAATGGGAAAAAATTGTGAATATTTTTCTTCATACATACACATATGATTATTCTTTGAATTTATGTGGATAACTATAGTTAAAATATATTATTTTTTATTTTGTTCTTTTGATAAAATTTAAACTTAGCATTTTTTACCTTATTGTCCAATTTTCCTCATAATTTTATTATTTTTTAATTTGAATATTATATATATAATATGCATACGTAAAAGTGAAATTACCGGCATTGATAGAAGTTTATTCCCCTACGATGATTTTTGGAAATACTTTTTCCAATTTATACGTATGTCGGACAATTTATTATTTTTATTTTTATATATTTAAATAGTTATGTTAAAAGGGAAAAATGGAATATACCTTAGTAACGAACTTAACTATTTTAATAATACCCACAATATGATAATAATAAGTATAATACCAAAAAAAAATAATTAAAATTAAGTGAAAAGACAAAATAACACTAAATAGTGATTAAGACAATTTTTTTTCTTTCTTCCTTATAATTATTACTACCATAGGATACTATATTTTTTTTATTTTATATAGATTTTATTGCATACATTTTTCAATTAACAAATAAGTTATTCTCTTAAATGATAGTTCAATGGGGAAAATATTTGGAAGGCCTATCTTTTCATAATTAAGAAAAACAACTATTTTTAAATTAAATAAAATTAAATAAAATAAATAGTGAACAATATGTGGAATAGTACGTTGTGTTAGGTATTTGCTAACAACTTTCATTGGTAAAAATGGTGAAGGGGAAAATAATAACTTAGTGACCAAACCATTTTGTCTATATATACATTTTTCACTATTTCTATATGTCTATCTTAATATCCTTAAATAATTACAAACTTATTTAATCTCATCGATTGTCATTAAAATATTTATAAGGAACTTTCCAATAAAGTTTGAAATTATTTATTAACACAAAACTTAAAATTTGGAACATTTTTTCGCTTTCTTAATTTGGAGTTGAGTTTTTTTTTTTGCACACACATATTCTCAATTCAAAGTAATGAAAGACTATATGAAATAAAAAAAAAAAGAATAATGAAAAAAGAACATATATATATATATTCCATTTATTTTAATTGAAAAAGTAGAGCATATTATTTAGTCACTATATTTTTCAATTAGTTGATGTTGTTAATTTTTTTCTCATTGTTTAAAATAACATTTTTTGTCTGTCTAATCGCTAGTATTCCACTTTTTTTAATTCATAAAAAAAATATTGCATAGTCATAATTTTTAAGGCAAGTTTTTATTAAAATTTTTTTTTTTGTATTTCTGGAATAAAGTTTTTTTTTTTTTCCTGACTTGTTCATAATTTTATACAATTTTTATAAAATTTGGCATAATTCTAAAAATGGCTACCTTGCCAAGTAGTAAATCAACCAGCAAAGTTGCATTGACAACTAATGTGGAAGAAACTTCAAAGGAACAGCAATTTCAGGAAATTGTAATATTTTTTATGTTTCTTATATTGAGAAGTTTTCTAAATATGTAGCTTTTAAATTGTGTTAATGCATTTTCTTTATTTATATGTGTGTCATGCTAGTATTAGTTACAATATGTATGACTTTTTTTTTATGAACTGTAGGAGAAACTTCAAGATTTAGGAATTAATGCGGCAGACATAAACAAACTTAAGGGAAGTGGATATTGCACAATTTTATCTTTAATCCAAACAACAAAAAAAGAATTATGTAATGTTAAAGGAATATCTGAAGTTAAAGTTGATAAAATATTAGAGGTAGCTTCAAAAATAGAAAATTGTTCAGTATTTATTACGGGTAATCAGCTAGTTCAAAAGAGAAGTAAGGTATTAAAGATTACAACTGGAAGTTCAGTTTTGGATAAAACATTAGGTGGTGGAATTGAAAGTATGGCAATTACTGAATTATTTGGAGAAAATCGTTGTGGCAAAACTCAAGTATGTCACACTTTAGCTGTTACTGCTCAATTGCCAAAGAATATGAACGGGGGTAATGGAAAGGTTTGCTATATAGATACTGAAGGAACATTTAGACCAGAAAAGATATGTAAGATTGCTCAAAGGTTTGGATTAAATAGTGAAGATGTGCTAGATAATATTTTATATGCTAGAGCTTTTACACACGAGCATTTATATCAATTACTAGCCACGTCAGCAGCGAAGGTAATTCATAACAATTATCATATGTACAATATGAGCATATTTATACTCAAAAACGCAAACACATGCATATTTACTTATTTATTTCGATTTTTATAAAGATGTGCGAAGAGCCATTTTCCCTGCTTGTTGTCGACTCTATAATATCTCTTTTTCGAGTGGATTTTAGTGGGAGAGGTAATTTTGGATATAAAACTGGCTAGTTGATTTAAAATATGATCACTGTTTTACACTTATTATATGGTGATTTTGTTTTTCAGGTGAGCTGTCTGAAAGACAACAGAAATTAAATAAAATAATGTCCATATTGTCAAAACTTGGAGAACAATTTAACATAGCAGTTATGATTACAAATCAAGTTATGTCGGATCCCGGGGCAACTATGACATTTATTGCTAATCCGATGAAGCCAGGTAAAAATGTATTTTAGCAAGATTTTGTAACAATTAAAAAATAGTTAAATATAAAAAATGGTGGATATAATGTTATTATTTATTTTTTTTAGTTGGGGGTCATGTAATTGGACATGCATCTACAACAAGGTTGTCACTAAGGAAAGGAAAAGGGGATCAACGAGTTTGCAAAGTTTATGATGCCCCGAACCTTCCCGAAACCGAATGCATTTTTCAATTGTAAGAAATTAAAAACAAAAATGAATAGTAATAAAATTGGTGTAAAAAAAATATGATAAAATATTGGATAATTAAATTTTTTTTCTGCACAATTCAGGTCGGACGGAGGGGTCATAGATGCATTAGACTAGCTAAAAATACGAATGTCAAAATAGCTCAAAAAAAATGAAAAAAAAAAAATATATCTTATGTAAAGATTGTTAAGACGATTCTATTAGCATTTCTAAAAAGTGAAAAAGAAAAATATTTTTATGTTGTACATATGTTTATATATATAAGTATGTGGGTCAAGTAATGAATATTTTGCATGTACAAAATAAACAAAGTTTTATTTATTTTTTAAAATTAATAAATTACTTATTTTTTTCAAAAAAGCTTCGCTTTCTAAACGGTCGGTGTAGAAAGGGTTGCAAACTGCATCTGAATAAAACTGATGTAGTTTTACAAATAGCTAAAATAAAAAGAGATTGAAGTATGTCTATATAAATATACGTATATAAATTTAGACATGAACAGGGTTAGAAAAATATATAGTATATATAAACACGATATATACGTTAATTATATAATAAGGGCATTTCAATAAACTTACCGATCGAATAGCATTATCAGTGTACATATTTTTATTATCATCAATAGTTAAAATAATTTTAAAATTTATAATTTGAATTGCATAGGCATAATTTTTATATGAACTAAATAAAGAAAGGTTTATTCCTACATATCCTAAATATGGATCATATTTTTGGTCATTTTTTTTTTTTTCATTTTCTTCAACTAAAAAATGATAAAATGTAAACATATTAAAAAGGGTTAGAAATAATTTATAAGACAGTTTAATTATAAATATGGATATATTAATAGATATAAATTAAAATTTTTTGTTATTACTTATTTTTTTAATATTATTCAGGGTAGAATATGTCGAAAACCGGGAAGATATTTCATCGCTTTTTTCTGTGGAATAGAAAAAAAGAATCTCATCATTTTCTCCTAAATAGCATATGCTCTTAATGGGCATTTTCCAAAATGGCTGTTCATAAAATATAGAAGTTTTCTATTTCTCTTTGCTACTCCCAATTTTGGATGTGCCTACTCGTGAATGATACACAAAAAAATGTTTCACGCTGTTATGTTTGCAGATGTTTATAATGCTTGTAAATACTTATAAATATTTCCAAGCTAATTTTTAGCTGATTTTGTTTTGGCCTATCCCCTATTTGTTTGAAAGATGACGGGAAAATAACGAGGCTAAACAAAAAAATGGAAAAAAAAAATATCGTCAAGAATGGTAAAATAAGTATTGCTAGCTGTTTTACAGAAATAGAAAATTAGTAAATTCAATTTAAATAAATGAAATATTTTATTTTTTGAAAGTTTGGCATGCTATATATAAGGTATATATTATGTATGTATGATGTATGCATTTTTTTTCAAAAGGGTTGGAGAAAGGGCGCTGAAAATACACGACTAGTGTTACGATAAAATAAGTGAAAAAAATAAAATAATTATTTTTAAATGAAATAAAAAAAAATATGTATAGAATATATTATGTAGTAAAATGTGAGTTTTGAAAAAAGCCATTTTGTGGTTTTACATAATTATATGGCTTTGTCATTTAGCTATTTTTATTAATTTTTTCTGTTTTTTTTTTTTTTTTTGTTCATACAAGTTTACTTGGCCTTTGGCTCTCTTTTTGTCAATCTTGTGTTTTCCATTCTTTTGAAGAAATTTGTTTTTTAATTTTTTTTTTGAAATGAAAAAAATAGTATATATGAAAAAGAATAAAATATATACATTGTGATTTTTATAATAAAAATAATATGATAACGTGTAAGGAAAAGTAGTGATAATAAGGATCTACTTTACCTGTACACTTGCAATAAACAGATGCATGTGCATGTGAAAGTTTATTGAATTATGTTATTTTTTTAAATATTTATCTCTATGGTTTCTATTTCTATAAGTTGTATACACATTTAATTAGGCATGCTTGTGGATTTAGTGTTGGTAAAATGCAAAAAAATCTCATTGCGCTTTTTGTGATAATTAGTGTATCGTTTCTTTGTAAGCGAGGAGATGGGAAAAGAAGGTTCGAAAGTCGTTTGAGTGCATCTAATATAGATAATAATAATGTATTGAACCCATTTGGGATAGCTAGAAAAGGAGGTAGAACAAGTGCTAGAAAAAATGAGGCATTTATAAATAGTAATATGAAAGGGGATGATATATTAAAAAGAGACATAAAAAAAGGATTTAAATCAAAAATAAATGAAAATAAAGATGAAAATAAAAAATATGATCAAAATGGAATAAAAAATAGATTAAACTATTCTACAAATGATCAAGATAATATAAATAATTATTTTTTTAGTAAAAATGAAAATAAATCTAATAATGGAAGAAATAAAATGAATCAGTTATTTATGAGTGATGAAGAATATACAATAAATTCAGATGATTATACAGAAAAAGCATGGGAAGCTATAAGTTCTTTAAATAAGATTGGAGAAAAATATGAATCCGCATATGTAGAAGCAGAGATGTTATTATTGGCTTTGTTAAATGATTCACCAGATGGTTTGGCTCAAAGAATACTAAAAGAGAGTGGAATAGATACAGATTTATTAGCACATGATATAGATTTATATTTAAAAAAACAACCTAAAATGCCTAGTGGTTTTGGAGAACAAAAAATACTAGGCCGAACATTACAAACTGTGTTAAGTACAAGTAAACGATTAAAAAAAGAATTTAATGATGAATATATATCGATAGAGCATTTGTTGTTAAGTATAATTTCTGAGGATTCAAAATTTACACGTCCATGGTTATTAAAATATAATGTAAACTATGAAAAAGTAAAAAAAGCTGTTGAAAAAATTCGAGGTAAAAAAAAAGTTACATCTAAAACCCCTGAAATGACATATCAAGCTTTAGAAAAATATAGTAGAGATTTAACAGCTTTAGCTAGAGCCGGTAAATTAGATCCCGTTATAGGACGAGATGAAGAAATAAGAAGAGCAATACAAATATTATCAAGACGAACAAAAAATAATCCAATATTATTAGGAGATCCGGGTGTTGGTAAAACAGCAATAGTTGAAGGGTTGGCTATAAAGATTGTACAAGGAGATGTACCTGATTCATTAAAAGGAAGAAAGTTAGTTTCTTTAGATATGTCATCATTAATTGCTGGTGCTAAATATAGAGGTGATTTTGAAGAGCGTTTAAAATCTATTTTAAAAGAAATTCAGGATTCAGAGGGACAAGTAGTTATGTTTATTGATGAGATACATACGGTTGTCGGTGCTGGTGCAGTAGCAGAAGGTGCATTAGATGCAGGTAATATATTAAAACCGCTATTAGCCCGAGGAGAATTAAGATGTATCGGTGCAACGACTGTTAGTGAATATAGACAATTTATAGAAAAAGATAAAGCATTAGAAAGAAGATTTCAACAAATATTAGTAGATCAACCAAGTGTTGATGAAACAATAAGTATATTAAGAGGATTAAAGGAAAGATATGAAGTACATCATGGAGTACGTATATTAGATTCAGCTCTTGTACAAGCAGCAATATTATCAGATAGATATATAAGTTATAGATTTTTACCAGATAAAGCAATAGATCTTATTGATGAAGCTGCATCTAATTTAAAAATTCAATTATCTAGTAAACCAATACAATTAGATAATATTGAAAAACAATTAATTCAATTAGAAATGGAAAAAATATCTATTTTAGGTGATAAACAAAGTGCGAGCTTAATAAATAAATCCAGCTCTGGTAATGACGATAATAATATATCTACAGATTATACACAAAGTCAAAATTTTATAAAAAAAAGAATCAATGAAAAGGAAATAAATAGATTAAAAACAATTGATCATATTATGAATGAACTTAGGAAGGAACAAAAAAATATTTTAGAATCATGGACTAGTGAAAAAATGTATGTAGATAATATAAGAGCTATTAAAGAAAGGATAGATGTAGTTAAAATTGAAATTGAAAAAGCGGAAAGATATTTTGATTTGAATAGAGCTGCTGAATTAAGGTTTGAAACATTACCTGATTTAGAAAAACAATTAAAAACAGCTGAAGAAAATTATGTAAATGATATACCTGAAAGAAATAGAATGTTAAAAGATGAAGTTACTAGTGAAGATATTATGAATATAGTTAGTATATCTACAGGTATCCGATTAAATAAATTATTAAAATCCGAAAAAGAAAAAATATTAAATTTAGAAAATGAATTACATAAACAAATTATTGGACAAGATGATGCAGTAAAGATTGTTGCAAGAGCAGTTCAAAGATCAAGAGTTGGTATGAATAATCCTAAAAGGCCAATTGCATCTCTTATGTTTTTAGGTCCAACTGGTGTAGGAAAAACAGAATTATCTAAAGTTTTAGCAGATGTGTTATTTGATACACCAGATGCTGTTATACATTTTGATATGTCTGAATATATGGAAAAACATTCAATAAGTAAATTAATAGGTGCAGCACCTGGATATGTTGGATATGAGCAAGGGGGTCTACTTACAGATGCAGTTCGAAAGAAACCGTATTCTATTATTCTTTTTGATGAGATAGAAAAGGCTCATCCAGATGTATACAATTTGCTTTTACGAGTTATAGATGAGGGTAAATTATCAGATACTAAAGGAAATGTTGCAAATTTTCGAAACACTATTATTATTTTCACATCTAATTTAGGTAGCCAAAGTATATTAGAACTAGCCAATGATCCAAATAAAAAAGAAAAAATTAAAGAACAAGTTATGAAATCAGTTAGAGAAACATTTAGACCTGAATTTTACAACAGAATTGATGATCATGTTATATTTGATAGTCTAACGAAAAAAGAATTAAAAGAAATAGCAAATATAGAAATTACTAAAGTTGCCAATAGATTATTTGATAAGAACTTTAAAATAAGTATTGATGATGCTGTTTTTTCTTACATTGTTGATAAAGCATATGATCCCTCTTTTGGTGCTAGACCATTAAAAAGAGTTATTCAATCTGAAATAGAAACAGAAATTGCTATCAGAATTTTGAATGAGACATTTGTTGAAAATGATACAATTCGTGTCTCCCTCAAAGATCAAAAACTGCATTTTTCAAAAGGGTAGAAAATGAAATAAAAAAAATAATGCAGATTATATAAATAAATTATATTCGGAATTAAAACATATTTTATATTTTTATATATTCCAACTATTTTAACCAAATTACGGATTTTGTTTTATTTTATAAAAATTCGTTTTTTAATTACATATAAATAATGTGAAAGAATTCACATGTTTTGTGGTTCCCATTATATTTGTGTCATTTTACTCCTTACATTTACTGTTTACATTTATTGCTTACATTTTTTTATTGGCTTTCCTTGCCACAATTTACAACTTTTAATTATAGATTAAAATGCTGAATGCATTTATTATTACACATTTGACAAGTTCATTTGTCTTAATTCGGTCAACTGTTTTATTGGTAAACTATATGAATTTATCTTTTTTTATTTCACTATCATTTTCTACTTGCTTGATAGATGGAAAGTACTTACCTTGATACGCATATAACCTTTTGTAAATAAAATAATAATTTATTTGACTATTTTTGCAATTTTAAAATGGTCTATTTAAGCATTAACAGGATATAACAAGTTGTTCTTTATTACCAATTCAAAGTTTTAGTTATTGAATACAAAAATAATAATGTTATAAATATGTATGTGTATTTTTTTTCTGACTAACTCGCCAACGAATTATAAAATATAAATAAAGTAAGAAAAACAAATTAAGAAAATACAAAACAATCACAAAGCTAATTGTAAAGCACGTATAGTCAACTCATATAAATTACATGATCCAATTTTTTTTTAAATGTGGTTTTATTTTTCATTTAACTTATTATTGTATCCATCAAAAAAAAAAAATCAAGTTTATGACATAAATAGGAAAAATAGACTATATGGAATAAGCATATACATATAGAGAGATATGTACGTCTTTCTTATGCTTCGTTTATTTCTACTTTATGCATGTATGAGAATTGTTTGCATTCCATCTTTATTTCGAGTATTCCTAAAGAGAGAAAAAAAGGAGTATGTGTTTTGTCTAGCTATAAAAGGTGTGTATGAATATATGACGCAGTTGATGGCTATAATATCTTTGCACAATTCGAGAGTAATGAACAAACGAATAAATGACATGGAATATATGGGCTACCATTTTTGTATACTGCATGAGCAGTGTCATCAAGGATATTGTGAGGCAATTTGAAAATTCTTTTGAAATAACCGACTTCTCTTTCTTTGGCATGTAAAATAAGATTATCTCCATATGTTTCAAATAACTCGGTTTGAGATCTTGGCCCTGCTATAGTTAACATTCCTTCTCCTATCTCTACATCAATATCATCAATTTTAAATCCTGGTATATCTAAAACTAAGATAGCATGACATGATTCGGAATCATACATTATATCAACTTTGGGTCTAAATGTTATTTGTTTTTTCAAAGTTTTATCAGGCATGATTTCCAAAACAGTGTTGGGGTTGACTAGGGTGTTTTTATTTTTGGGGACAGACTGTTTTTCTTTCTATAGGAAAGTATAAAAGAAATATAATATGTAGCTAGTATATAAATGTGTGTATAGTTAATACAACTCATTATATGGGTTTATTTACTTACTATTGTTAGTCTGTTGTCGGGCGTTATTTTGATCTCGCCCTTGTCACCACATCCTGCACATAAGCACTTCATTTTTACAAAAATTATGAAATAACAATTCAAAATATGTACATATATATGCACGTATAATGCTAAAGATATAACAAACAAGAGAGTTGTATATTGGAAGATAGGCGCACAACCTCCTCGATTATTGTTGACTATTAAATATTGAGACAAAAAATATATAATTTATATTTCCTTATGCTATATATAGCTGCAAAATAGGACATAAGAAATATAATTAAACAAAACTCATATAACAAATGCTTATAAAAAATGTATAAATGTGTCTTTTTATATATATTGAAAATTTTATAATGAAAAACGGAAATTAAAAATAAAATTAAAAAAATATACATGCAAATATAGCTCAATTTACTTTAATTAAATGTATACTTATAAATGTTGTAGAACATAAAATATAATGGAAAAAAAACATGTATATAAATTTTGCAACGAATGAAAGGTTGAAATGTTTTAAAACTTCTTATATTTTAAAACTTTTTATACTTTTAAAAATGGCTAACAAAAAAAAAAAACCCAAAAAAAAAAATTAAAAAAGTAACAAAATTTATGAACTAGCAATAATTTTAAGCTGTGTTAATAATTTTCAGCTATAAATTTATACTATTCATATGTATATATTTGTTATTTTATAGTGAAAAATTCTAAGTTGTAGGAAATAAAGATTCTATGAAGTGCCACAACAAAGCAGTATTTTAAAAATGTTGGGTCTAGAGCTGTAAAGGGATTATTTTTTAAAACATAATAGAAATATTATACTTCATTTTTCCTATTTATAATTATATACCTTTTACATATTTTTATGCATATAAATTATAATTCGTATTGCTTGACAGGTAAAATAACGTATTTATTTATTTTCTTATATTTCCTGTCTCAGTTAGCTTATAATTTCTTAAAAATAACTCATTTGTAAGTATGTCATATGTTAAAATTGCCTTGCGCGTTCATAATATATTGTCTTTTTTTTTTTTTTATTTTTTTTTTATGTGACGAATAAAATATTTTAGCTGATAATTTTTATTTTAATCAAAATTTAAAAACCACCGTAGGAATAATAACAACAAATGCTACAAAAGTTGTCTATTAATTTACAACATTATAATTTAGTACCTTATAGAATTAATATGTATTTGCTTATTATTAATATAATTGTTTAGGAAATAAAAAAGTATTTTTACTATTCCCTTTCAAATAGCTTTATTGAAATGTATATGAATGTTAATAATATAATTTACAAAACTTCAAAAAAAAATAGTAAAGCAACCACCCAAATGAAATGCATATATATATGATATCATATTTGTTTTGGGATATTGCTAAAAAACAAATATTAACATTAAAATGTTAGCAGTATATTTGTATATATTGCTAAAGGAAATGAGTAATATACATACACACACACGCTGCTTCTCGTTTTTTGATTATACTGTTATTTAATTCCTAGCCACTGAAAAAAAAAAATAAAATGAAAAGGGTATTTATAGAAATGCTGAGAATGATTCTGCACACACACAAAGGAATAGAAGGCGTATGTATCCGCTAATCATATATCACTAACATATATTATTGGCTAAAATGCCACTTGTTGTGTGCGTTTTTTTATTGTCAGTTTATTCCTTTATAGACATGCATGCTATATGCTGCATAATGTATGAAATATTTTTTTTGTACCTCTACAAAATCCTCAAAGTCTAAATATCCATCTTGATTTATATCCATTAGATTAAAAAGTTTTCGAGAATCTGTTTCTGTAACACATGTAAATTCTTTATCTTTTAACATTTGCATTAGTTTTGTTAATGGGATAACCTTTTTGCTATTATCCTTTTCTGTAACTGCAAACAAGTTATAATAAAAAACAATTACAGGAAAAAAATAAAAGATAAACATTGTAAGGACACCAGGCATTATCATAATGTGTAGGAATGTTGGAAAGTTTACTTACTTGCATATTTTTGGAACTCTAATTCAATGTCTATTTTACTAAATCCATGGAAAAAATTTTTAAAATGTTGTGTATCTATATCAATAATTGCTTGTATATATTCACCGAAATCAATTAAATTATTTCTATCCATATCATAATTTTGAAATAGAGTATATTTTTCTAAACTCCAATCACTTTTTTGTAAATCTGCATGAGATATATAATTGTCCTTATCCTTGTCAATTTGATTAAACGATTCTCTCCATATCATTATATCGTTATCATCATAATCCTTTAAAACAGAAAATTGTTCTCGTAATTCATTTATTTTTAAATCATGGATTTTATTTTTAGTTAATTCAACCCAATAATAAGCTGATGTCATTCCATTTGTGTAAGGATTGTTATTGTCTGACTCATTTTTTTCATTTGGTATATTATTACTGAAAGTTCGTCCTTGGATAGATGATAAAAAATTATTTTTAATTACATTATTATTTCCATATATATTTCTTATACAATTAATTTGACTTTTATCTTTATGAAAATGTTCACATATTTTCCTTAAACCGCGTCGCATATTTCAAATATGACGTATCAAAAAACAAAAGAGAAGGTAAATATGTGATATATATATATATTGGAAAGTGTAAATGAACAGAGAATAACGAAAAAAAATATAATATATATTTAAGATAATATCACATAAAAATCTTTTGTATATTTTTTAAAAATTAATTTAAACAAATTATAATATTTAGAAACCTCTAATTTATTTGTTAATGTATTTATCGTTTACTTTTAAAACAATTGTTCTTTTTCCCCCATTTATTTGATCATTCCATGTTGTGCATGCATATAAGCAATTATATTTTTTGTGTGTAAAAAATTTATAATACAATTGAGGAAATTTATAAGTAACAAAAAATATAATAAAATAGTTAGGTACTTAAAAGATGGAGAAGAAAGGAGAATTGGGATAAATATTATAATTATTTGAATATTTATATCTTTATACTAATTTTAAAGATGTCATTTTTTTTATTATTACAAAATTGGAACCACCATTGGTATAAGGATGTGAAAAATAAAAATAACAAACTTTCCAGAATAAAACGTAATTATTATATGGACGTGTGTATATATATAGCTTCATCTCATAAAGGCTCATATATTATTCTTATATCCCCTATTTATTTTTTGAAAATCTGTTATTTATCTATCATTTTAATAAACGAAAAAGCTGTAAATATGAAAATATGTATATAACAAAATATCTAAACACATGAAAGACAAAAATATGTGCATCTGTTTGTATTATATTTTTTTAAGGTATACCAATTGAAATGATACTTGTGCAATTTTAAAATGAATGTCTCTTTATTTAATTTATATTTTTGCAAAAAGTGAATAATAATAAAAAAAAATAATGCTTAGCTACAATATTTTTTTTGTTTTCTACATAAGCAATTACTTTAAAGGCGCCCTTAAATTATTAACATTATTATGCACAACCTTTTCAAAAAATATCACCCATATAAATAATAAATTTTATTTCCGTTCTTTCGCTCTCTTATCACATATATGCACACATTTATGATGTGTCTGTTCTAATAAAAAGGTGATTTGTCTTCATTTTTTTACCACTGTTAAGTGTATTATCAATTATGTCCTTTCTGTTTGATGAGAGACTGAATTTTTTTAAAATAATTCCTAAATCGAAAAAAAATTATGAACAAGTCAGAAAATAAACAAACGGGCTAGCCAAAAAGGGGCTATATGCAACTAAAAAAAAATATATATATACATTTGTGTGCATTCCATATTATTTAAACAAATTTTTTGTGTAAATATGAACATTACATAGTATCGAAAAAAGTAGACACACACGTATATAAAATAATGCATACATGTGTATATTGGCTGTTTGTCGTTGTATTTTTTTTATTTCAAAAAGTTAGCATATTGAAAGCAACTGAAAATTTGATATCGCCTAACGAAGATAATTCCTACACCTTATATTTTAAGAATGTAAGAAAGGGATAAAACTGCATGAAATGATAAAATGGTACATATTATTGGCATGATATATATTGTTTCAAATTTCACATTTTTCATATGCAGAAGCAAAGATATGTAATTCAACGAAGCGAAGAGTCTGCATATAAAAACTTCTTATTATATGTAGAAGAAATTTATAAAAGTACCGTTATATATCCGATTAAATATGTTTATGTTAGTAATTAAGAATATTAAAAAAATATGTAACCATGTATATATTATGTATAAACATTTATGTATATAATGAATTGACATTTTTAAAGAATGTTCCTTTGGGGTATTTCGAAAATTTAATATCATATAAAAAAGAAGATATAAAGAATAAAAGCTTGAAAGAATTTTGTGAAAATCAAAAACAATTATATGAAAATAAAGATGGCAACCAAGTATGTTTCTGTTGTTATTGTCCCCATCCTAGTTTATTCCCTTTATATTCTCAATTAAAATACAAAATAAAAAAATTTTTATGCAATAAAAAAGGTATATATGCACTAAACCCATTTTAATGGCATTAAAAAATGATTATATCTATGTCCATATTCCAACTGTTTTTAAATAATATTTATTCATATAAAAGTTGGATTAATTTTTTTTCTCATATTTTTATCATTCCTCAATAGACAATAATAAGGATGTAGTACTAACATTGTCATGCTTAAAAAAACGAGAAGAAGAATATCATGGATTTTATATTCAGCCAAGTTCCAATTTTTTTATGTTAAATGTTACAATGCAACAATTTGGTAGGGCCCTTACATATATGTATATATATAGCCATTTATTTTTTTGCTTTACTTTATTGTCTTCCTTTTTTTTGTACAGATTTAAATAATGAACTATTTATAAATAGAAATGTAAAAAATATGAGAATATTAAAAAGATAAAAAAATTGGAAACATAAAATAGAGAGGAATAAAGATATAATTTTTAATTATATTATTTTATTCATTTTGTTTATTTTATTTTTATTAATTAAAGATAAAACCACCATTGGATAGAAAGACATACTTATTAAATTCTTCAACATTCAAAATTGATGATGGTTAGAATAAATCAAAATAATGTGTGCAAATATGAGTTATATTAATTAATAAAATATGTAAGTTTAAAAAAAAATATATGAACATGTTCATATTTTTAGAGGTGTTTAATATAAAAATAGATTTCGATGTTGAAAAGACACACCAGGTAAATGAGATCCATTTGCAAAAATATGAAAACAAATAGAAAAAGTAGAGCAATAATAATATATACACAAATATTGCTCAATTTAACAATGAAATATTCAAATCTTTTTTATATTAGGGAAGTTCCATAGAAGGAAACTATATTTTCATGGATGCGGAAATGTTCAAAGAAAAGGTAGCAGTGCATGTGCATACATATGTGTTGAAATGAAATATAGCATAAATAAATATAGCAATAATATTGATATGGTTCGAGCTGGTCTCATTGCTTAGTATAAATATTCTGGGCATATATGTTCTTATATGGTTTTATCTTTCAGATAAATCTCGAGGACACATTTATAGGTATAGACTTATATGTTATGACTATGCAAGAAATATTTATCTCTTTATTGAATTTGTATGTGTCTACTTTGTATGCACATTGGGCATTTCTTTCATTATCAAAGATGATGAAATACTGAAGAAATCAGTGATTGTTGAATCTAACAATTTGAGTGATAAAGGAGATGTATGTAACAAAATAAATAGATATCCTATGATATGGAAAAAGGGAAAGGGATTTTGTTCATTTCCTCAAAATTATTGCTTAAAAAAACAGCTAGCTAATTTTATAAATACGGAGAAAAAAAAAAAAAAAGAAAAAAAAAATTTTTACAACTATTTTTTTTTTCTTATTAAAAAGTCAGAATTATTGAACAATTCAAATGAACAAAATAGAAAAGAAATAGCTATGGAATATGAGAGAAAAATGGATGTAGATAAAAAATGGAATGACAACTGTCACAATAATAATAAAGAATTTATAGAGTGTATAAAAAATAATTTTTATATAGGGTTAGAAAAGAAAGCACATAATTTTATGGATATAAGATCATATAATAATGAAAAACTAAATATATATTATGATGATGATACAAAAGGAGAATCGATATCATTTAATCATAGTTTGAGTAATTGCTACGATTTTAATAATACATTAGAAAGGGATTGTACAATATATATGAGTATATGGAATAAAGAAGACATAGATAAAGAAATAAATGTTTTTTTAAATTGTGAAAAACAAATAGTTAAGGATATAAATAGTATAGAAAAGAAGGTTTATTTATGTAAAAAATGTGAAACTACTGTAACTATTAAATTTGAGCCAATTATTAATTTATCGACAACTAAGTGTAACATTGAAATGACAAAAGAGGTGAACAGAATTGTAGAAAAGGAAAGAAATGGAAATATTCAAGAAAATTTGGAAGAAAATTTGGAAGAAAATTCGGAAAAGAATAAGACCGACCAATATGAGTACCACCTGTTTGATGCAAATGAAACAGAAAATGAAAATCAAACAAATGGTATGAAAATAACTATGAATTCACTAATAGTTTTTGATATAGATAATAAAATTGGGCAACATTATTTAAAAAATCTAGATATAATAGAAGGACCAACATATATACCCCTAACTTATAAACAAATGTTTATTATATATGGTACGCCAAAAAATATAATAATAATAATTTTGTTATTTATATTTTTTATTGTGATAATAATACCAAGTTTCCCTTTTTTTAAATATATAATAAGCATTAAATTATTTCACGAGTTGAGAATGAATCGGATTATATTATTTTGGAAAGTTCAAGACATTTATGAAGAAATCAAATGGAGGTTATATATTTGGATTAAGAATGGAGAAAAAGGATGGGGATATTTGAAAATATTTTATCTTTTTACTTTTAGAAAATTTCGAAAAGTTGAAGATTTAGCAAATCATACGTGGGAAACCAAGCATGAGGATATAATAAAAAGGGATAATGAAAAAAGAAAGATAGACAAACAGAATTTAAAAAAACAACGGAATAAAAAATTGATAGAATATGAAAAGTTGTTTTTGAAAGAATTACATAAAGGTCATGAAAAAAAGACAGATGAAAGACAAAAAAAAAAAAAAAAGTTGAAAAATCAGAAAGAAATAAAAATCCGAGAAACCGATAAACAGTGTCATCAAAAAGGGGAACAAAACAAAAGCCGGAAGCAACATCGACACAAAAAAAGTGTGAAAAAACATGAACAGAACGAATTAGAAAAAAGAGAAAAAATGTCATTATCATCTATCAAGGATTATGTCGATTTAGAAGGAAATTATGTTTGCACAGATTCATCAAATAAAATTGGTAATACTGATAAAGCATGCAAGGATAATAAAAAGAAGATTGATTATATAAATAAAAAACGAAGAAAAAGAAAATCAAAACAGAAAAGTAAAGCAACGGATCCTTATAATACTAATGAATATTATATAAATGAAGACGAAATGAATTTATCTTGTGGCAAATAGAAGTATTCCAAATTAAAACAATAAAATAATTACTGAAATGGTATAAGAATTATAAATTTGAATATAAGATGGCAAGCAGTCAAAGGGAAAGCATAGCATATCAAAAGGGTATAACCAATCAGATGAAAATATTGTAACTTATGAATATAATGAAAGTGGAAGATCCTTATTTTATTAAAACTAACAGAATTTACGGCAAAAAGAAATTGGTAAGAAGTGTATGGCCATCACTAATCCCACACATTGTGACAATATTCATTTGTTTTTTTTACTTTCTTTTTTTTACTTTCTTTTTTTTACTTTGTTTTTTTACTTTGTTTTTTTAATATATGTGGTGTAGAACAAATAGTACAATTGTGGTGATTTTTGTTAGCCCTAATTTAGGGGATACAAAATTGACATTGCTGCTTTTGATGGAGAAAATTATTTTATTCTCTTTTTGGGTAGCAAAAGGTTTGAAATTTTAACTACATTTAAAAATAAAGATAAAAAAATAAATTTATGTGTATCAATCTAGATTTATATTTTTAATCTCAAATTTGTATATTTAAAAAGTTTGAAAAAATAAAATGTATTTTAAAATTTTTGTGTTTAAAAGGGATTATATAGGACAAATACTAAGTTTTAAAAAAAAGGGAAAAAAAAGCTATTTGGAAATAAATTTTTTTTTTTTTTTTTAACCTTTATCATTTTAGCTACCTACTATAAATTTATTTTCCATGTATTTCAAATTATTATTCATTTCATTTATAAGACGAAAATGTTGTATATGATTATCTGTTAGTTTATGTTTGTATATATATGTGTGTGTGTGTGATTGTTTGAATTTTCTTTAATCTTTTGTGTGGTTAGTGTAACTTAATATGTTTTGTTTCACTAGTTGTTGCACACACACAAATATTTTTTAACAACTTTTACTATATTATTTTTAAATAATTAAAAATATATATAATATGCATAAATCTAATATTTGTAAAAATTTAAAAAATGATAAATAGTGTATGGGCACCTGGTTAAAGGTAAAATGGAATAAGAAAAAAAAAATAAAAATAATACAATAGTAATAAAAAAATACAAACAATATATATAAATATTATGCATATATTGTATAGCAAATATTTACAAATCAACTGAAGAAATGACACGGAATGAAGGAAAGAAAAAATAATAAATGAAATAAACAGAATAATAATAGAATATAACTTGATAATATAAATTAAATATGCTTTATAAAAATTTGAAATAAAATACAAATGGTGAAAACAGCAAAGTCTGGACAATAAAAAAGTATATATATTTTTTATTATTATAAATATATGTACATGAAATAAAGGGGAAAAAGATACAACTAGTTAGGACAAAGTTCTTTTTTTTTTTTTTTTTTCTTTCTTTAATTTTCATTTTTATATTTTTGTTTATTTCTTTCACTACTTCATACGATGGGAGGTTACTTTTCCAAAAGCTTGGAAGAATCTCTTAGGGAAGAAAAGCGGAATTTAAATCGATCCATAAGAGAATTAGAAAGGGAAATATTTAAGTTGGAGAATGAAAAAAAACAAATTGAAAAAAACATAAAGCTATATGCCAAAAAAAATGATATAAGTCTTGTTCGAACATTAGCAAAAGATTTTGTAAAAGTAAAACAAACTGTTACAAAATACAGTAAAATAAAATCACATTTATTTTCTATGAAAATAAAATTACAAAGTGTTAAATCTTCTGAACAGTTAAGTAAAAGTTTAAATGATATCAATAAAATAATTACAAGAGTAAATAAATATATTGAATTAAAAAATATTAATAAATCTATATACGATTTTCAAAAACAAAATGATGAAGTCTCATTAAAAGAAGATATGCTAGATGACCTGTTCGATACATTAAATTATGATATAGACATGGCAGAGGAAGAGGATATAATAGTTTCAAAAGTTTTAGATGGTTTGGGTATACAAATGAATTCAAAATTAGATGAAATACCATCGGTTAGTGAACTTAAAACTGAGCAAGTTGAAACTAACGCAAATGTAGCGGATTTCCAAGAAAGAATTAACAATTTGAAAAAGTAATCCCTCTTTCATTTTACAAATATGTAGAATGATAATTAAATATATTTAAAAAAAAATTGACTTGTGGATACACAACATTTGTGTGCAACCATAATTTTATTTATTTGTGTAATATTACTAAATCAGAGAAAAAAATGTTAAAAAATATGTTTTAAAAACTTTTATCCATATTATTGCGCATAATTCTATACATATATGTGTTTGCAAATTAAAGTAATAATTTTTTTGTTATATAATCATATTTTGTTTTATAACATCATTTTCTATTTAATGATACATAAATTACTGATTTGATTTTATTTATTTCTTCTTTATTTTGTTATAATAATTTTTTTATTAACCCATTGTAAACTTTTCATAAAAAATCAATATTTTTATGAACAGACATGTTATTTTACTATTTCACCTGACTGTTCATATTTTTTTTAAACCAAAATAAATAAATGATTAAAAAATATCAATAGCTATATTTAATATGTCAAATTCGATATTTATGTGTCTTTTCAATATAATAAAAGTGGTTCTTCGATTATATATATAATAATTATTCACAAAAAAAATGAAAAACATTTTCACCAAGTTTTCACATTCATTAATATTTGCAATTTGGTCCATCTTTATAATGTTTTCATGGATTCCACTATCTCTTTAACTACGTCTTCAACATTTGGAAGGGCTCCCATACCTTTCAAAAAGGAGATTAATTTTAATTTAAAAATTAAGTAAAGTTTGATTAAAATATAGGTGTGTCTTACAAAATGTTTGAAACAAAAGAAATATGAAAAAAGTTAAAATGTAGTATATAGAAAGAGGAGTTTCTTACCGTATTCACCACATGCCAAAACTTTTTCGATAGGTGGAATGACCTTAAGATTGAGAAAAAAGATACATAAATATAAACAATTTATTAATAATATATACATGAAGTAGTGAAGATATAGTGAAAGGGAATTGTGAAACCCTTTTTGGTATGCATACTTTTATTCCCCATGATGAAATGATATCAAGCTGATGTTTTGTAATGGGATGATTAAACATGTATGTGTTCATACATGGAAAAACAATAATTTTTTTTTCAAAATTCCAACACCGACAAATAGAGGTCTGAAAAAAATATGAGAGAAAATTAAAATATTTACATTTCTATATGTAAAATGATTAGATTTAGTGAATATACATTTTTGAAGTATTTACTAATAAATTGGGACAAGCGCCATTTGATATATAAGCCAGTGTATTGGCATCTAAAGGGCATATAACAAAAATATCAGCCCATTTTCTTAATTCTATATGTAGGATATCATCACCTCGGTCTTTCCATAACCATTCATCTTTATCTAAGAGTACTTGTTCTTTAAAATTGTTCAGAAATTTTTCAAATGCAACATTTGTAGCTACATATTTTATTTCTATAGGAATATTTTTATTTTCGCATTCTTTTTTTAGCTTGTCAACTATTTCGCTAGTTTTAATTGCAGCAATACTTCCAGTAATCCCGAGTAGAAGTTTCATGCTAATATATTTTTTTTATTTTACGTAGGTGGGCATATTATAGAAAAAATGTAAAAAATAGTCATACCATGTTATATATAATGAAAGAAATTAATATATATTTTTCCTATTTATAATATTGTTTTATAAAAAATAATATATATATATATTTTATGAGAAAAAAAAATTTGGAATACCTATCTGTCGGTGATCCATTTAGAGAGTTAACAAACAGTGACAACTTTTCCAACGCAAAAATAGGTGATAATATATGGCAAAAATATGTATTATTTTTTTTTTTTTAAATTAAAAAAATAGCACAAACAGGGATTGAAATACGTTGAAAAAAAATTAATTAAAAAAAATATATATAATATAAAAATGAACATAAATGATGATAGTGAAAAAATAAAACATCAAAATAAGTATTGTAATAAAAAGTTTTAAATGCTAGGAACATCAGTATTTTTAATTCGATTAGTTTGTATTTTTTGGTTACTTTAAAACAGTTAGAAAAAATATTTATAGACCCATTTTGTTGGTCATTTTGCTATTTTTTGTATAATTAATTTTTGGCATATTTGTACGTTTTTGATTTTTGATTTTTTTTTTACTTTTTTTATTACAACCTTTGAGAAGTTTTCTTAAATAAAAGGGGGGCATATTTCTACATATGTTGTGGATATTTCATTTTATTTGAAAGATGAATGATGATTTAGAATGCGACTATAGTACATACGATTTGTTGTTTTGCCCGACAACCCCATGGCCATGTTTGTCTTTCGATTTTATTTATGATAGCCAAGCTAAAGAAGATTATACTTCAAAATTAAAAATAAATGGAAGGGAATTTAAAGGAAATGAATTGGCATACCCAATTGACGTAACATGTGTTTCAGGAACACAAGCAACAGACAAAAAGTCAAATAGTATATATGTAATTAAGTGGGGAAATTTAAATAAGCTTGATCTTTATCTAAGCTCTGAAGAGATATCTAGCGATGATGAAAAAGTAGAAAATAAAAAAGGTGTCGAGAAAAATAATAGTAATAATAATAAAGCTAGTGAAGATGATAGTGTAATTATATGCAAATCTATAAAACATATTCATGGGTGCATTAATAAAATTAAAAATAATAAAAAAATAAACTCTTTAGTCGGAGCATGGTGTGAAGATAAAAAAGTATATATTTATGAAATTGGTGATGAAATAAATGGTTTAAATGAACGAATGTATAATGAGAGTATTCAAAAAGATCCTGTTTATATTTTTAATAAACATAATAATGAAGGTTTTGCTATAGATTGGAATCCGATATATGGTGCTCAATTATTAACAGGTGATAATGATGGTAATTTATTTTTATGGCTACCTGACAATATGGCAAAATGGAAACATGAAAATTTAATCTCTTCATCTATCGGAGTTAATTGTGATAAACATAGTATAGAGACTGTTCAATGGGCTAAACATGGGAATGGGGTAGGACATGTATTTGCCATGTGTTCTTCTGATAAAAGTATAAAAATTGTAGATACTCGAGATATTAAAAGTGGTTCAGGTGATAGTCAGATGCAAAACTTGGTTAGTCGTGAAAATGGGATAAAAATAGATATTCCTAATGCACATTCGAGTGATGTTAATGTTATAACATGGAATGAGAATTTTGAATTTTTATTGGCATCAGGTGGAGATGATTCACTAGTTAAAATTTGGGATATACGTAATACATCGAAAAATGTAGCTAGCTTAAATTTTCATAAAGATTCTATTACATCAATTTCATGGGATAGTAAAGATACTTATGTGGTGTTAGCATCTAGTTTAGATAATTCGATTTCCGTTTGGGATCTATCAGTTGAATCTGAAGCTTTAGAACATTCTTTTGCTCAATACCCTGATCAATTATTGTTTGAACATAAAAATCAAAATTTTATAACAGATGCAAAATTTCATCCATATTATTCCGGTGTTATAGTATCAACATCAGGAGAATGTTTCAATATATTTAAACCTTATAACACATAAAAGAGATAAAAACATTACATTAAAATAAAGAAATATTTTTAATAATTAAATGTTTATTAGCCATTGTATGATTTGCATATTCAATATGATCAGTATTTGATTTTTACTCTTTTTGAAAGATGGATATCTAAAAATAATTGTTTTTTTTTTAACATTTTCCCCTTAACTCTTTCTTTTCTATTTGTCTACATATTTATGAATACATATATATTTTTTTGCTACCTTAATTAATCATGGGTTTAAACTTTTAAAATTTTTAAATTATAAGAATTTATTATGAATTTATATATACATATGTAATAGAAAAAAAATAAAGGAAATAAAACAAAGAGAAATAGATAGATGTGAATTTGTGCATATTTTGGGATCAATTTATAAGTTTAACTAATGGGTTCTGATTCCTGAAGCTGATTTGAAAGCTGTATCTAAAACTTCGCTAACAGTTGGATGAGAATGAACCATATATGCTAAATCATAAATAGTTAAATTATGATTGATAGCTAAAACAGCTTCATGAATTAATATAGAAGCATAATTACCAACTATAAAAACACCAAGTAATTGTTTTGTATTTTTATTATAAATCATTTTAACCATGCCATTACTATTGTCATTAAAATTATATGACCCTTTATTATATGAATTATTTTTATTACTATTTAATGATATATTATTTTCGCATAAAATTTTTGAGTTTGATTTATAATAAGTTATTTCTACATCTACAGAATCAGGATACAATTTTTTTGCTTCTTTTTCAGAAACTCCGACAAATGCTAACTCTGGATTAGTATAACAAACAGATGGTATATTTTTATATATTATAGGTTTATTGGATATGTTTTCAACTGAATCTATAATTTCTTTTTTGTTCTCTTTTTTGTTTTCTTTTTTATCTATGTAGTCAATTACTCTTAAGGCTTGATGTGAGGCTGTGTGTGCCAGCATCTGTTTACCGTTTGCATCTCCGATGCAAAATATGTTATCATGTACTTGGGTATCAATTGATTTGTTTATATCGGCATTGCTTTGGTTTGTTTTTTGAATGGGTTCTATTTGAACCCGTAATTGATCATCTACTGAAACAAAGCCTTTATTCATTTTAGCGTTTAAATTTTCAAGGCCGATATTTTCAGTATTTGGTTTTCTACCAGTAGCGATTAGGCAACTGTCTACATGAAGTTCCTTAACAGGTTCTGTATCTGTTTCAGTAGTATAATTTTCTGAAGCAGAATCAGTTTTAGGTCGGGACGAATAACCAATGACAACAGGTTTGTTGGTCGAAGCTGGATAGACATACTTGATTTCTGTGTTTAGGAAATAATTAATAGGTTTATTTTTTAAAAAGGCATTTTCAAAATATTTAGCAACATCTGTATCAACAAAAGGAAGAAATTGAGAGGAGTATTCAAAAAATGTAACTTCAGATCCTAATGCTGTATATATGTCTGAAAATTCTAATCCTATTATACCCATACCAATTATAGAAATATAATTTTTAAGACCTTGTAGATTTACTGCTTGATCACTAGTAAATACCGTTTTTTGATCGACTTGAATATTTTGTGGTACATTTGGAGTTGATCCAGTTGCTAATATAATATTTTTTGTTTTATATATTTGTTTATTTTTTTTACTTTGTATAGTATGTTTATCAATAATATAGCCATGATCATAAACTACCTGAACAGATTGAGAATTTCGAGTAAATTTTGTATTTTTCATACCATGTGTTATTCCATTTTTTAATTTTTTAATAACATTTTGTGTATATTCTTTTAATTTGTCTGTATTAATACATATACTATCTGCTATTAATTGTGTGCTTTTTACTTGATCTTTTTCTTTATCTATATAAGCATTACTATATATGCCATAGCTACATAATTTACTCATATTTTTTAATTCTCTATATTTATTTGTTGCATATAGTAAGGACTTACTTGGAATACAACCAACATTAACACAAGTACCTCCTAAAGATTCTTCGTCTCCTGCAAACATAACAACTTTTAAATTTCTCTCCATTGCATTTATAGCAGCTGCATGACCACCAACACCACATCCTAATATTGCAACATCATATTCGTTTGGCATTATTTCCATTTTAGGTGTATCATTATTTTCTGATTTAGCATTTAATTTGGATTTTATTTTTTCACTATACTTTATACTACCATTTGTAGGGAAAAATATTTTGTAATTTTGTAAGTCTATGAAAAATTTTTTTTTTTTACAAGGAAATAGTGCAATGTTACATCCTTTTTTCATTATCCAATTTGTATTCAATGGAGAAATAGATTTAGTATCTTGTAAAATTTTAACTCCTTCATTTTTTTTTAAAATAAAGAGGAAACTTACACATATTAAAGTAATTGCACTTAATTTGTGGAGTTTAATTTGGGTTATTATTCCCATTTTATCAAGTTTTTTTTTATATAAAGCTCGAAATATAATACAAAAAGGATATAAATTTTAGTTTGATATGTATTTTATTTTAATGTGTGGTTTGTGTAATTTAAAAACTAAAAGGGAAGACGTAAATAGTGATATATTATTAAGTTACATATATATTGCATAGTTTCTAGTGGTACACTACACAGATCTATGTTGATCTGTTTTTTTTTTTTTTTTTAAATATTATTTGTGCTAATTTGAAGAATGCATAAAAAAATATATATAGTATCCTTTTTAAATAAGTGTATTTTATTTTGGTGAAACATATTCAGAACAAATTTAAAACGGGGTGGCATGTAGAGGAAAAAAAAACTAAATAAATAGGCAACATGTGTGTCGTTGGATTTGTATTTTTTTTTTACATTTTAATTGGAATGGGGGGTTTAAAATAATTTGTTTTTAATCATGGGTGTCGAAAAATTTAATCAAAAAAAATAATATTTCATAGTAGCATAATATATGTATAAATAATAGAACAAATTTGATGAAAATGTTGAGTAAATAGAATAATATCCATTTATTTGTTGAAGGGATAAATAAAAACAGAAATGGGGGTCTTTGTTATACACAAATTATTTTCATATCACCATACTAAATGGGGAAAGCTATAATACTGTATCAAAATATGATTACATTCTTGAAAAGTGTAGTATATCTTTAAAAGTTATGATTTTTTTTAGAGTGTATGCCTATCCATACTGTTAGGCGTCTATAATATATTCAGAGTCCCCATTTTTCTATTATATAAATGGGAATGTATATGGGAATAAAAATATGTAATTGTTATAAAATATTTTAGTTATAGTAAATTAAAAAAAATGTAAAAATATGAGGAATCTATGTCATAGAGAGATTTAACTTGGGTAACCTTTTCAATCTAGCAAACTTTGTGACGTCTAAAATTTTCCAAAATATTCGAAACAACAATAGAACAAAAGAATAGATATGTGCGTATTCCTTTTCATTGCAAAAATATATGCATACGATATTATAAAAAATGTACTAAATAAAGATTATATACACATTATTTTCCGAATTTTCCATACTTTTCAAAAAGAAAAATAATATATGCATATATTATTGTAAGTATTTTATTAAAAAATTTTTAGATTGTATTTGATATATTTAAACACATTATTTAGTATTCTCCCATGTGCAAAACATTAAATAGTTTTTATATTTTATAAAAAATAATATATTTTTATGATTAATTTTGTTTTAAAAATTTGACTTATTTTAAATCAATAGTTTTTCCTTTTGTGTGACATTATTAAAGCGGAGGAAAGGATAAAATAAAAGAGAGAAAGTATAAAGAATTTAGGACGGGAAAAAACTGAGGAAAAAAAAATAGTATATTTTTTATTGTGATAAAAAAATAATAATTTTCCATATTTTAATTAAATTCAAATTTCCTATAAAAATAAAATGCACATTTTATTAAAGCAATTATATTATAAATAAAATTTCTTTTGTTTTATATGTTACTACAAATTATTATCCTTTGTTTTGTTTTTCTTTATTTTACTTTTTTTTCGCATGATTGAAATTGTATGCATGCTTAGGCGTTTGATATTTGTATAAACTTTTTTATGAACGTTCATATTTTTTTTATTTTTTTATATATATTTTTATTAACGTTCATACGTTTTTATCTTTTTCCTAATTTTTAAAATATTATTATTATTATATATTATATAATATAGTTATATTTTTTTGTAATTTCTTACAGTTAGATATGCAGATATATTAAATGGACTATTATTTTGTGAAAACAGTTTTATCTGTTATTCACATTTAATATATCAGAGCATATATACGTATGTATAGTATTATATTTTCCATAAATAAATGATTTAGCTGTTTATGTAGTAAATAACTTGTAACGATATATATATATATATTTATTATATTTAATGGGGACAAGATGAATGAAAATCCCAACTGTGACAACAATTTTATGCTTGGAAATGAATGGGATGAATTTAACTTTAAAGATAAAGAAAAAAAATATTTAAATGAAAATCATGGTAATCCCAACCAAATAAATGAAATGGATTTTTTCTTTGATAATTACAATAATAAAAATAATGCTAATACCTCCCACTTTTCAAATAGTGCAAGTGGGAAGAATGGAACACAAAGAAAAACTAATATAAATGGAAGTAGTGACACAAGTTTTAATAAATATTTGACAGATAATATTAACGATCCTCTATGGGGTGAGTCTAATGAAAGTTATAATGTGGGTAAAAGTAAAAAAGAAACAAGTAAAACCCCAATAAAAAAGGCAAGTCAAAAATCGAATAAATTAATTTCAAATATGGATGAAGTTAGTAATACCTTTGACATAAAATCAAGTGAACCAAAATTAAATCCTGACTCTACCTTTGATTTATGGGAAAAATTCACAGAATATGATAAAGAATATGAGCTTGCGGGAAATGATTTATCATATGAAAAAAAAAAAAAAAAAAAAAAAAATCAGGATGATTATATAGTTCATACTGGAAAGGGATCGATAAATAATTCTAATATATATAAGAAAAGCGGTAATGATATTGATGTGATTTCAAAGAATAATCGAAATATAGTTAAGGAGAATGAAAAAATAAAAAATTCAGCTGATTATCATAAAAAAAATGAAAATTCTAATACAGTAATAAAGAGTGATTCATTTTATGAAGGAGAATTTACACCAAGTTTAAAAAGTGGAAATAAATTGTCATCATATGATGATATAAATTTAAATTCTGAACATGACATAAAAATTGAATACTGTTCAGATAAAAGTATTTCACAATGTAAAGTAGTAAATAGTAATAGTAATAAAATAAGTATAAAAAAAAAAAATGATATATTATTGAATGAAGATTATGAAAAAAATATTTATAATAAAAAGAAAAAAAATAAAGACTTAGTCATGAATAGTAACGACAATAATAGTAGCATGTTGTCTGATTCGAAGCATTCTGTTAGTAGTCTACAAGTTAATAATAAAATGGTAAAAAAAAAATCTGAATCTGTAAATAGCAATAATACTAGCAAATATCGTTACATTAGTAGCGATAATAATAATATGGATGATGGTCACACAAAAGGAAAAGTGAAAATTTCAAAAAAAATGGCTTCAGGTCAAGAGTTAGTAAATAGTTATAAAGATTGTACTAAGGGTGTGGATGAAAAAAGTAAAGAAGAAGTACAATTAAAAAGTGAAATAAAGAAAAAGAAAATAATGAAATCTATAAATAATCCAAATATATCACAATCATTTACTAGTAGTATGATAGATGATTCGGAACATACATATTATGATAATACAAAATTTTCTGAACAAAGTAGTAGTAATTTATTAAAGCTAGATGAAAGTTCAGAATTTTTTTGTAACTCTAATACGATAGGTGATGAAAATATGAATGGAAAAATTAAAAAAATAAAAATGAAAAAAGGAATTAAAGAAGAAAAAAATACAAAAAAAAAAAATATAGAAAATATGGATAATAATAAAAAAGAAATAAAAATAAATAAATCAAGAACATCAAAACAAGCAGAACAAAATTATACACTATCGTCGGAAGAAAATCAAACATTTGAATCCATAAAAACAAATGATAGTAAATTTTTTGATGAGATTAAAGAATATTTGCATAATAAAAACATAAAAGAAACAGCAAATGCAGAAAAAAAAACGGACTATAATTTTAATGCATTTGATGATCTAAATGAAGATTTAAAATTAAAAAAAAAGCAAACCATTCGAGCTAGTAGTAAAAATATGATATACAGTGACAAAGAAAAGGTTCGAAATAGTTCAAGTTCAGGAGAGAAACTATCAAAAGTGACAAAAATGAAAGATCGAGTAAAAAGTGTAGATATAATGAATGAATCAGAATTAGAGATAAAATCGAATGAAGCAAAAATAAAGGGAGAAAAAAGTTTCGAAAAAAAACAGAGCATAAAACAAAAGGGAGATGAGGGTGTGAAAAAAATTAATGAAGCAAAAATGTATAATAGCAATAGTACAATGAATAGCAATTTTAGTAATAGCTCGAATTTAAAAAAGAAAAAAAGCATCTCTGATAAAACAACAGTTTTAGATTCGATAGAAGAAAATGCTAGCAAATTTTATGGAGAAAAAGAGGTATATGCAGATAGGGGAGTAAATAATGAAGGTAATAAGATAGGTGAAAAAGGAAGCATAAAAAATGGCATACATACAGATATAGCAACTGATGAAGATGACACTACAATTAATTATAACGATGATGAAAATGAAACAGTAAATTCGAATAGCAATTCAAATAAATTTTTTGTAAAAAAAAAGAAGGATTCATCTATGGATGGGAATGAAATGTATGGGACTGATCTTGGGTTTGAGGGAGTAGAGGAAGAAGTGAAAAAAGTTGACAATAAAAATGAAGGAATTCAAAATGATGTCAAGAATGAAGGTAAAAATGACGAGATTCAAACCGAGTCACTCATTCAAAAGGGAAGAAAATTTAAAAACATGTTTATCTCGTTTATTAAAAGGGAGAGTTATAAAAAGGATGAGGAGGAAAATGAGCAGGTTGATGAAAATAAGATAATAACAAAAAAAGAATTTATAAAATGGAATGAAATGAATTTAAATATGTATAATGAAAATGGAAGTAATGATAAGACAGTATCAAGTTTGTATGGGTTTGGAATGAATAGGAAATCGGTTAGTATCGAATTTAATGATGTAAGTTTAAACAAGTTAGAAGAAAGTAAAAAAAGTGCAAGTAATGAAAATATGAAAACATTTAGTAACGATACAATATCTGAAAATAATTCAAATGGTAAAAAAAAAGCAAATACTATTTATAATAATTTTTTAGAGAGTTTAAAACATCCATCATGTAAAATAGTAGTAGATAAAGTAAAGAAATTTATTTTAAATTTTCCACAGAATTTAAGTAGAGAAGAAGCAGCAAATAAAATCCATACATTTATAAATGAAACTCAACCTATATTATTAAAATCGAGTATATATAAAAATTTAAATATAGATCAAATAAATATAATTATTCAAGGATATGAAAAGTTTATAATACAAAAATTATATTTTTATTTATATCGTATGGATCCAGAAGATAAAGATCAAGATGAACAGATTTATACAAAAATAAATTGTTTACAATGGGTTGAATTAAAACATTTAGAAATTTGTGAAAGTATAGACTTAGATCGTTTAAAATTAGCACAAGGTGAACTTTTAAAAATTCAAAAAATGAAAGCACCATATGATAAAATAATTATGATACTAAATTGTTGTCGTATTGTTACATCTATTTTATTTGAAGCAAAAAAAAATGTTAAAAAAAAAAAAAAAAAAAATAATGCCATAGCAAATGAATCTTCCTTTTTTGAGGATAGTTTTACATCAACTAGTGATACTAAACAGGTGGGAAGAGATAGTCAAGTTATAAATTTAATGGATTCAAATAATGTGAAGGATGAATTATCGACAAGTTCATTGGGTTTAGACGAAAGAAATGGCAGCAAAAATGAAAACAGAAGTGATAAAAAGGTTGAAGATAGTGATGATGAATTATTGCCATGTGCTGATGAGGTTCTTCCTTTACTTATATATGTAATTATTAAAACAAATCCTCCTGAATTAATATCAAATATTACATTTATACAAAATTTTAGACATCCAAATCATTTTGTTTCAGAGGAAGCATATTCTTTTACGCAATTTTGTAGTGGTGTTGAATTTGTTAAAGAGCTTGGTAAGACTACATTTTTAAATATTTCTGAAAAAGAATATAAAGAAAATGTTAGTAAAGCGGAAGAGTTTTATTTAAATGAAGTTAAAGAGAGTAATAAGAAATTACAAGAAACTGCTGGTAAATTAAATGATTTTATAAAACATTCAAATGAAAAAAAATTAAATAATAATATTATTACTAAAATTGAATCAATAAAATTAAAATATGAAAATGTGGAGAATTTAAATACAATTACAATTTCAGATTTATCGTCACTTTTTGAGGAATATAAAGTTCTTGTAGAATTAAAAAAAAGTATTTTAAAAGATTTACAAGATCATGCATAGGTATGATGTAACACTAGTATGTTAATTATAGATGAGGGATAATTATATTATTTGTCTTCATACTATGCATATATCTTTTTTTATATCATATTAATGAATGTTGTATTTTTATCTGTTTTCCGTTTTTTCTTTTTTTTGTTGAACATGTGCATATATATTTTTCCATTTTTTTTATATAATAATTATTTATGATAATTTGCCTCCTGAAAATGGTTGGATTTATTCGAATTATGGCTGTTTGTACGCATATGTTTGTTTTTATATTTCTATGTATTATGGCTATTTGTTTAAGGATAATTTTTATTTGGGTACCATATTTGAGAGCCCATTTCATTGTATGCCTTTCCGTTTCCTTGTTTGCTTTATATAGTTTTTTTTTTTTTCTATTATTTTTTTCTGAACTTTGTAAAAAGTGTATTAAAATTTACAAAATTTACAAAATTTTTAATATCCGTTTTTTCTCCATATGAAATCGGGGGAGATATACGCACTGCTTATTTCACGTTGAGGGGAACGAAAAAAAAATGGAAAAAAAAAATGGAAAAAAAAATGGGAGAAATGTATTACATTCTAATTATGAAACATATTTGATAAAATCCTTAAAACATGTATGCACACTTATAAAAATATATTAATTTCTAAACCAATTTTTTAAATGGTTTTAAATAATTCCATTTTTAAAGGGTATAAGCATAAATTGATATTTATAAAATTGAAAAAAAAAAAATTAATTTGTTCATAATTGTATTTATAGTTAATACATATACATGGACTTTGTGAAGCATGAGACTAAAATTGTAATGTTCCAGAATATTAATTAATTTTTATTTTTTTTTCTAAAATTGGTTTGGTTAATTTTTTTTTAAAACGGCAAAGGGAACTGTTTCAAACTTGATGAGGTATAATATAATGTTTGTAAAAAGGTAATATCTTTTTTTTAGAGAGAAAAAGTTAAATAATGGCAGTAAAGGGAGAGATAAAATGAAGTATGTATAAAGGAAAGGGGGAGAAGTTAAGAAAGATAGGAAAATGAATTAAGGGTATACACATATATATACTTGCAAATGTGATTACTGTGTATTATTATGACTTGAGATTGTTCAGGTACTTTTTTTTTTTTTTTTTTTCTTTTTTTCCCTTTCTTTTTTACAAGATGATTTTTCGATTTAATTTAACCTGGGTAGGGTTTATTTTATTTTATATATTTTTTATATACATGCACAATTGTATAAAATTAAATAAGTATAATAATAAAGTTATAGGGCATAGATTGATGAACATATCTAGTAATGTAGTGTCAGGACAGATAAATAAAAATAATAATGAAAGTCAAGTACAAAACAAGAGAAGTATATTTGGATTTGGTGGATCAAATAAATGTAATATAATGATTAGTTGTTATGATAAAGCTGGGGTTTTTGATAAAAGTTTCTTTTTATTGATCGACGAAAAAAGTAATATTAAATATGTAAAGGAACAGATTGAAAATATGCATGGAATACCAACAAAATTTCAAGAGATATTTTATGAAACTAAAAAATTAGATAATAATGTAACAATAAAAAGTTTAATAAAAGGGAAAGATATTAAATTATTAAATTTTCGTCTAATATCTGTTTTACCTCATTTTTTTAGTGAAGATTCTAACAAAGTAAATAAAAATGTTGAAAATGTTGAAAAAGAAAGTAAGAAGATAAAAATATTGAAGGATAAATTAAAATATTATGGATGTATAACATTATTTAATGAATATAAGAAATTGTTAGAAAAACTTAAAGACAATAAAAATAGAATTATAAAAAAGGATGTTGATATTATTGAATCATTTAAAAATTTTGATAGAGAATTTGAACGTTTGTTAAATAATAATAATATAAGTTTAGAAAAAATAAAAAAAGAAATACAAGATTTAAAATATTTTGATAAAAAAAAATTATTATTAAGATTAGAAATAGATTATCCAAATATGGATAATTTATTATTAACTAGAATAAAAGAATTGATTAGATTTTATTATTTAGGGGATATACAATCTGTAATTAAATTTTCTTTATTTTTTTATATTTTATATAAATATGCTAATTATCCTCCAGAAATAAAAAAAATGTTTTTATATTTGTCTATACTATTTTTATTGGCTCCTTGTAAACCTATATATAAATTTTGCCACTTTCTTTTTTTTTCAATTCCTACAAGTTTCCTATATACAGGTTAGTTTTTGTGTATATCTTATTTGGTGTAAGTATGCCATACTATTTTAATGTGATACACTTTTTATTTGTTAATGATTTTACTTTTGTAGGTTTTACAAATATACTATCTGCTTCTTATCAGCAAATATTGATGTGTCAATAATTAGATATGATGGATTATTATACACTTTGTTATTTACTATGAGATGAAAAAGGGGGAACTTCGAATATGGCATATATACACAACTATATGGATTGGCAAACCGTAATTTATTCTCACACTTATTTGTTTTAAAAAGTTGAAGTTGACTTTTTATATCATAGGTTATACAAATTGAAAAGGAACATTACAATATTTTACGTAAATCCATATATATATATATATATATATGCATACATACATATATGTGGTATTCTTACTTATTCATTCTTTTGTTTTTTTTTTATCACTTTTTTCTTTGTTTATAAGCATGTTTTGTTATTCGACATTTTCCAAAAAAAAAATCCAATTTTTTATTATTTGGTTTTTTAATTTTATTTTTTGTGTAAAATAAAAATGGCATATTTATAATGTAAAATTTTTTTATACAACCTTAAAAAAAATTAAATTAATTTTGTTTTATCATAATAATAAGTAGTAAAAAGCTTTAGCAATTTTTAACCGTATATTATTATGTATAATATAGTATGTAGAAAGTTTTTCACTTATTTATATATATACTATATTACTTAAACCCCGGGAAAAAAATATTCCTATATAAACATTACGTAAATTATGTAAATTATTAATATATATATACGCTTTATTATTTTTATGTTACTAAAAAATATGTTGATAACACGGTTTATTAATAATAAGAATAATCTTGTTTTTCTTTATATATAAAAGGAAAAAAATAAAAATATATATGCTAGTAGTAAAATAATGGCAAATTAGAATAAGAAAAAAATAACATATTTTTTTAAGCACATAAAAAGGGAAAAAAAATAATTTAAAAAATCATAACATCAGATATATATTTATATTTACATTACTTTATATATATATAACAATTTATATGTATTATAAAACAAAACAAATATTGATAATAAAAACACACAAAAGAAGATGATGCAAACAGGTATATATATCATCATATTATATATTTTTAGTTTATTTTATTATGCTATAAATTGAATGAGAAAAAAATAAATATTATTATTACATATATATAATTATCCAAGTATGTAGCTAACAGTTTAGATTATTTTTTTTACATAATTTTTTGTTCTATTATTTTTGTTACTTTAGAAAAAAGGAACTGGGTTGATATTGACGTAGATGATGATGAGTCATTAAATGATAATGAAAACAGTAAGTGAAAAAATTTTGAAGAAAAAAAATAAAAATCGACTATGGAAAAGGATTACATATTTAGACTATGTGAACCAACTATTGGTTTAAAAAAAAATAGAATTATATGCACCCTTTTATTTCTTTACATGTTTATTATAATTTTTGTTTGAAACCCTTTTGTAGAAAAAAAATGGGAGGATATAGACGCAGATGATGATTTAGAGAGTAACAAAAAATTATCTTACTTTACTAATTATGAAAATGGAGTTAAAGTTGTTACAAAATATTCTGAAAACTTAAAAAAGCAAACAGTGAAGGTAAATATATTAATATTTTACAAATCATTTGATATGTATGTGTACATAATTTTATATAATCCATGCTTGCAACCCATTTATTCTTTATCTACTTATTTATTACCCCCTCCCTAGGTTACAAAAAAAATTAAAGAAGTAATAATAAAAAAACGCCTTAACAAAGAAATCGAGAATCGTCTTAAACTAAAAAATTTCAACGTCGATGCTGTAAGGAATGAAAACATATGCACACATATTTAAAAATAAGGACATATATATACAAATTTTTTATAAATATTTTATTTATATAATTAATTTTTTTTCCATTTTTAATATCCTATCACAGTTTAGCTCGGTTATTGTTGAACCAACTGATGTTGTAAATATTGAGCCTCCAAAAAATAATTTATTAGACTTCCTTAAAGATACTGAATATGACTATTTATTTGCTGAACAAACAGATAAAACAGCAAAAGATTTGAAAAATAGATTTAAAATGTTTAAAGATGAAGAAGCAGAGGTATATTATATATGGCTAATCCACTTTTATAATTATTCTTAAATTATATTTTATTATTTATATACTTATGTGTATATGTTTTTTTTTCACTTTTTTACTATTAGGAGGCTAAACCAGATGATCCTAATAAAGCTGGAGCTAAGAGAGACATGATGTATTATCGCTCACATGTAAGATTTAAATAAATGAAATGATTTTATATGTATTTGGGTTTATGCTGATTAGTGTTTGAAATATAATTACTACATATGTACACATAAAAAATTTACATTTTTAATAATAAAAAATAATGTTTCTTTTTTTTTTCTCCTTTTAACAGGATACTCAAAATAAAGAGTGCACTATTCGTGTAACGAATCTAAGCGAAGATGTTAATGTAAGTTTTAAAATGAAAATCGTATAGCAATTATACAGAAAAAAAAACATAAACATAATAAAATGTGATATGTACATATTTATGTATCACACATAAATGGAGCCAATATTTGATACCCTATTCATCATATACATGCATATTTTTTTATAACAGGAGAGTGAATTATCCAACTTATTTGGGCGTGTCGGTCAAATATCTCGAATGTTTTTAGCTAAGCACAAGTATGTTATATTTTCATGTGTTGCATCAGAATATGTGCGTATATTTATATGTACACATTCATTAGTTGGCTTATAATTCACATTCATAAAAACGGTTTAACAACATTATATTTGTATATTTTCATTATTAGGGAAACACAAAATTCCAAGGGTTTTGCTTTTATTACATATTCCAAGAGAGAAGAAGCAAAAAGAGCTATAGAAAAGTTAAATAGACATGGATTTGAAAATCTCCTCTTAAGTGTAATATATGAATGAAAAAAAGAAAAATATATAAGTCATAAATTCTTAAGCATCATGCTTTATTTTTTTCATTTTTATAAATTTCTTACAATTTTTTTATCATTTTTTATAGGTGGAATGGGCCAAACCATCAAACAGATGAAACATGAATTGTTCATACTTATTTATTTAGTATTTTTTTTTAATTTTTATTATTATTAAGGCTATATATTTTTTTTTATTTTAAAAGATCTACACATTTTAACTTGTACTGATTATTATTTTTTATTATGTTATAATTTATTCCCAAGCAATACCTAAAAAACAAATAAAATAAAATTAAATTAAATATTAAAAAAATATTAAAAAAAATGTTAAAAATATATTTTTTAATTTGGGTTTGTTGTAAGCATTTTTTATATAACCATTCAAATAGATATATTTCCTCTGGGTGTGTAACTTTAAATCCCTTTCGAATATCATCCCAATATTCTTTTAAATCACTGTATGTATTTCCATATTGCATGTTATAAATAGCGATGATCAAATCCACGAAGTTGTTTTCTATAAAAGTGTTACATTTTGTGGTTGTAAAATTGTGTATGTAAACAGAGAAATATATGTCTACATATGCAAACTTAAAATTGACACTTGTGGTGCCCTAAATTTTATATAAATTTACCATAATAATCATATAGGAAAACGATTTTCTTCTTAGGATTTAGTTCCATATTATTTCTATACATATTTATATCATTATTATTGTTATTATTATTGATGATGCTCATATTATTATCTTGGTCTTTTGTTGCTCCTCTCATAAAATAGTTTTTAACCTTTTCTGCAATGTCACTAATAGTGCTCTCTGTACTAATTGTTTCATTTTGAGGAGCCGTAATTGGTGCTACATTTGCTGCCACATTTGGTGTAGTGTTTTCATTCAATGATCGGATATTCTCCATAAAATTGTCATCTTTTAGAGACTTTAAATATGAAGTAATATAACAAATTTTGTTTTTACTTTCGCTTTTTTGCATAAAATTGGATACCTCTTCATATAGCTATTATGCAAAAAAAAAAAAAAAAAAAAAAATTAATTAAAAAATATGACTGGTTCATAAATTTTTTTGTAAGCTTACACAATTTAATATTTGCACACAAATAATTGGAAATTTTATTTTTTTCAAATTTTTACCTTTTTTTCATTAATGCTATAAGGATTTTTTATAAAATTGTAATTTATTTCGTTTAATACAAAATTAGAACTGGTAATATTTGCATCCGTTGTTTTTAAAGAAAAAGGTTTGTATAAATCAAAAATTTTTTTTTCACATTTCATTTTATTATTATATTTCATAAAAGATATAATTTGCATATCATAGTTATCCATATCACCAATTAGATCGATCATTTCTCCAGGGTTTTCTTGTTTATATTTCTCTATTTGTTTATTCATGCTATTTTTTAAGTCGTCTTTTCTTAGTTTATATGTAATCACATCGAATGGAAATTTTCCTAAAATATATAAAGATGAAAATTTAACAGCATGAAATATGCATGTGTAATAATATATATGCACATGTTTGTATGTAATTCATTTTAAGATTATTTTTGTGGGGCTTACCTGTAAAGACATAGTATTTTTTATTGCTAACAGTAGGAATGAATTTGACTTCGTTTTCATATTTATAATTATACAAATCCAAATGGCTACATATATGACTTTGACCAAAATAATAATTAAAAACATAATAATAAGTAAAATATGAAGTGGAAGCAAATAGAGTAAGGAAAATTAATGTTTTAAAAAATTCGAAAATTGCATATTTTTTGCTTATTTTTATTTCACTTATAGTATTTGAGCTTGTTGTATCAGTTAAAGTTTGAGTAAAAAATTGGCTACTAAACATTTTTTTTAAATTTTTTCTATCTATTTTAATAGTTCTTGTATTTGTTTTATTTTCATTATTATTATTATCTTCATTCCTTTCTTTATTATCATTTTCTTCTTTTGGTTGATTAATTTCATCTTGATCGTCATCAAAATTAAATTCATTGTCTAAACTTCTATAAACATTTTTTATTTCTTTCTTACTCGAACTTTTTTTAATTTTATCTGATATTTCAAATGTTTCCATCTTGGAAATTAAAGGGGAATTGTCAATCTTCTTCTCATCCATCTTATTTTAGTTTGGAAAATATGGAGGGAAAAATGAGGGGAGGGAATTGTGCTCTCAAGGCTGTATGATAAGGGTTGTAGCCGTTTAGTTAAAGCATACAAAAAAAATAATAAATTATGAACAAATCAGGCAATATAATAACAAATTAAGCTAGCCAAAAAATGTGTAAATTTTGGTGGTTAGTCTTTATACATTTTACAACCTGAATAGGTATAAATAGTATGTATGTGCACACTTAAAGAATATTGAAAATGTGTTGCTTTAAAAAGGTAGTAAATAAATATATTTTTTTAATTTGGTGTATAAAAGATATATAATATGTAAAGCACACTTAATCTAAAAAGTAAAAGAATATTATGAAATCGTAAAAAATGCCCTTAAGACGAAATTGTTTTTTTTAATAATACAAATATATATATAATTAAATAAAATTACAAATATATAAACATATTTATTTCAATGGAATAAATATATAAATTTTTTGGGGGTGGTAGTTCTAATATATACCAGAAAAATCCTAAACGATTTTTGAAAAAAAAAAAATATCTTATTAAGGTAATAAATTGTAATGTGCATGTGTGCCTTGTTGCTCCGTATTTTACATATAAAAATAAATATTGTATTTTTTCCCTTTTTCAATATTTACATATTTTATATAAATAGTAATATTTAATTATTTTTTAGTTTATTTAATTCCTTTCTTATAATTTTATAATTAACAATTAAGCGATATATCTACAGAAATTAAATTTTTTTATATTTTTTTAAAGCTTTCCATATTTTCTTCCGTACATTTTTACGATTTTTGCAATTTCACCTTGTCAAAAATGAATAAAAATGAAATTCATAAGAGTTTGGAAAAGGAAGATATTAATAAGCTCATCGATAATTCTTTAAAGTCAGCAGATACCGATGATGAGCATTCCTATTTTTTACAACAAAATAATATTTATTGGGAAACAGGTCATAGGACATACATTCCCTTTTTTCACTTTTTGATACATAAATATACTAATAAAATAATAGACGATCAAGTAAGTTTGTTAATTAAAATTTTAATCACTTTTTAGTATGATACTTTTTTGCATACAATTATGTATTTTAAAATATATCTAAATTTTATTTACAGATAAGAAATTTTCGAAACAGTGTAAAAAGTGTGCATCATACTCCATTTGTATTTCACAAAGATGGATATTTTAGAAGTTATTATGGTGACCCAGATATTAACATGATTTTTAATTTAAAAAAAAATACAAATTTTGTTTTTAATTCAACAGGATCATTGAATTCGTATAATTTGCTAACCAACAATTGTACTTATGATAAGCCTACACACATATTTAACCAAGTACTTATGAGTGCATTTAAAATGGATTTAAAAAACGCTTTAGAAACAGCCATATGAATGCACACATAGGCTGATAAAGAAAGGAAATACTAGCCATATGGTGAATTATAAATATGAGCAATATAATGAACAAAGTAATCCATTTAAAGTTGTTAAAAAAACATCGAAAAAAAAATGTCTTAGTGACATGTGGAATTGGTACCTATATAAATGCATAGTCGTACAGGGCCTAAATAATTATTGAACTTTTGCTACTAATTAATATTTATTTTATAAATTAAATATAGGTGGTTAAAATAGTATAAGAAATGTGAAGAGGTAAATATGTAAGTTTATTATAGGGTAAGAAATTTATCGATTATTAATTTGTATAATACAAACAAGCCTATTTTTAAGCTACATATTTCTTCATTGATTATTACAGTAGTAAAAAATTAGACAATAAATATATATATCATGTATAAATAGTGTACCATTTTTTATAAAAACTGAAATATATATGTGAAGTTTAAATATGTATATTTATTTATATTAATACTCCACTTTAAGTTGTACTGTTATGTGTGTGTATTACGAATTAATATTGTTAGTAGCATTAAACATTTTTTCGAATTCTCGAAATAATTTTTTTCTTTTTTTTACCCCAATTTGTTTTCTATATGTTATAACTTTTTAAAGCTAATTAACAAATCGACAAAATGTAAAAAAATCGTATGAACAAATCATACATATTACATTTTTTAAGTAAACATAAAACTAAAAAAAAATGGAGAAAACTTGTAAAGTTTTATTACCTAATCTATAATTTTCCTTGACATATTAAAACTGTAGTAATTTACAAATAAATTATATCATACTTTTATAAATAAAAAAAAATAATTCAATGCTATAAATGTGCAATCTATATTTCCCATTTTCTTTTAAGTTATAAAAAAAATAAATATAAACTAATTTCACCTGAATATGCAATGTAATATGTATTCATGTACGCCTTTTTTTGCATGTATATGCATATTTTTTTCCTGACTAATTGTGGAACAAATTTTTTTGACACTATGCAGTTTTGGCATTATGTTTTATCATGATGTATGCTATGCCTTATTATAATTAAATATATTTTTTTTTCATAATATTTCAGAATATATATATGCAAAAAAAAATATTACATAGTAATATGTATTATAGTAAATAAAAAACATAAAGTGAAATAATATAATATAAAATAACGATAATGTAGCAATAAAACGATGGATAACATGTTAAACTTATAAGTATAATGCTACCTCGTGTTTTTTAAAAATATATATATGTAATTTATAATAAAACACCTATGCTAATCATTAAGTAATGAACACCGCAATTTAAAGGAGGGTGTTAATTTTTTCCCCCTATAATATATATATGTATGTGTGAAAATATACGATTTTTTAGCTAGTTATATGATATTTTCCAGTGAGTCATAAAAAATGTATGAACGTTTATTTAACAAAGGGAATATATTACAAAAACTTAAAGCCAACTTCAATTATAATAAAAGAGGATTCAGTGGAGGGAAACAAAATGTGGAAGTAAAGTATATAAAGGAAAGTAAACAAAAATATTTATTTTTAACAGCTGCAGCATCGATATCATTATCAGTGGGTTTAACTTATGCATATGAAAATTATGTATTATATAAATGGAATAATAAATATGATTATTATTATAACCCTGATTTAAAGACTGTACAAAATAAGTTACGTGAAAGAAAAGAAGGGAAACGAGAAAAAAAACATGTTTGTAAACATATTATATTAGTAAGGCATGGACAATATGAAAGAAAAAATCGGAATGATGAAAATTCTAAAAAATTAACAAAAGAGGGTTGTAAACAGGCAGATATTACAGGAAAAAAATTAAAAGACATTTTAAGTAACAAAAATATAAGTGTTATTTATCATTCGGATTTAATACGTGCAAAAGAAACAGCAGAAATTATAAGTAAACATTTTCCAAATGCTAAATTAGTAAATGACCCAAATTTAAATGAAGGAACTCCATATTTACCTAACCCAATACCACGTAGTTCGAAATTTGATGCCGAAAAAATTAAAGTTGATAATCAAAGAATAAATAAAGCATATGAAACATATTTTTATCAACCTCCAGGTGATGAAGATGAATATCAATTAGTAATTTGTCATGGTAATGTAATAAGATACTTTTTATGTAGAGCTTTACAATTACCTTTATTTGCATGGCTAAGATTTTCGAGTTATAATTGTGGAATTACATGGCTAGTCTTAGATGATGAAGGCTCAGTCATATTAAGAGAATTTGGATCTGTTTCACATCTTCCTTTCAATAGTGTTACATATTTTTAATCATTTATATGAACTTTTTGCAACGATCATATATCGTGTGCGTATTTCATATATTTGTGTATCACAATTGTCATATTATATTAAGGTAATTACTTTGTACAAAACACCAAATTTTTTCTTTTGTTTTCCATCCGTGTTATAATTTTGATTTATATTTTTTTATGTGTACACATTTATTCCTTTTCTCTTTTTCCCATTTTATAAAATTATTTAGAATGTTAATAGAACTATTTATATAGCTACAAAATAATTTAATGTTAAAAATATGAACATGTGTGTAGCTAGCTAAATTGAAAAAAAAAAATAATAATAGGGAATAATAGCTCGCACACTTATTCCCCCTTAGTAATTATTTTCGTTAAAGTGTAATCATAATTATTTTAAAAAAATTACATATGTATATATGTGAGTTATTTTAAATATAAATATAAGGTATTATGCGGCGTTTCGTTTTATAAAAAAATGCAATTAAAAAAGTTTCATTGCAAAATGTAAAAAAAGTGCACATAAAAAGGGTTAAATATATATGTGGCACATATATAGAGAGAGAAAGTGAAACGTGCACTATCATGTGGAAATCGGACATGAAGTGCTTTTTCCTTTGTCGATTTGTATCGTCATATATTATAAAATTCATAATCTCGTAACTGTTTCCTAACGTGAGTTCTATAACCTTGCTCAAAATCATTTGCAGTTATAATATATCTATTTTTTCTTATAGCTTGCATTCCAGATTCTTGTGCTATTGCAGCAATATCTGCTGCACTAATTTTATCAGTTCTAACAACAAAATTTTCAATATTAACATCACTACTGACATTCATTTTACTAATAATAGTTTGGAAAATTAATCTTTTTTGTTTTCTATCAGGTAAAGGGAATTCGATTTTTCGATCAAGTCGGCCAGGTCTTAATAAAGCTGGATCTAATGTATCAGCTCTGTTAGTTGCCATAATAACTTTAACATTTGTTGATTTATCAAATCCATCCATTTGATTTAAAAGTTCTAATAAAATTCTTTGAACTTCTCTATCTGCTCCTGTTTGTGCATCAAATCTTTTTGTTGCAATTGCATCAACTTCATCAATAAAAATAATTGATGGTGAATTTTCTCTTGCTAATCTAAAAACATCTCTTACCATTCTTGGTCCTTCTCCTAAATATTTTTGAACAAATTCTGATCCAACAACCCCTATAAAAGTAACTTTAGTTTCAT
This sequence comes from Plasmodium vinckei vinckei, assembly GCF_900681995.1. NCBI lineage: Eukaryota > Apicomplexa > Aconoidasida > Haemosporida > Plasmodiidae > Plasmodium > Plasmodium vinckei. The sequence continues at coordinate 515,820 of NC_051299.1, forward strand.
TGGCAACGGCTTTAACAAGCATAGTTTTTCCTGTACCAGGGGGTCCATAAATTAATATACCCATAGGTGGTTCGATACCGATTTTTTCATATAATTCTGGGCTTTTTAATGGTAATTCAACTGCCTCTCTCATTTCTTGTTTTTGAGTATCTAATCCTCCTAAGTCTGTATATTTAACATTTGGTCTTTCACTAACTTGTAATAATTGTATACTGCTATCTGATTCTGATGGTAAAATATTAACTATCGAATGGCTATGTCGATGTAATGCCACACTAACAGATGGTTTTAAATCTTCTTTGTTTAATGTTGATAATATTCTAACATAATAATTAGATCCGGCTGTACTACTAACTATACCATAGTTATTATCTATGATATCTAAAAATTGCCCTATTATAAGTGGCACACTTTGTATTCTTTTTATTTCATTTTTTGATCGAATTAATTCCCTCTTTAAATTTTTGTGTTCCTCCTTAATATATTCCTCCTATAATATATGATAAAAATAAAGAGTATGTATATAGTATATGGATATATGTATGGTTTATACGATAGGGTATGTTATTGCTCCCATATTTTCAATGTAACTTTATATTCAAATATGATTTTGATAAAATTAAGAGATGAGAAGGTATGAAAAAAACATATTATAGCATGAAATAGTAATAAAAATTATATGTAAATATAATAAAAATGTATAATATGATAAAAATATACAATTTTTGTATTAGCATAGTATGTATATGGATTCCATACACACATATACATATAGATATGGAAAAATGAATGGGTGATTATAATTTTTATCTTACCTGAATATTTAAAATATCAAGTTGTTTCTTCAGAATTTTCAATTTTATATAATAATCTTCCTCCTTAAGATATTTACTAACATTTTCTATTTTTCTCATATTGTTTTCTTTTGGGTTAATTTAAAAAATTACTCTCATGTTACTTTTTATGGAAAAAAACAAACAAAAACTTAATTATAGATATTTTCGCTAGCTTTTGCTTATTATGATATATATTTTTTTTTATTATTTGTTGATTGAAAAGTTTCAAAAAAAATGTATATAAATATGCATGATGCTATATAATATTTTATTATTTATATTTATGTATTAGAATATTATTGCATATATAAAATATTTTGGATGAAGAGAAAAGGAAAATAATTATAATAAAATATATGAATGCAAAAAAAAAATGCAATACATAAAATTATATACACAAATGTTGCATACAAATTTTAATATCTTTTTCAACTTTATCCATAATTTTAAATATTTTAAATTGGTTAAATATTTTAGCACATAAACATGGTTATGTAAGGATCCATACTATATATTCATATTTATGTTATGTAAAATATTTCTCAACCATTAAAGTTTTTTTACGTTATTAAAATTTTCAAACCCTTAAATTTGTATTTTTTTTCTCAATTTTTACAAAACAAGCCCGTTATATTTTATACTATGTAAGGCTTTGTGTGTGTATGTGCAAGTAACTTTCTATATGCAATGTATAATTATGAATATATAAATATAATATTGTATATGCAAAAATAGTATATTATATTTTTTCTAAATGGCTATTCCACTTAATTGAAAGAAATAGTTACAGAGAATAAATGGCAAATGCTATATGACTTCACAAAAGGGCTTTTTAATTCATCGCTTTATGGACTGTGAAATTGTCAAAGTATTATATAGTAGCTAGTATTACAATTTTATATTTTTTTATGTTATTTGGTTACTTGATGAGCATATGAAAAATGGATAATTAAAAAAACATGCTTTAAAACATTTTTAATTCACATAAAAAATGAAATAAACATGAATTGAAATAATCAAATTGAGCAACTAAAAATCTAAAAAATAAATATTAAAAAAATACAAAAAAATATATATTGAAAAAACATAAACTAAACACATTAAAAAAACTTCAAATGGTAATATGAAATACTCCAATAATTTATAAAGGGGATAACATCGATAATAAGGTCATAATGTCCCTTAAATTTAATGTGTTTTGTTCATATTGGATGCGAAACAATCACACATATAGAAAGAACACAAAAAAAAAAACAATATATTTGTATGGTTATGTATAAAATTATAAAAAAAAAAAAAAATTATGACTTTTAGCTAGCTCTGAAAGGTGTGAAAAAAATTTTGATAATTTAGCTAGAATCTTTAATCTCATTGGGGGGTGTAGAATTTGAATTTTTCAAAAAATTTATAACACATTCATATGCTTCTTCAATCGAATCTGTAATAAATAGACTATCTACATCGTCTTTAGATACTAATCCATATTCAACTAGCATATCAAAATTTAAAATAGATGTCCAAAAATGTTTTCCAAATAATATGATTGGTACATGTCTTTTAAATCTTTTACATTGTTTTAATGTAAGAATTTCCATTAGTTCATCTAAAGTTCCGAATCCTCCTGGCATTATAATAAATGCTAGAGATAAATAAACTAGCCAAAACTTTCTTGTAAAAAAATAATGGAATTTAAAAGATAATTTATCATCAACATATGGATTTGCTCCTTTTTCAAATGGCAATGAAATTGAAAATCCTAATGACTTTCCATTAGCTTCTTTACTGCCCTTATTTGCTGCTTCCATAAATCCAGGTCCTCCTCCTGTACATACAGCTACATGAATCTTATTTGATTCCTTTATTTCTCCATTTTCTTCTGTTTCAAAATTTTTATTTTTGAAAATGTGATGATTTTTTGGTAATTGCGATGACATATTTCTCACTACTTCTTGTCCTTCTTGTGTTTCAAAAAATAAAGTTAACTTTTTAGAAAGTTCAGATACTTGTGAATAATATTTTATCGACCATTTTAATTTTTGTAATCTATCTAAATCCTTTTTTACTTGTTCATATTGTTTTATTTCTGTGTCAGATAATGGAATATTGTCTTTTTCTTTTTCATTAAATTCTTTTAACTGATTTTCATATTTTATTTTATTCGATTCATATGTTTCATAACTTACAGCTCTAGAGGAACCGAATATTACAAGAGTAAAAAAAATACCTTCATTTCGTAGGCAATCTTGAACAGTAGAAAATTCAGAGAGTATACGTGCAAGTCTTCCTTCTTTATCACATTGAAAGTTCTCTTTTAGTATATCATTTATAATTTGGCCATCAGGGCTTAATATGTTATTATTACTTTCATTTATTACTTTCATTTTTTTTTTTGATATGAATTGCTATGCTTTATACGTCTGTGTATATAATATGTATGTATGTTGGATCACAAAAAAAAAAATACTTTTGGGGAAATCCTTTATTAACAATGTATATATAAATAAAAGTAACAAAGTTTTATCTAAATGATATTTTTAATGATTTATCTTAAATTTTGTATAATTTGATATAACAAAAATTATTATGTTTTGTTTTCAAATAAATATATATTTATATGTTATAAACAAATGTGTATATATTAAAGTTGTTTATTCTCTTTATCGTTATCAAAAAACGTGAACATATATATAAATAATATTTATAATCAAATATTTTAAACTGGGGATGAGTTGTAAAAAATGTATCTTTCATAAATATTATGTATTATATACGAAAATATATTTAATAATATGTTTCAAGAATAGTGGATAAAAATAATAAAATATAACCTTTACTGTAAAAAATATGAGATATAAGTGTATTTTTTTAACATTAATTTGAGTATTTTTTATTATTTGTATTTTATTATTCTTATATCGCTACAAACATTTAATTTTTCAAATATTATATTTCACATGATTTAGCTCCTCATGAAAGCAAATATATAAGCATAGGTATATATATTCAGCAATATTTAATTATACGCATATAAATTTTTCCTTTTAACTATGATATAAAAATAGCATATTATGTATAAAATAAATATCATGTACTTTTTCTAATTTGGGCTTGATTACTTTAAAATTTATAATTAAAAAAAATATATATAATAACATATATTATGTGCATATGCATGTATTAGTGGCAAATATTCAAATTTTTAATAAAATTATTGATAAATAAAATATTATTAAAACATTGAAATTATAAACATAAGAAATGGAACCAATTATAATAGTATAGAATATCCATATAAATGAATAAATGATTGAATATCGTATGTAATGTTTATATGTATGCGTGTGCAGGTAATGTCAGGGGGACATTTAAATGATACCCACCAATTGGTGAGTATTAATTTACAAGCACAATAATATTCCTTTTTTCTGTTAAAACATTCTAAAACGTGAAAAAAGGTATTTTGAGGAGTTATTTGTATTTTTGTTTAAAAAGGCAGGGATTACTGCGTATATATATAATGTTCTCTGCAAGGGTAAATGTGAAGTATTTAATATTTTCAATATTTTTTTTGTACTTTATTAATCAAGTATGTTTTCCTGAACGTTCAGAAAAAAATAATAAAACCAAGACATTTTTTTTTTTAATAGCTAGAAAAGTAATAAAAAAAAATGACAGCAAATTAGGAAGAAGAAATATTATAAAATTATTTTTGGAAAAACCGGATTTTACACACATTGGAAAAATAGGAAATAATAAGAAAAAAATTTATAATAAGTTTTTGTTGAAAAGTCGAAAATGTAATGGATATAGAAATACAAGAGATGGAAAAGAAGAAACTGTTCGAAAAGTGAAAAGAATTTTAAAAGTAACAAAATTATTAATTCAATTAAATAGCTTTAAATTAACACCAAATTTAAGAATGGAATTGTTAATAAATATGCCAAGACCACATATACGTATGCATATGGTAAAAAATACTTTAATGGAATTGTCTGTAAAAAATACACAGTTTGAAGCAATAACACCACATTTAACAGGAAGTAATACATATTTTTTTATAATGAATGAAGATTATATATCTTTTTCTCTTTATTGTAACAAACTGTTTTCCTCAATATATAAAGAATATAAAACAAATAATTTTATAAAAATGGCAATATATGAAAATACAATTTTAAATAAAAAAGAAACAGAAGATTTGATAAACTTGAAATCATATAATGTCTATTTTGGTCATCTTGCAAATAAAATTAATCAAATAATTGCAACTATACCTACATCAATTATGCACATTCCATCGTCCATAGCTCGTGGAATTTATTTACATAACAAAAAAAAAGAAAATATGTGAAATTTTTATAATTGAATAATTAAATCAAAGGGTTTATCACTATTATTATTCCCAGTAATAGGGAAAACCCTACTTATACAACATTACATTTTTATGCTTCATAGAATAATTCTTTATTTATCCTTTTTTATCGATTTTTATTAATTTTGTTTTATTTTATTTTTTATTTATAATTTTTTTGTAACATAATAAATAGTTGATACGGAAAATTCGCATATGTGCTTACATATTGCACACATATATGCATATGTTTTTTTTTGTTTTTTTTTTTGCACATGCATTTTTTATAAAAAAAATAAATTAACAATCATATAAATATATAGGTGAACTCGCCAAATATTAACGTAAAAATAAAGTATATAATAAAAACTTGTTCTACATTTTACAATTATATCCTTTTGTATAAATGTATGTATGCTGTATCCTTTCCCAAATTTTCATTGCACAAACCGACCTTATTATCATTAAATACGTACCACCTAAATAAAAAAAATATATATGAATAAATAAGTAGGAGCTAGAGAGAAAAAAAAAAAGGTTTTGTGGTGGAATAAAATGGTAAACTTACTTTGAATTATCCTTGATATAGCATATGTAGTGACCTGAGTTTGCATTATTTCCTATGTGTACAATTGATGCTACCAATTCGTAGTTTGCTATATAGAGAAAAAAATAATAAATATGAATATATGTGTGTGTATGTATGTATATGTGTGGAATGAAGTTTTTATTAATGATATGGTGCTTACCCAAACCATCATCACATTTGTTGCTGTTTATAATCGCATTGCATTTATTCTCTGTGAGTATATCCATATTTGAAAAAATATAATCAATTGATTTTTGTAGATCATTTTTATTTATTAAAAGAGAAGCCATAGCTACTTCTTTACTTATTCCCATTGAAATAATAGAATCTAAATTATTTTGATTAACTTCGGTATTTTTATTACTTGATTGTGTAGTATCTAATTCGACGGAACCTTCACCATATATATAAGATATACAATTATTTACATTTTTTATTTTTACTTTTTTAATTGATTCAATTATTTTATCTTTTTCAAAACCTAAATCTAATAAAGAATCAACAACATCTTTATATTTTTCAAGAATATTTTGTTCACTATTTTCATTGTTACATGTGGTATTAGTATTTGTATCTACATTATTATTTTTCTCAGCTCTCATAAATTCTAAATTTATTTTATCATGAGCTTCAATAGGTATGTTAATTTTTTTAGCACACCAATTTTCATCAGCATAAAATCGTTTAAGATGGATAAAAAGATATGGTGAAAAAGATTTAAACTTCATATCTTTTTGGGCATGTACTTTTTTATTTTCTATTTCTGAGTAATAATCATTTATGTTATCTTTTTTTATATAATTTTTTAAGCAATCCATTAAAGAAATTTTAATATTTTCTGTTCCTGTAGTTTTATCAGGTTCATTTTGTTCTGTTTCCAATTTTTTTAACACTGAACTATCAACTGGTATATCTAAAGACAATATAATATTTTGAAAAGAGCTTACACTTTTATTTCCTATTTCACTTTGTATTGTTTGTTCGATTTCAAAAGTGAAATAATTAAAAATAGACTTATCTATATTTGAAATAGTATCTGCATCAAAAGGAAAATAAGGGTTTGAATTTTTTTCAGCATTATCTATTTCTGCATGTTTTCTTTTATTTGTTTCTGTAATTATGTTTGTGGTACAATTTGATAATCTATCGAATATTTTATTTTCATTATCTATCAATTCATTTATTATGTAAGATAGATATTCATATATATCTTGTTGACTGTTATTACAAAAAGGGTTGTTTCCCTTTTTGTTGACACAGTTTCTAAACATACTTGGATCAATACTAACCGAATTTTCTTCATCAATATCACTGTCATAATTAATTTTAATATTTTTATTTTGACATTCTTGTTTAAATTGTTTAACATATTTTTTTTTATTTTTAATATAATCTTCTTGATAAGCCATATAACAAAGTTTAGAGTATTGTAAAAATAAGTCATCATGTGTTTTATTATTTCTATCTAAGGTTGATAAAAAGTTATCTAAATTATTTATATATTTTAAACTTATACTTTTTATGGATAGTAAAACTTGTAATGCACAATTCATATAACATGTATTGCCTAAGTTTCTAAGTCCAATTTTTCCTTGTTCACAAATAGGTTCTATTCCTTTATCCAATATTGATGAAAAATTAATATTTTTATTTTCTTGTATTTCTTTTTCTAAAGTAGTAATTTCAGTTTTTTCTAAATTCATTATATTTATACCTAGATTATTTAAATGAGTAGCAATATATGGATCTATTACACTATCATTTTCATCATCAGCATATGAAAAAACATCAGCATTTCCGTCTTTAGTTATAGTTCCTATTTTAACAACTAAAGGATATTTTTTTCCGGTTTCATAAAAATGTTTTAAAGCAGCACCTTCTTCATTGTTTAAACATCCACCTCCATAGTTATATATTTTTCTTCCACATCCAATATAGCCATCAGATAAATTTAGCCATAGATTTTTTTTTGATTTACATACTGCACATTCAATATTTTCATTTTTAATTTTTATATTAGGTAATTGTATTAAATTTTTTGAATATTTACTTTCTTTTATTTCATCAACCCATTTATTTATATTATCTTTTTTTATTTCATTTTTATGGTTTATTATATTATTACATATGCTTATTACATTTTGATCTAATTCACTTAATTTTATATATATATTTGTTTTTATATCATAAACAGAATAATCATATTCATATTCATAAACTTTATTATCAATAAACCCACCTTCTGCATTAATGCTTAAGTTTTTTATTTCTTTTTCTTCAACATTTTCTAACACTTTTTTTTTCTTTCTTATATTTAAATAAAATCTATGTTCATCTATTGTCGCTGAGTTATTTGTCCGAGTACCATTCACTTTCAAATTTTTTAAACTAAAACTTTCGAAGGATATCAAATCAATAAAAACACCGTCTTCAAATATGTCCTTATGGCCCCTATAAATTGGTAAATAAAAATATGTATGGATTATATTTGGTCATATGCATGGATTGTGTTTGGTTATATGCATGACTGTGTTTGATCATATGCATGAATGTACATATTACAACAGGTCATAAACAAAGTAAATGATAAATTACACACATTGTCATAGCAATTCATATGTTTCCATTTTTTTTTATTAAAAATTATTACGTTATACTACATTCTCCTAAATAAATTACATCATCTATGGTTGGCTCTTTTATAGTACTAGAAATTAGAGATATGATATTTTTAGTATCAGCCATATTGATTTTATTTTTTCTATTTTTGGTGTTATAATAAAAAAGTCAAATTTTGTTTATTATATTTTATAAGGTATCACAAATATATATATAACTTTTTTTAAAATATTATTATTTTTATCTTTTTATTATGTTATTCTTTTGTTAATTTATTTTAATTCTTTGTAATTACGTTGCTGCACATAGCACGCTTTATTTTTGCGTAACGAAGTGTTCTTGTATTTTTACTTTTTATTTCACTTTCTTTTTTTTATAGCAATACAGTTTTTTAAAAAAATATTATATATAATTAATAAATGAATTTTTCATATATTGTTATAAATAAAATAAAAAATTCAAGCACTATTGTATTAAAGCCTAAATAATAAACTAAGTTCTCTATATGCACACGTATAAAGTAAAAAATATAAAAAAAATCATTTTTTTTAAAACAAAAAAGAGCAAAAACTTAATATATAAAAATATATGTTTAAAAAAGGAACACCCTATTATGGTTAATGCATAACTATGTCCTAATTTTCAATGGCATTTTTCTCTTCCTAAAAAAATAAGTACATATATAATATGTTGGTTATCATTATATATACATAGATATACTTATTTAATGTTTTTTTGTTGATAATTTATTACAATGCTAATGATTTCGTATGCCTCCTTTTTTGTTCCTTTTGTTATGTAACTTTCTCTGTCTACGATTTTAACGATGTACATATTTTCACAGTATTCCAATAGCTCTTTCCTTTATTTAAAAAAAAAAAAAAAGTGAAATATTTTATGTATGTATTTATATGTAAATTGGTTGTTTATGTATAAGTTTTAAATATTTACCTAAAGGTTGTAATAATAAATTGTGTTCCCTTATTAGCTAGCTCTCTTAGCCTATTACGAAGAAAATAAAATATTATGTACATATGTATATTCATTACTATGATGAGGTGTAATGTTAATATTTTTATATTTACAGTATTGAGAGGTTGTCTCTATGAACTGTATCAAGGGCAGCATCGATTTCATCGAAAAAGAAAAAAGAAAAGTTATCAATTTTGTTTAAACATAAGAATAGGCAAATGGCTACAATACTCCTTTCTCCTCCTAAAAGAATAATTAAAATGTATAGCATGTTTACAATTATAATCACAAATAAATTGGGGTGGACAACATGTTTGCTTTTCATTTTGATAAAGCATTTTATGTATTCATAGGTTGATCTTTCAGTTTAATTACCTGATAATTCTTGAATTGTATAATTCATTTTCTCGTCTTCATTTGAGGTTATATTTATGGATATTCCCGTTATTTTATCGATATAAGCTGTCAAATAAAAATGAAGTTGTTTTTATGTTAGCTAATTCAACAAATGGATGTGGAATAATTTCACTTTCCATGGTTGCATACCTTCATCGTCTACATATTTTTTCCTTATTCTTTTCTTTTGATTCATTTCGTTTATCCTTTCTTTATATTCCTTTTCACTCATCCGTTTTAGCATCTATTAAAAGTGTACATGTATATATATTACAAAAAATGTATAATTGAAAATATGAATTAACATATCATTTGTTTATTCATTAATTTCTAACCAAATTAGCTTTTCTATTTTTAAACAGTAGTGAAAAATATTCGGAAAAGTATTTATTTATTTTTATGTATGTAGCTTCAAGGGCTTCATCTTTTTTTTTTCCAATATGCTGCGAAAAAAAACAAATTAATATAGCATAGGGCAACATAGTCTAATATATAGAAAAAATAAATAGATTATTGTCATGTGTGTATGTAAACAATGGTAATAATTTATATAATTACTTGTATCATATCTTTAATATTTTTATAAGACGTATTTATTTCTTCGCTTCTTTTTTTTAATTCATTAAAGTCGCCTATTATTAAAAAAAATATTGAGTAAAGAAATATATACAACAAAAATTGTATACATATATGTGTGTATAATAATGTTTTTGATATGTTTGATGTCGGTATTTAATGCAAACGTACTCATTAATATATTCAATCTATCTCCTGCTTTTTCGTTTATGTTTGAATATTGTTTTAATTCCTAAAGTGTTACAAAAGAGTGAGAAGTATTTATAGTCAAGCAAACACAACGGTGCGAAAGTATGTATGTATATAAGGTATTTATATTTTTTTCTTTACGAGTGTAATCGATTTAAGCTTTGAAGACAATTGTTGTTTATCATAATTTTGATACTCTTCCAAATTTTTTATTCCTTGAGGTAATATGATTTTCTTTTTCCTGATATTTTCTTCTTTACCCCTAAAAAAATACATGATATTATGAAGCATAAATTTTTTGATATCGTTTAAAAATGTTTTTTTTATATAAAATATGGATATTGAAAATAAAATGTTTACTCTAAAATTCTGAGTTCTTCATTTGTTTGATTCATCTGATGGCATAAGTCTAATATTTTTTTTTTATGTTTTTTTTCGTTTATTAAAATTTTATCAATGTTGGATTTTACAATTTCCATTTCTTTCTGTAAATTGAATAAAAACAAAATATAAAATAATAATGAGTGATTTATATTTTAATTATTAAGTCTTCACAATTTTATTGTCTTTATTTTTGTTTACATTTATTTGTTTTATTTTTTCTTCATAGTATTTCTTCTCTTTGTTGATCTAAAATAATAATTAAAAATTGAAAATATATGCATGTAGAGAGAAGGGGGAATATAGATAAAATAACAGTAATAAATTTATTTTATTAATTTTTATGTTTGTACAAAAATGTAAACATTATATGTTTAGTTACCTTTTCTACTAAATTATGTTTGTCTTTCAACTCTTTGTTATATTCTGCAATGTCTGCATCTTCATAATCCTTCATGTACATGTTTGAATCGTTCTAAAAAAGGTGAAACAATCAAAAATGCAGTAATAAACTGGGTGAATAATAAATGGGGTTTTAGTTAAAAGCGGAAGATGGTAGTACCTCATTTCTCTTCTGATATAGCAACTCCAATTTATTTTTAAAGTCATCATATTCATTTCGGACTTTATTAAGGTCTTCTTTTAATTTTTTTACTTCATCATTTATAGAAGTAATATCGTTTTCTCCTTTTTTTGATTCATCTGGATTTATACTATGATTTCGTAATTGTAATATTTGCATTTTTAATTGATTTTTATAATCTTCAATGCTTTCTTTTTTTTCTTGTAAGCTTTTAATTTTTTCATTGGCTTTTCGAATATTATCATCATTTATATGTATATTATTTGTGATTGAATTAAGTGACGTTAAACATCCATTTTTTTGTGCCACCAAAGTTGATTTTTGATCGTAAATAATTCTTAACTCTTCATCTAGTTGTTCAATATTATTAGAAAAATTATCAATATTTGTTTTTTCGTTTTTTTCTTCTTCTCTCAATTCTTTTAATTTATTATAAACTGTGTATACTCCATATTTTTTTTTACTGTACCCTCCATATACAAAGCCGTGTTTGCTTAGCTGAAATGAAGAAATGCAAAAAATGTTTATACAAAGTGTGAAAATGTGGACGCATTTATTTATTTATTTATTTATTTATTTATTTATTTATTCATTTTCCATTCTTTGAGACTTACGTAATCCCCGTCGATGTTGACACAGTTGTAGTTGTCCTCCAAATAGTTTTGGCACGATTCCAAAGATTTCACAATAATAGTTTTAAATAAAATGCTTTTCAAAAATTCATATATTTTACTATTATAACTTACACAGTTAATTAGTGGAACTATGTTTTTATCGTTGGGATAAGTAAAGTCATTATATTTTTTTACATTTAGTAATGGTACTATAGTTAATTTTCCAAAAAAAAAGTCTCTAAAATTAAATTCTTTATTTGTTTTTTCTTCGCGTTTTTTTTCTATAAATTCTACTATATGTTTGGCTGTTTTCATATCTTCAACGATTAAGGTAAAGTAATGGCTTTCTAAAATTGTGTCAACAGCTTTTGTGTAATTTTTATCGACCTACATGAAAATGAAGAATGGGAAATAATTTTTATATATGTATGGTAGAAAATGTTATATTTTTCAAAACTTCAAACAAAACAATGTAACATATATTCATAAATAGATATCTTATTACATTAATGTTGTCTATCAGAAATCCTAAAATACTGTCCTTGTTTATATTTGATTCCTTTAAAATTATATCCACCATTTTAACAATTTCTTTATTTGAGCTTTTTACCATTTCTTCGTATTTATCTGAGGAATTAAAAAAAAATGAAAAAACATGAAATAATGTAATTCAGTAAACATATTCATAGATAATCATCAATATCGTTCATGCAGTTGCATAGAATAAGCATTTTAATTTTCATAACTCGTTAGAAATAAGTAACATATATGATGCCTGTTTTCTTACCATTTACTTCAATCAACTGACTTTTTATATTATTTAAATTTGATGTTCCTTCTGATATTTTTCGTTGACATTTTCTTTTCTCTTCAACACAATTTTCTGATTTCTAAGGAAAAATAAAAAAAAGTGATGTCCAAGGTATAAAAAGAAAAGAAGCAATTTTAACGATAAAAAAATATGGATATAGACATTCAAATGAGTAATATTTATGGGGATATATTATTAAATTGGAAAGTTTACCTTGTTAAGTTCATTTATTTCGGTCATGTATTTTTCAGATAATTTTTCATTTTCCTTAACATCTTTGTTCAGTTTTTTTGATTCGTCTTTCAATTCTTTCAAATAATTTTCATTTTTCATTATCTAAAAATGGAATAGGAAATATGATATAAAAATGTGATATACATATATTTTATAAGTTATATTTTGTTTCATCTTTTTGTTGTCTCTTTATTACCTCTTTTTCTAAACTAGATAACTCTGTATTAATATCATTTATCATTTTTTCAATTTGTTTGACATTATGAGAATAATTAGCATCATCCGAATTTTTTGCCATATTTTTCGATAACAACTGAAATGGAGAAATAAGGAAATGTGTAAAAAATGTTGGGGAAAAATGTGGAAAAAAATACGCACAGATATATATAGTATCATGTTTAAAATGTGTAAAATATCGTACCATGTTTATTTCATTGTTTTTATTTTCAATTTCCTTTTCTTTTAGGGTGATAACATCTTTGAGAGCCCGTAATTTTTCGTTAACTCTTAAAATAAATTCATTAATTTGATTCATATTTTCAATTTGATTTTTATTTTTTGATTCCTTCAAAGATTTTTCTTTTTTTTTTTCATCTATTAAGATTTCTAACTGTATAATATTTCTTTTGTTTTGTATTTCCTCTGATATTGTTCTATCGAATTCGTTTTGAATTGTAACAATTTCTAATTTCATTTTATTTAGTTTTTCAGTATATTCTGATTTTGATGTGTTACTTAAGTTTAGAGCATTGTCTTCATCTTGTGTTTTATTTTTTAGTTCTTGTAATTTTGATTTTAATATTTGTGTTTCCTCATAAATATTTTTATAATTAATTTCGTTTAAAAAATATTCTAAATGTACTTTTTCTTTTTCGAGTTTTTTATATTCTAAAAATTTTTGAAACTCTTCTTGCAAACTTTCTAATTTTGTATTCATTTCATTAAATTCTTTTTGGATAGTTTCTTTTTTAGTATCACATTCTCTTAGCATAGATAGACCATCTTTTTTTTTTTCTTCGAATATTTTGGCACCTAATATACTTTTTAAATAATTTAATATTTCTTCTTCTTTCATATTACTTAATTTAATTATTTGTCCCTGTTTAATTATATTATATAAATTATTAACACACAAACCACAGCTCTCTAACAGTTCTACATATTGACTTTTACTTATATTCTTATCATTAACATATATTTCACACTTCATATTTTCTAAAACTTTTTTAATCTTAATTTCATTTTCTTTAAACATACTAAAATATTTTTCAGAGTTGTCAAAAGTTATTTCAACGTAGCAACTTCGAACTGCATTACCTATTCCTTCGTGTAAAAAAACTTGTTTATACTCTGACATATCACTTAATATAAACTCGATAGCCATCAAAATGTTACTTTTCCCGGACCCATTAAACCCAACTATAAAAAAATGAGATGAAAACGTGCATGTATTTATTATATATATATATATATATACATGGATGTGTGACACATTTTTCAAATAATTAGATCCATTTTCAAAATAAAAATGTTTGTAATTTCACAATTATTTATAAAAGTAAACATGTATATACCTATGCAATTAATTCCTTTCGTAAACTCAATGACCGTTTCATTTTTATATGTCCGGAAACCTTTTAATTTTATTTGTTTTATGTGCATTGTTCTATATTTCAGACATTGTAATTTTCATGGGTTATTATTTTCCCTTTTATATCATAAACGGGATAAGTTATGACGTAATGTATGTATTAAGAAAAGTGAAAGAATGGATGAGAAAAAAAATGTAAAACAAAAAAAAAAAAAATCGAGCTCTTATATACACTTTATCAATTCGATGAAAATCATTTATATCATTAAAATAACAACAAAGAAAGAAAAAGAGGGATAGAAAAAAAAATTAGTATGCTATTAAACAATTTTATGCTTTACTTTCTTAAAATATTATTTTATGGCACTTTATTTTGCTTATGTGTATGCTTGAAAAATATGCAAGAAAAAAAAAATGTATATACATGTGCTTACATAATTTAGTATATTTTATATATATGCATACAAAATATATCATTAAAAAGAATAATTTATTTCATTATTTTTGTATTACATTTGTTTTGGATATATTGTATGTTCTAATAATTAATATATCACATTTTATTTTTCTGTAAATTTAATAAACGTCTGACATTTATAGTAATGCGTAAATCATTTTTAATGTGTGTATTTTTATTATATATTATTTTTTCATATTAATTAAAAAAAAATATTTACAATATATGGAGTTATTATATAATATTATGCAGATACAAATTATCGCGTAAAAACGCTTAAAAATATAAATGATCTTTCAATTTAAAAAAAAAAAAAAAGTATATTTGGTACTTAAAAAGGGATGTAAAAAGCTAACACATAAAACACAACCTAGATATATAAATAGCCAAAATGTAATGATTTTACATAAAAATTAAAAAAGAAAATAACAGAAAATATAAAAAATAGTAATTATTACAAAACAATGTTATAAAGATATACATAAAGGAATGAATAATTCTTGTTTATCTTTAAAATGGTTTTTCGCGTTTCTGCTTATTTATAATAGCTTTTATATCAACTATTAAGTCTTGTATGTTATTAAACTGCTTATTTTTTTCAAATCTAATTAATTCTCTATGTAATTTATCAATAACTTCATATAAATTTTTATACTTATTACTCTTTTTAAGAATTAACAAAATACATTCGAAAAAATTTAAAGGAATACTCTTTAAGTTAAACGAGTTCACCACTATGTCAAAAATTTTCAGGGCGACCGTGACGTTATCTATAAATAAAAATTATAACAATCATTTTTTAAATTGAAATATAGAAAATGTGTAGAACAAATGTATCTCTATCTTATGTAAACAAGCGTGTATTTTTTTCTCTTTTTTTTTTACCTTCAAAAAATGCAGTTTTCATAACAATGTAATATATCTCGAAGTTAGTTACACTAGAGGGTGATAAAATTTCAAACTCTTTGAAAATTTGATTATTCTAAAAATATATAAATGTAAATCGAATGAGAAAGGAAATTATATAGAAAATGTACATGTTTTTTTTTTCATTTTATTATATTTTTACCATTTTCTTGTCAAAATAAAGAGAGAAAACATCCATCAATAGTTCCGTATTTGGATTGGTGTTGCACTATAAGACGGTGAAAAATAAAATAATTATGAATATATTATAAAAGAAATATAAGGAACATTTTTGTTTATATGTGTAAGCATTTTTTCAATATATGAATATTCAAGAGGGAAATTTATTTTCTACAAAAATGATAAACTTTTGAAAATAAATAAATTTTTTAGAAATATAGTTAACCTTTCTTAACATCTCTAAGAAGCTCATGATATTTTGGACTTTTTTTTTGTTTAAATCATAATATATGCACATATAAATAAAATTTTGATAATTCTTTAAATACTTTATAAAAAATTCTTGAGTTAGTATGTTTTCAAAATATTCCTTATTCTTCGATTTTAACATGCTAATAAATTCGTTAATATTTATTTTATTATTATTTTCTTCCTCTTGTAACTGTTGTTTAGAAGTGTTAAGGACATATTCATTTTCTGTAAAATTATTTGCGTTTTCCATAAAAAATATCATAGTTATTACTGATGAAACGTTGTCATAAATACCATTTAGTATTTCATATATATTAAGAAAATCTTTTGAGTTTAAATATATTATATTTTTATATGTAAAAAATATGTCTTTCAATATATTTATTAATAAATCTATGTTTTTATTAGTTACACTATTTTTTAGCTTGGTAAATAAAAAATCTTTTAAAGAGTCATTACTAGCTTTATTTGTCCCAACTGTATATTTTAGCTTAACAAATAAGTTAGTAACATTATTTCTGTTGTTAGAACTATTTGAATACGATTCATTTTCATCTCCAATCCAATTTTCCTCATTATATTTTTTTTCAATTACATCATTATATAAATAGCTTCTTTTTTTTTCTATAACTTCTTCGTTGGGCATTGACATTCGTTTATTATTCATTTTTTTATCAAACACATCTTTTTCCATAGTTCCATTGGATAAGATAAGATTATTTTTGATAAGAGAAAATATAGACATTATATTTTTGTAATTTACAGAATCAATTAAATTTTTATTAAAATCGTATGAATAATACATGTCTGATGATACTATTTCTTTTATATTTTGTGAATTTTTTATGTGATTTATACACATCGATATAATGTTTAATATAAAGTTTGGTATGTATGAATATATTTCATCTTTGTTTGTTTGAATTATCCCATAATTATTACCAATAAAAAAGTTCAAGATGTTTTTTTTTAAAAAGATTGAATATTTTAAATCTTTTTTTACATATTTTGTTACATAATAATTTAAATATAATAATAGTAAAAAGGATATATTTAGAGCTATTCTATAATTTTGCTTGTGAAAAAATAAATTTATTGATTCGAAAAATATGTTTAATATATTATTTATATTACTATATTCATTTTCTAATATATTATATAATGAAGGATAATCAAACAATATATATTCTGCTATAAAATTACTTAAGACAAATAAGCTCATTTCATATTTATCCTTTTTTGCAATATCATAAATTTGATGACACAACTCTGGGTTGTTTTTTAAATCCTTCGATTTATATATGTAATAAAATAATTCATTTTTTCTTAAATTTATTATATCATTATAAATTATTGTATTTTTTTCAAACATTGTGTTTTCCATTTTATTTTTCTCCACCCCTTTATCCTCATTCGTGGAATATTCTTCCATTTTTATATCGTCGTGCTCATTTACCTTTTCATTTTCATAATTTAAATTGTTAAAAAATCTGATTAATATCAAGTATGTTTTGTAGGTCTTAATGTAAGAGTGATTTAGTAATAGAAAATATAACTTCTTTATATTTATAAAGCTTTTAAATTTTATAAAATATTTTAGCAGTTCATTAATGTTAAATATATCAATCATTAATTTCATGTCGCATTTTTTCTTTAAATAATCACACATGTGTTTATATAACAATGTCTTAGTTAAAACGAAATATGAGTCTTTTGAAAAATATAAATTTAAATAGTATTTATTGATTAAACTTAGTTCATTTAATATATCCCCTTTGTCTACATCACATTTTTTAAAGCTTTCTATTAAATTTTTCACATTTAGATATTTAATAGGTATATTTTTTTTTAATTTCATAGTTTTATATACCTTATATACTTTATCATATTTATGGTTATATAAAAATGATTTAATAAATAAAGTATATGTTGTATTATTTGCATATAAGTTATCCCTCTTTTCCAATTTTTCAATTTTATCATATTCTTTGTTTTTTAATAAGTGAATTAAATAGCTGTTAAACTTTTCCCTCATGGTGGTTAAATCTGATGCATTTACATCTTGATCTTTTAAATGCTTAAAAAAAAAAGTATCTTCATTTTCTTGTTGAATGTTGTTACTATCACCTTTGTTGATTTCTTTTATATTTTTTTCATTTCCATTACTTTCAACATCATTTTTTGTAAATAAAATGGTGGTATCATTTGTATTTACATTTTTTCGTTCATTCTCTACATTTTTAATTTGTTCATTAATTTCTAAAAGTAATTTATGTGTATTGTGAAAACTGGTGTCCTCTGCAACATTATTTATAACTGAATTAGTAATTTTTTTTGCATATGCTAAATGTTGATCACTAAATGAGCTGAAGTTATTCTTAAACAAGTTCAAAACTATTATTACTTTAGAATAATCCCTTATGTTATATAAATTATGTAATAATATAAACACCATATAATTAAGAATTTGTAAGCTTTGATCATGTTGTTCTTTGTCTTTTAAAATATGTTTAAATCTTAATAAAAATATAACACAAAAATAATAATCACTGAAATAAAAAAAAACATAAAACAATAATAGCTGTATAAATAAATTATTGTATAACTCCTTAAATTGTAAATTATTCTCATATTCCTTCACTAATGTATTTGTTTTAATATTTACAATACTTTCCTCCTTTTCATTGTTGTTTATATCTTGCGTATTTGTATCATTTTCATTTTCTATATTAGTAGCGCTTTCGTATTCAATAACATTTTTAATGGATTCATATTCTATTTTTTCTTTGTCAAAAATATTGTTAATGACATATTCTCTATACACATTATAATTTGAATTACTATCATATTTTGCATCACATTCATTTTTATTTTTAGGATTTATTTGGTTATGAATTAATAACATAAAATAGTAGAAGCGAGACTTACTTATATTATAACTGTACAAAGAAAAAATGGATAAAAAGAAAAAATCTGGGTTTATTATATACTCATAGAAATGAACTAGATGTGGGCTATCTTTCATTAATAAATTCAATGATGAAAATATTTCTGTTAGAAAATAAAATATGCTATTATTATTTAGAATTGCGTCATTACTTAGAATGTAAAGGAAATTTATGATATTCATTTTTATAGAATCATTTTTTTTTAATTTTTTTATGAGATCATATATATTTATAAATTCACTTTTCATTCTATTACATATGTATTCATCATTTAAATAATTCTGTGAATATTTTATTATTTTGTCCATGTTATTTATTATTTCATTTTTAATAAAACTGAAAGACACATAGTTATCTTTACAATACGTTAATAACATAGTGTATATTTCTAAATGTTTAAAAAAGTCATTTGCGTCGATATTCTCAATTGAAATAGACTCTAAGGAAATAAAAAGTGATTTTATTTCTTTTAAGTTATATATGTCGCTTAATTTATTTTTTTTTTCATCCACATCTATATATGCTTTTTTATATTTTGCATCCAAAATGTTTATTAAGCTTGTAATATCTTTAGTATTCACATCATCAATTGTTATTTCATTCCAAGCATTTATATTTGAAGTGAAATTGGAAACAAACTTATCTAGATCATTCTTAATTCCGTTTTTACTTTTATTACAGGGATATGAAGTATTTGTAATGTACTTCTCTATATATTCATATACTTCATTTTTTTTAGTATTTAAGGGTTTCAACGAATTTCTATAAGATGAAAATGACTTTTCTAATGTTATTATTGACCTTTTATTATTAGGTCTTTGTATTTTTAATAAGTATTCATTTGTATTTAAAAAGGATGTGGGCTTTAACTGGAAACATGATGCCATTTCATGGTATAATTTTGAAGTTGATATAAAAAAAAGAATAATATAGAAAATATTATTCATATTCTGTCATTTTGCCTATTCAAATATACTGCCATATAATATATGGTCATAATACTTAATTTCTCATTAGCTTCAACAAATAACGTATTTACTTATTTATATAAAAAATACGTTTATTTATCATTATGGAAATATAAAAAAAAAAGTAAATGGATGAAAAATTATATTTTTTTAAGTTAAATTTGTCGAAAAATTACAACAATATTTTAAGTGTTCATAATGTTTAGCCACCCAAGAATATTTAGAAAATGACATATGTAAGAAATTATTATCTATCTTGTGTAAGAAAAAAAATTATGTAACGTAAAGGAGCTATTAAAGATATTTTAATATATTCTATTTCGAAGTGTTAATAAATTATATATATTTATTGCATCATTTCTGACGAATGTATATATGTAAAACAACTTGAATAATATTCGCAGTAATTATGATGTTGTATTATGAATAATATAAAATATGTTTAAAGGGGTATGATAATATGACCACATATATTCAAAACCAAAAATAAAGATATTTCTGAGAATTTTATATTGTATCAAATTTATATGATATAAATAACTACATTTTCCATTATTTTCTAATAACAAATAAAAGAAAAATTGAAATAATAAATGGTGTAAAATAAATAACATACTTAAGCATAGCCAATGATGCATTTCATTAATAGTTTTTCTATAGGATAATATGATACAATAAACTCTATATTGAAAAAAATGTGTTGCTAAATCATTTATTTAAAGGTATATTAAAATTACTTAATGACAATATGGGGAATTTTATGGTCTTTTTTTAGGTATAGATATAAAAATGTAAATACGCTTAATAATCCATTTATTATTCATTATCATAGTCTTAAAGATAAAATGATGCAATTTTATCGTTTAAATTTAATGTATAGATAATTTTATATATTTATGTAATACCATGTTGCATATATTCAAGAGGTGGTGATATAATTCTATATACAGACAAAAAACAAAATAATAATACACAGTTAAAAATCAGTAAGAAATAATTTTGTTAATTTCAAAATGTCCCAATAGTTCACTTTTTAATTAACATTGATTTATAAAAAATCAAACTATTAAGACATTAAGAAAAGCGTGAAATATTAGTGTTTTGTTCTGCATATATGTATGCATCTTTAATTTTTTGAAATGTAAATTTTATTGTTTGTAAGATTAGATTAAAATATATCTTGTATATACAAAACTATAATATACTCAAAATGTAGTAAAATACAATTTTGTATTTATTGTTACAATTATGAGATTCATAATGAATACCATTCTCATAAAATTAATATTCTATATTGATAATGTATATTCGCTTACTAAATTTCTTAAACTAGCATCTAAATACTATTGAAATATTTATCATTTTAATATGGGTCAAAACATTATAAATAATGTATTATATAATTTATTATCGATATTGAATGAATTTGAAAAAATATATATCAATTGTCTTCAAGTATGTATTTTTCTATGATTTAAACGGGTCAGTTTGTGTTCAATAGTAAGAATACTATATTTAATATGAATGCAATAATAAATGTTCAAAAGAAAATGCATAATAATACGTTTTCGAAGTATGATACTAACAATTTAGTTTGTTTATTAAATTCATTTTATAGATTCACAAAACATAAAATTTGATTTTGAACTTATGTATAGCGTCCGTCTTTTAATAAATTATATTCTTTATAAGTACTAAATGAATACACACATTTTACTTATTTTACATATTAGTAATATAGTTTGATTATTTTAAAGTGCAATCAATACATACTTATGTTTACTCCCAAAAGAGTGTTTTCTTCGTAAAAAAGAGACATTATTTTGTAAATTTGGAGTAAACTACTTAGATTAATCCCATATAGTCTTCTAATACAATAATTGTTATAAATAATCTATAATAATAAAATAGTATGTAACTATCGAAAAAAAGACCGTTATTAATGCTATTTAATTGCTTTAAATATCTTATGATTTTAAATATAAATATAATGATATACCTTAATAATAAAACACATAGAACTATTTAATAATTATCAAATAATTTAGAAATTCAATATAATTAAATTAACAATAATTAGTAAATAATTAAAAACATATTTTATCTCAAATATTTTAATTATATTAATTTAAATATAAGAAATAAAATAAAATAATAAAATATTAATATAATATAATTAAATATATATTAAAATAATAAATATAATATAATAAATAATTAAATAAATAAAATAATAAAATATTAATATAATATAATATAATTAAATATATATTAAAATAATAAATATAATATAGTAAATAATTAAATAAATAAAATAATATAAATTAATTTAATTAAATATATAAAATAAATAAATATTAATTAAATAAACATATAAAATAATAATTTATTTAAAATAAATAATATATTAAATAAATTAAATAATAATAAATAATTATAATTAATTAAAAATAAAATAATAATTAAAATAATATATATTATTAAATAATTAATTAAATACTATTAATTAAATAATGTGTAAATATAATATTTTATTAATATATAATTAATAAATATAAAATAATTTATTTAAAAAAATTAATAAATATATTAATAAATTAAATATAATAATTAATATATAGTTTTAATAAATTAAATATATAAAAATATATTAATATTTTTATTATTTAAATAAATATACACAAATAATTTTAATATTAATTATTTAATCATAAAAATAATGAATAATAGCAATTTATTATATATTTATTAATATTTAAATTATTAAATAATATATTAAATTAATAATAAATAATATATAATTGTTTTTATTTAATTAAATAATATATTTAATTAATAAAAATATAATTAATTATTAAATAGACATATATATTTATATATTTTAAATAATATTATTTTATATTTAATATATATTATTAATTAATATTTTAATTTATAATAATTAATATTAATTAAATATATATTATAAATGGAAATTATATAATTAATTTATTATAATTAAAAAATATATTTTTTTATTATATTAAAATATTTATAATTGTGTTTAATTTATTAAAATACAATAATTATTATTAAATAATATTATTTTATAATTAAAAATAAATATAATTAATTTAATTTAATATATTTCAACTATTGTTTTATTGTATATATAAATATTATGTTATTGATATTTTAATATTTAATGCTTTTATTTCTAAATTAAAAAAATATAATTATATATTTAAAATATGATTTGAAACTAGCATAAATAAACATAAAGAATAATATCTTTTTAAGAAATAATTTCTCTCAATATATTTATATATCACAATAGTAATATTTGACTAAACATACAAATTAATAAAAGTTATACTTCTTTCAGTGTACATAAATGCATAGTATTAAGAATATTGTTGAACATATCTTTATGCATGTGTTATCATTAATAAATTGCATTATGAGTATTTTATAAAACGACGAAAAAAACATGTCTATTAATTGTCTTTGTTACATATAAAGAATCATCCATATACACAATTTAAATAATATCAAAATTATTTTTCGTTGTATCTGAACATCTGAATCCTTTCATGTTGATTCATAAAAGTTATAAAATTTGTGAAATATTCCAAGTTGAAATATTATTGTATATCAATATTTTTGTTAATAGACAGTAACTGCCTGTTTTATCCATAGAAAAAATATATATGTGCATATTTTAAATAATTATTTTTTGCTTGTAATGCTGGATGCATTCCTTTCCAGCTTTTAAAACATCTTTATTGTTTGAAATGTATAAGCATTTAGCAAAAAATGGTAATCATGAGGCATTTAAAATATATAAGAACCTTGTTATGTTTAACTAAGATATGGTAAAACTTATAAAGTTATATAAGCGATAGAGATATAGATATAAAATAAAGTAAATTGTGCTTATTAAATTATGAATTGATATAAAAATGTAAATTATCCTGAAAACGGTAAAACATATTTTGAATTCAATCATTACAAATCTATCTATGCAACCATTACTCCTTTTAAAAGAGATTCACAAAACGGTTTAGTAAAGGTGGAAAAATACATAAAATAAACTATATACTACTAAAATATATGTATTGTTCTGTTAATGAGAAATAGTAACAAATGTATTACAACTAATGTTTTTACCTAAAGGATGAATACATGTATATATTCTTAAATTCATCCTATATTTTTTAATCAACAATAAAAGCATCTAGAAAAAAGACAAGTTCAGCATAATATAAATTGCATATTTAGCTATTTTAAAATTGAAATAACAGTAATGGTTTTTATTTTAACAAATTCATATAACCATATAGAAGTTTTTAATTAGTTAAAAGTAGCAACTTATATAAATATATCTTATATATTCTTGTATTCATTCTATTTAATTAGCTATACAATTTATTTTATATGTAACGTACATTTTAGACATGAAACATGTAAATGTAGTTATTTGCAAATTTTATTTTATATAATAAAACATATAATGCTTAAATAAAAAATAGAAATATCATAGTATGTTTCGTTAATCTGATTTTAAAGAACTGGAAAAAATAAATATTATATTCCGTTTATGGTATTTTTCGAATGTGAACAGTAGAAAATACACAAATTATATATCTTAAAGATTGCATAGCTTATATAAGCTGGTTTTATATTATTTGAAATTATAATTTTTTAAAAGTTTTATGAAAATTAAAATGTTTTACATCATAATATGATATTTATAGTTTGTTGAGTATATAATGCAACAAATAAGTAAAAAAACGAAAAAATAAAGCAATGGTAAAAAATTTTTGTTACACAGATTCTTATAAAACTGTATGCATGCTACTAAAACAAAATTTCATACTGCCTAAAAGGTAAACAATATGAAAAGGTATTTGGATAATATTGAATATTTCTAAATTATCTAGAATAATATATCAATATTTGATTATAATTAGTATATTTTTTATGATTTTGGTGGAAACATGATACACAATCCAAAAGAGAGAAAACAAAGAAATATTCCAGAATCTGTTTTTATTATATCATTCTTTTAATACCCTAAATGTTAAAAATATTAGTCATATTTATAAGATATTGAATTATATATATTTTATGTATAAAAGAAAAGAAATAGTGAAATAGTATTTTGATTTACTTGTATATAAATTCATCAAATGATATTTCCATATTTTTAACGTGATTGAATTCAACATTTAAAAAGGAATCTATTTCATCTTCTGTTAATTTCACACCCGTACCTACACATTGATATTAAAATGCATTTAATTTTGAATTGAATATGAAAATATAATATCTTCATCATCTTAAAATTGAAAATCTCAGTATTTTGTTATGCACCATAATATATTTAGAACTTACCCAATGTCATTAATAAATGTTTTAGTTTTGCAAAGGTAATTGTTTTACTGCCTTCTTTAGTGTGGGCTTGTAATGCTGTTAATAGCATTTTCCCGATGTTTTCATCGTAATAAAATTCTTGCATAAGAGCATAAAAATTGTTTAAATTTAAATTTCCGTTTGTCTTACATTCTGTATTTTTTTAAAAGATGATTATAAGATTAATGTAATATTAAAACAATATATGTTATATATGATATACTGAAATGTGCGATGTTAAAAAATGATGCAAATCAACAAAAATGTATATATAATTATTTCACCCTCGAGCAAAGAAGCTGATTCATCATTGTTAAGATAAATTCCAATCGACTTTAATAGATATAGCAACTGATTCCCATTTAGTCCATTTTTATTTTTATTGAATTCATTAAATATGAATTCGATTTCGCGTCTCTTAAAAACATATAAAAAATGTGGAAATTAAGATGAATATAGAATGATTATGTGTTTTATTTATGTATTAAATACAAATATTTTTATATTACCCTTTCTTTAGAAAATTTATACTTGTCCATTTATAATATTAAATGAGGATTGTACTGGAGGAGAATTGCATTTAAATTTCGGCACTTATTTGTTTTTCTTTAAGACAGATAAACATAAGTTTTTATCAAAAATAATAAAGTAAATGTTTCTATTTGATTACAAAGATCTATAAGCATATGTATATTAATAAATTTTATAACTCTGAAAAGTATCAACTTTAGTTCTGCGCTTTTGGAAAATACTAAAACACATTTTCACGATAATTTAGGAATGCATTGTAAGAAAAAGAAATTTATTTACACATCTTTGGATAATGGTATATTATAAAGATTTATATTTAAACATGCAACAAATATGTGTATGCAAAAACAATTATGAAAATATTGCGGATAATAATATTGTGTAAAAAGAAATGAAAAAATAAAATATTAAAAAATAAAAAACTTGATATTACCATAAGCAATATTTAACATAATTATTAAAAAAATAATGCGATATTTAATCAGTTTAGTTTTGTTTTTTTTGTAATAATTCATCTTATAATTTATATTGGCATTATACAAAAAACAGAAAAAGAAAAATTCTCTAATTTGGTTTTATCAACAATTTTTTATAATTAACTTGGATCCTCATTTTATTTTTGCAATAATAAATTATTTCCAATACAACTTTTGGTAATACTACTATAATTTGTGGCAGTAATAATACATAATTTTAGATTTATAAAATACACACTAATTTTAATTGCAGCAATCATAACCAATTTGTATATTGTGTTTACTTTTCTTTGGTTATAAATTAAAATAAAAATATAATTTCCTTTCGATTTTCCAAAATTCATTAATTTAATAAATTATATGTATTAAAACTTGTACTTTAAGCAACCCATGAATTTCTTTTTCTGGGTAATAACACAATGGCAAAATTAAAAATAAAATTATGAATATATTTCGTATATAATATATATTGGGAAATTAGTACGTTTTTATTTATTTGTTTCATAAAAATTGATACATGTATATGCTAATTATTCTCATGGATATTATGAAGACACATACCATTTTAGGTTATAAAGATAATATTTATCCTTAAAGACATTGTAGAAATAGAACAAATTCGGTATGCCTATTCTTATATTTTTAAAACTTATAGCAATTCCCTCTATTTTATTCGTATGCTTATAAAAAAATAGCATTGCATATTGCCAAATTTTTAATGTTAAAAAAATAGGGTCTTAGTAAAATAAGAATGTATAATTCAAACCTTTTGTGTTTTTATAAATACAAAAAAAAATAACATAAAATAAAATATAGTTTGATTTTTCAAAATGTAATACTATGTATTCAAATTAAGATATGAGAAATCATCAAAATATTATATTTTTCAAAAACATAAAAAAGTGTGATAAAAAAGGTTTATTTATGTTTATGTAGGTTAAACTGTAAAGTTAGATAGAATGAATTTATAAATGGCTTTGTCATGCTTTAATACATCATGTTTGATATGCTATTATTTGAATATGCATATTTGCGTTTACAATACTTTTCCATTTATCAATTATATAATTATTATTTAGAGAAACAAATATGCTACTATTCTTATTTTTATATTGTAACAAAAAAATTCCCCAAATTGTTTGTGTTAAAAATATTAAGCCGATAACTGCAAATATTCCTTTTTTAATCGATAAAAAATTTGTAATGAATTTCATTCTGATAATTTGATTTGCCCGTCCAGAGAAACATATGGTTTATAGTAGTACTGTGTTCATTGTTATCCATGATACCTTTGTGAAAAAAAAATAATACACATTTTTATATATTTTTTATTTATACATAAACATATAAAATGTATTTAGTAACAACTTAGGCATTTCTGTTTAACGATGTTTTACTTTTATTAAAATTATATTAATGTATGTCTTTTTTTATTTTTTTCTTTAAGTACCACAAATGCCGGTATAGCAACAGATAAGTTGCTAGTTACAATGCTAAAGTTATCAATATAATAATTTTCATCTATTTTTTTATTGTATAGGGCAACAGACAGAAAAAATTGAAAGATGAGAAAAAATAAGAATCCTAATATTCCTTTGATTCCTACTATCCCGCATATAACACCAGCTATTATACCTACAATTTATTAAAATATATATATTATGCAAACAAATACATGTATATATGCGATATTGTAAGGATAAGCTTCGAAATTATTGCTCATGATAAATTAAATAGTCTTACCTATTATTTGTTTATAATAAAAAAAAACATCGTCCATTTCATTCTGAAGTAGAGAAGAATAATTTAGCATTAATGTTAAAACATGTTGTAATTGCATATGTATTAAGAAGCACATAAATAAGGATTACTATACATATGTATGGATACTCGATATGGGAATTTTTTAAAATATGTATATTATTTGTTAACTAACCTTAGTCAGCTTATCACGAAGAAGCTTCTTAAATAATTCACTGCCATTTTTAGCTGGCTTTGTCATTTTTTAAAAATCAAAACAAACAAAAGAATAATTTTCAGTGATACTTTATTTTGTTCTTTTCTTTAAATCGTAGTATGTAATTTCATTTTAATTAATGAAATATCCTTATGTTTTCATACTTTATTTATTATATAATACTTAAAAAAAATTAACAAAAATATAAAATAAATTATATAAGCATAAAAAAATACATACTGTATATATTTAATTCTGATTTACTTAATCATTTCAAAATGGGGAAAATAAAAATAATTATATAAAATAGTTCCTAAAGATAAAATTATTTATAAATATAAATGAACCTTTTTGTTTTGAAAACTAAAAAAACGCTTAATATATATAAACATTTTGTTAATACTTCCAAAAATAGTTTTTTTTTCGTATATTTTACGTAAAAATACTATATAAATTGTTATTTATTTTAAGATATTTGATTATTTATATTTTTTGTGTAAATCCGTTTATAGTTACATATAATATGGTTTTTGATATGGGGAATTTATAGCTTGGCTTAAAATTAAGCACATAATGTTGTTATATTTTATTGATGGAAACTATAAAATATGGTTATAAAATTCTTTAAACTCTTAATAATTGAAATGAAATAAATATAAAAATTATAAATTGTTTTGCCAAAAAAAAACAAGAACAATTTGATCTGTTTTATATAAAACAACTGATATTTTGAATATCAAATTTTATAAAAAAAAAATTATTAACATGGAATATAAAAAAGACAAACTATTAATAGCTATCTCGAAAAATGCATTCACCTATTTTTATATATATACCTTCAGATACGATTTCTTAATATATATATGATCCTCTATAAGTATGTCCATAAGAACGTTATCAAATAATTTCGATATAAAATTAAATGCGGGTTTTCTCCAATATCTTTTATCTTAATATGTTATAAACTATTTTTTTTTGTAAATATAGATATAAATGTGTTATTGCATTTCAGGTATGCAGTATATATTAATAAACACATCGCTTTAAAAAAAATTAACTTTTTAATATAATTGTAACAGTAAATATTTTTTTCAATTTATAATTTTATAAATAGTATTAAAAAAATGAAGAAATATAAACATGTTGTAGGAAATAATTTTTTTTTATAAAACATTAACAAAATTGTTGTATATATATGTATGTGTCTATTTTCATAATTTTCATTATATGAAAAAATTTAAAACAAAAAAGGTGGTATCATATGTATAATTACATATTCACAATCTCAAAAAAATGACACCCAATCACGTTGCAAAAAAACCAGTAAAAAGCAATCCTTACGCAAGTATATAAAACACTATTTATGGCATAATATTTTTATTTCACTTCATTTTTATTTTAAAAAATGGTATGACTTGCTTTTAAGTCTCTTAAATGGTTATATATATAAATACTGAAAAAAAAATTATATGTTGAAAAATTAACAATATGTTTTTATTTTAAAATTTATTCTTATTTAGACTTTGCTGATGAGAATGAAATTAGGGATGCCCCAAATGTCCACGATTCAATAAAGACTATGCAATTGAGTAAAATATGAAAAAAAGACAGATATATAAGCATGATAACTTTTTTATATACCATAGATAATTTGTTTCTTTAAAATATTTACATGTACAAACGTATTATGTTTTAGATCCATTTCAATAAATATTATAAACATATGTGATTATGTAGAAACTTGTTATTTTTTATTTTTTTTATCAGGAATTGCCCATTTGATGAATCGAAATAAAAATGACGATGATTTAAAAAAAAATGTCAATTTTAATGAATCTCCAGGAACAGAAAGTGGTGTAGGTACGAAAAAGTTAAGTGCAGAAAATTCAGCTATTTCCAAACTCCTTAACAATAAATTATTTCAAAGAAATTCATGCCCAAATGTTTCAATTCCTACCAATAATAAGAGTATTGATAAAGAACCAGTTTTAGGCAAAAGCCCAAAATCATTTGCACACGATAAAATCTCAAATCTAAATAAAATGATAGATGCAAATTATAAAAAAAAATTAACCACTACTTTGCAAACGAGAAATAATAAATATGATGATAAAAAAAACATAAAATGTGATAGTAAAGAAAGAAATAGTAATATTAAAAAACAAAATGTAAGTAATAGCTTTTGTAACAAAATAAAAAATTTGTCAATAAATAGATCAAAATATTCTGGTCTCACACATGTAACTAGTGATAATGAAGAAAATAACACTTGCATAAATAAATTCCAGGATAGTAAATCTTATAAAAGTCGAAGTTTGATAAAAAATGAAACAAATGATTTGTCTTACTTCAAAAATAAAAATACTCTTACAGATGATTCTACCTGTACACCAGATGAAGAAAATAGTAATAATGAACTACCCAAAAAAAAAAGTACACATTTTTTTTTATATTTTTTAAATTTAAAAAAAAAAAAAAAAAAAAATCGTAATTCCAACGAAGACAAACAAAAAACTCAAAAAATTCCTAGCTATCCAAATGATATTACACCTCCCAAAAAAAATAAGAGAAGCTTAAAGCATTTATTTTTCCATTAAATGGGAATATTTAATATATAATTCGTTTAAAACCGCAATATAAGAAGAAAATAAGTTGTATACTATGTTAATTACATTTGATATACTCGCATTTTCTATATTTGTTTTATTTCCCTTCCATTTTAGCGCGAAGTTTTTTTATAATTTTTTATCGAATATTTTTGTATGAACAATTTTATTATATTTTTATTTTATGTTTTTTTTGTTTAGTTGTTTTTAATACGAAAAATAAAAAAATATGTATAATATATATATGTCCTCGTTGAATAAAGCATTGAGAGACACGGTTAAAAACAATACTGTAAAAATCTCAGTTGTTTAAGAAAACGAGAAACTAAAAATACACAAATAAAATAAAAAATAATATAACATAAAAATAAACTACAGCAAATTAAAATAATGATTAAAAGCTAAAAAGGCCATTGAAAAAACATCAAAACATGACATATAAATTAATTGTTATAATCCGGTTGCTGCATATTTTCAACCGAATTTGGATAATAATTATAGTTAGAATAAAAATCTGGAACATTTTGAAATCTTTGATTAAATAAAAATGGTACTCTACATGCATTGTACATAAAATTTGCCCACTGAGTCATACTTTCTTTATTATAAGGGAAAGGACCCATAAAAGGAGGGGGGTGGGAATATTTTGAATGACTAAAAAGGATGAAATAATTAAGTAAAAAATGAGAAAATACTGTACACAAATTTTAAAGCATACAAAATTAAAATGTTCTTAAATAAATATATCTTACCTTTTATTATTTTGGCGTTTCATAGACATTTTTGGCTTCTTAGGTTCGGCTTTTCTAACTTCAACCATTTTATCCTAATTAATTAAAAAAACACATTATTAATATATACGCGTATTTACAATATAATAATATTATACTAATGGCATATGCATATTCTCCTCATTTTACTATTATTTCTTATTTAATTTTACATAAATTTTATGCCTTTTGTGCTTGAGAACTTTTGCAACTGATGATTCATTTGTGAAAACTACAAAACCAAAACATCGTGATCTACCACTAGAATCTACAACAATTTGTACTATATCTATTTCTCCAAATGCCGAAAAATAACTAAATAATAATTAAAAAAATGTGTATATATAAATATGCATACGCACAATACACATGTATACGTTCTCATGCATACAAATATTTGCATAGCCGCATAACATTTTCTATTATATGTATATATATTTTTTTTTATTTGTTTATGCCTTTCCAAAGTATCTTTAGTCCAATAATAGCTTAATCCCCCTACAAATATTTTTCTTTGAATATCTGAAGGTGTCGTATTATGTTCCTCACGAACATCCACTCGTTTCCCATTCAATTCGTGAGAATCCTGAATAAAATATACATAATATATGCCTTATTTCTTTTGTTTTGCTTTTAATATTTTCTCTTAATTTTTTTATTAACATACCATTAATATTTTATCTTTATTTATATGAGATGACATTGTTACAAAGGCAAACCCTCGGTTTCTTTTTGTCTCGTGGTCTTGTGCAATAACTACATTTTGCACAGGTCCATATTTTTCAAAATATTCGGTTATATACTTTTAAAGGTGAATAAACAAAAAAAATAGTGATTTATCATATTCGAATAAATTATAGAAAAATATGAAAAAAAATTGACATATATTAAATACGATCATAATGTTTGTATTACTTTATTTGTAATATTTTGTGGTATTCCACCAATGAAAAATTTAAATGGTTCATTAATATTTTTTGAGCTACTTCCATATTCAATGATTCCTGTTGAAGCTAAATGTGTAAGCACATATATATAAGAATAAATCCATATATATTTTTATATACATTTTTATTTGTTCTAATTTGTGTATTACCAGTACTTAGAGTATCCGTATTTTTGCTCCTAGATGATGAACTACTTTTATCATTTTTGTTAGAACATTTTGAAATACTTTTTTCATGGCAGCAACACATTTTTTTTTTTCCTAAAAGTCAAAAAGGTTACCAAAAATATATTATTAATGTACATACATTAGGCTGCATATTATTTTATAGAAAATATTCTAACCACGCCTATATGAACCATTAGATAAACTTCGTTCTCGTTTTTCTCTGCTTTCACAATTGTTATCACTTTCATTTTCAAGAGAATTATTGTCTATTACTTTTTTTGCAATTTCGTCATTTTTATTTTCTTTTATTTTTGAAAATGTATCATGATCGTTTGATTCATTTATAATATCACTTGAAGTCATTTTGTGGATTTTACTTTTCTTCGAGAAAACAGAAGCACGTTTTTTAATATCATATATTAAATAAAGATCTATATTCTATATACTTATTAATCTTTAAACATTTATTTTAGGTAAAATTTATTTATATATTTTTTTTTTTAATTTAAATAAATAACCTATTTTTAAATTTATCACATATAATGTATTTTATATATCTATTCGTATGCCCCCTTTTCTATTTTTTTTTTTCTTATTTTAAACTTTTTTAAAAATAAAATATATTTTTTTATTTAATTATTTTTATAGTTCCCATATTAATCCTATTAAATATGAGAAATAGAATTGCATAGTATATTTTTTATTATAAAAAAAAATAAGTACACACATGTATGCAATGTAAAAGTAGACATGGCATAGGAAATACTGTACTTAATTTTTAGGAGAAAAAAATAATAAGTAATATTTTATTCAAAATGTTTGTCAATATATTCCCGTTTATACTATTTAACAATTTAATTTATTTTACATTATTTTATATTATTTTATGTTATTTTATGTTATTTTTGGCTTGTTTTATTTTTTTCGTAATTTTAAGCTAGTTCAAAAAACGGACTTAACTTAAATACTAAGCATTATACCAAAAAATTGTAATAAGATTTAATTGAGTTATTTTATGGCTTATTATCAATAATATAAGTGTAAAAAAAGAAAAAAAAAATTAATAATATAAATATATAATCACGATATGTATACATATCCACATGATATAAAGAGGGAAAAATATAATATTAAAAAAAAAGCGGAACCAAAAAATTTAGTTAATTTTGTAAACAAACGCAATGATCATACAGACTGAGTTTTTTTGCTTTAAAAAAATAGTAAAAATATTAGTCTGTATTTTTTTAATTTTTATTATTATTAATGCATTTCTAATATATTCTTTTATAATATTTAAAAACACAAACTATTCAGTATATTGTGTGTGCTACTCCAATTTTATTATGTATATAAATATGTATGTATTTCAGTTGGTTTTACCCATAGCTATGCTTCTATATCAACCATTTTTCCTTACGCATAGCTATACTTCTATATCTACCATGTTGCTCATTTAAAAGCCTATTTCATATCCATAATATTTTTAAACGATTCTAAATGGTTTTGCCAACTTTCTCTTTCTTCTCTAGTTTTAAATGTGAAAAGGTAAGTATTAATATTTACACTACTAACGGATATTTCAAGGGATTTAAGATTATCTACTTTAGTTCTTATTGATGTTATTTTATTTAATGGAAAAGAGCCAATAGGTTTTTTATGTCCATCATCATCTGCTTTCCCTTTATACCATTCAAGAAGTTTTCCATCTTTTGAACATGTTACTTTAACTGTTTCATGAAATATAGTAGTTTTTATTTTAACAACTTTAGTTAATATTTTTCGGTATTCTTTAATTTTTTCATCTTTTAAATTTTTTGCTGAAATATCTTCCCCTGAATTATCAGTAGATAATTTTTCATCTTCATCATCGTCATCATATATTTCATTTTCTATATTTATTTTTCGAGCTGATGGAGAATATGTAGGTCTTCTTCTTGCATTTCTTATAACATTTGGTTTTGTGCTATTATATTCATTATTGTTGCTATTATTTAGATCGCTTCGATTTTCATGACTATCTCCTAGTCCCTGCCCCGTATTTGCTCCACTATAATCTTTCCTACTCGCATTATATTCCTCCTGTTTTAACTCATAGTTGAAATTTTCTATCAAATTCGATAAGGGCCCGTTATTTGTCTGTTGCGCAAAAAAATAAGAGAAAAAATAAGAGAAAAAATGCAAAACAAAAAAATAAATGAACAATAAAGACAGCGAACTATTCAATTCTTTACCGTCTCCGGGTCGTAATTTATCAGAGGACCATCGGGTGCTCTCTTCCCCCATCTTTCATAACAGCTATATGGAACTGTATTTCCCATATTATTTTTGTGTGAATAATTTTTTTTTTTTTTTTTTTTTTTTTTAATTTATTAAACGTCTTAATAGAATAAAGGATAGTAAATTATATCAAATTGTCAAAGTTGTTTAAATAAATAAAAAAGAACCACAAGGATTTCCAAAACTTTGACAACATATATTCCTCAAATGTGTAAAATGCATATAGTAAATATATATGCATAATATACATACATATATGATGTATATATATATTTTTTTTTTCTCCTAAATAATTAATATTATATATAATTAAATTTTATATTAATTTTTTTTTGTCATTTTTTTAAATAATGTGCGTGTGTTATAAATAAAATAAATGACAAAATATTTTCAAGGAAAATATAAAATTAGCATTTTTTTAGCGCATATATGCGCGCTAAAAAATTAAAAAAAAAAACATATAATATACCGCAGTATAACAAATTAAATGGGTAAAAATAAGATATATAAAGAAAGTATATTTTTTAATCTTTAAAAATATAAATTAATGTTATTAAAAAATTACAACATATTGGGAAGTATAGGAGAAGGAATTAAAAAAATATATATACATGTCATAATTATTAATAAAATGTATATACATGCAAATTTTTGAGAGAGTAAGCAAAGATGTGAGTATTTCACTTTAAGCTATGTTGAAATGAAAAATTACGAAAATAAACATTTCCATGTTTTTAGGATTTATTACCATTTTATATTATGCAAATCGAAGAGGATAAAATAAGCTGAGAGGATAAATGTATAAAAGACTCAGACCGTGGGAAAGTGCGTGCTGGAATAGTTAAAAAATATTTATTTTTATTCCGAAAATAGTAGTACATTAATATATATATGTGTGTGTAACTACATAAGGTGTCATTATATATGCTTATGCGCACATATGTACATATTATATACATGTGGCAACATCGCTGCAAAAATGCTAGGTACTTATAGCTGTATACGAAAATATGCCTAATAAAAAAAGGCGAAAATTATGAAAAAAATAATGCAAACAAATACAATTGAAAAAAAAGAAAAATGATATTTATATTTAAAGCCATTTTATTTGCAAATATTTATTATAACATAGTTTTATCTTTTCACACAAAAAATAATGGTAATAATTATATATATATAAAAAAAAATAACAATTTTAAAAATTTCAAGTCTAAAAAAAGTAAATATATGTCTAAAAAATGTAACACAACATTTTTGTGCATGAATAATGAAGAACAAAATGATTCATTAAAAAAAAATAAATCAGGAGAAAGTTTAAAATTTTATGAATTCTCACATATTTACAAACATTTAAAAACAGATCAATCAAATGTAGACCCTGAAAAAAAAGAAAAAGATGAAAATAGTCAAACATCTCATGAACTTTTTGTCAAAAATGATTTTATAAAACAAGTTTCAGAATTTTACCAAGAACAACAAAATAATACAAAACATATCGAAGAAGATGAAAAATACACATCAAGCCCAGACAGTGATAGTGTAAATAGTATAAGTTCCAATGTATTAGTTAAAGATGAACCAAATAGAATACAAAAAATGGGATTTGAAAATATATATGATTATAGCAGTATATTTAAAGAAAAAGAAAAAAAAAATCATATAAAAAAATATGTTGCTAATATATTTCAAAAATTGCCAAAATTTAAAGACAATCTAAAAGTAATTAAAGATGCATTATTATATCTAAAATTTATAGAAAAAGGGAATTTATATTTAGTTAAAGATTTAGATAAAAAAAGTATAAATTCAGAACCATATGATGATTTTTCAAATAAAAAAAAAAAAAAAGGAACAAAAAAAGATAAAATAAAATTAGAATTAACTAGCATTTATAATAATATTAATAAAGAAAAACACACAAAAAAAAGAATATGTAAAGAATGCTCTATTAAAGTAGATTTATATACAAAACTTTTATCAAGACCTTTAAACAATATATATAATTTACACAAAAATCTAAAAAAATATTTACATCCTTTTCAGTATAGTTTATATGAAAATGCTATAACAAATATGTATAAAGATGGAGAAGCTTCAATGTCATTAAATGATGTTTTAAAAAACATTGTCGAAGTAAGAAAATTAATAACAGTAACTGGGAAAGCATATGCAGGACAAATGAAATATTTAAAAACATGTAGAGAAATATTTAACAAATTAAATGAAGCTATAGTTGATCTAAATGTTATTTTACAATCAGGAAGAAAATGGCTAGATTTATATAATTCTTACATTAAAAAAATTAAAAAAATTAAATATATTGATATAGAAAAACCAGCCATATCAATTATAGGTTGTACTAATGTAGGAAAAAGTAGTATATTAAATTCTATTACAAATTCTAAATCAAAAATAGCTAGTTATAATTTTACAACCAAAGAATTTAATTTAGGTCATTATTCATTTGTAAATGAAGATGATATATTTACAGCACAAATTATGGATCTACCAGGACTTATAAATCGTCAAGAAGAAAAAAGAAACATCATGGAAAAACTTTCTCTTTCCTCTTTAAAAAATATACCATCAGGAGTTATATATGTTTTTGATCCATTAAAAAAAGAAGATCATAAATTCTCTTCTTTAAAATCACAAATAGAAATTCGATATTATTTAAGAGGTTTATTTCCATTTAGACCATGGATTGATGTTATAACAAAATCAGATTTAATTGATTTTTCCATGGTAGACCTTCCTAAAGATTTAAAAGAAAATGCTATTTTTATTTCAACAGAACAAAAAGATTCGTTATTACCACTGAAAGAAAAAATAAATGAAATGACATTTAAATTAAATAATTTCTTGGTCAAGCATACGATGAAATAATGTCTTTCTTTTTCTTAAACCGTTGTAATTTTTGAGCAATACTCTTATTATTTTGATGTCCATATTTTACATTTTCATAAATTAAGTCTTTAATTTTATTTGCATATTTTGTTACAAAATATGATTTGTTTCATAGTTCACCTTTTAAGGTGCTTCAAACATATGTAATGTTTCTATTTGTTTTCACTATCCTTATCAATTTTAACATTGTAAATAGTATGACACATTTCAAAATGCTAAATCATTGCTCTTGTATAAGCATTAATTTAGTGTATTTTTTTTTTTAATGATTTTGATTATTTTTTAATTAATATAATTTTTTTTAATGTATTTTTTTAACATGAAAATAACAATAACACTCATAACTTCACTAAACACACTGCAAACAGATTGCAAAAAATGTTATGAAACAAACAGTTTAACTACTAAACAGCTTAACACAAAATTAAACTAAATATGATTGGGCATATATATTATTTTTCTTTTTTATAAACTTGTTCAGAGTAAATATAGCTCCCATCATATGTAACTTGATCATTTTTATGAAGTTCTATGGAATTTGTATCAGTTAAACTATTTCCACAATTCCACATTTGCTGATTAATATGTTTTGATGATGTTGTATTCTTTGAATTTATGTATTTTAGTTCTTTGATACTGTAATCTGTACTTCCTATCGTATTGTTTCTAAAGCAAAATGGATTTTTAAGAAAGTTAACACTAATTCCATTTACCTGAACATTGTAGCCAGCATCAATGTCAGGAATATATGGGCCATTAAAAAGTGTAGTTTTCATAATTAAAAAGAAAAAAAATAAATTAAAAGAAAAGGAGACGTAGTTTTATACACAACAACAATGATTGCCCACTAGACAGTATATTTACTTTTAAATATGTTTATATTTTTTTTAAAAATGACATATCAAATGAAAAAAAAAATAATTTTGTAGTAAATATCCATAACCAATAAAAACCAACTTATTATTAAATTGAAAAAGTAATATATTAATATAGAAAGCCTTAATAGGGTTAAAATAAAGTTTATTTATTGTAACTCGCTATTTTGGTTAAATCATATTTTAAAAAAATAAAAAAATACAATTTAAAAATATATTTATATAAGTGTTTTTTCGGGAAAATGGCTAGAAAAAATATATAATTTTATGAACAAGTAATGATTTCTTTATTTCTCCATGACCATGCAATAATTTTCCTGTTTTTTCTATGAACAGCTAACCAATTTTGGTATTTTTATACCTATTAAAATTTGTCTTTTTTTTTTATTACATAATAAAGGTGAAAATTAGGCTATATAGCCTTTATTGTGTGTGGAATATTATATTTTTTTAAAAACACTTTGAAAATTTGGACATGTTAAATTATACCAATATTTTTATATACACAAAATTTTCCACCAAAGCCTACAAATTATTTTTATTTAAAACAACTATTATATTATATGTCTTTTTTAATTTAATATAGAGTTAATTCAAGGTGGTTGTAAATTATTTTTAAAATTTATTAAGTATTGTAGATGTTTGCGCGGTTAATATATCATTATTAAAAAACGATATCGTATATATAGGAAAACTGGTGGTGGTTAAAAAAAATCGCAGCACATTGGTTGTAAAAAAAAATATATAACTTACGAATCATAAATTGAAAACAGTCTTTAAAAAATTAAAATTTATATACTGGTAATTTATAAACTTCCATTGTTAATATTAAAAATATTTTATGAAAATTTCTTTAGTACATATATATTGTATTATGTATATATAAAGTTAATTTAAAAAAAATGAACACACACACGCACGTACACACAAATAAATGAAAAAAACAACGAACAGGTTTAGAGGTATAAATTTCCCTTAATTTTTTACAAAATATATATTGAGAGTTTTATCAGTGTGAAAAAAATAAATTACGCTCCTTTAAATAAAATTTATATATAATTTTATGGGAAATTATTTGGGAATTAACAAATGTTAAGAGAAATTAATATATATATAAAAAAAACAAAAAAATGTAGAAGTGTGCAAAGCTGTTATTGACTTTAATTAAAAATTGCTATATATGTGCAATTAGATATTCATTTAATAATTTTATTTAATTACAATAATATAAAAGTACAATAATAAAAAATAAAATAAACAAATAATTAGAAACACCACCATAAAAATATATATCTTAAGAATCTATAAGTATTATTAAAGACGAACAAAAAAGGTATGTTATATATATATATTACAACAGTTGCATAGAATTGCTCTCCCATTTACACACAAATGATATATTGATATTGTTTTAGTTAAATAAGACTATGTTTTAATTAAAATTTATGGTTTGTTTTAATATTTTTAAAGAAAAATATTTTAAAAAAATACATATACATATGAATGCACACAATAAGATATAACACCATATATTTTATAATTATGCTTTAGGTTTAAATCAAATATTTAATTTACTTTTTAATAAATCTACCAAAGCAATGGGAAATCGATGTTGCACGGGAAGAGATGTATAAAAATAAAATAAATGAGCAAACAAATAAATATATATATGCCCAAAATAATTTTTAATTCTATGAAAGTATATCTTTTTATCACCCATTATAAGTGTGCATGTTTTATTTCATTTTTATTTTATAGTTACTTTATAAAAGCAAGCTCCAAGAGCTTGGAATTGAGGGATCAAAGACAATAAGAAAATTGTTATCCTTTACAAGTAATTTTTATTTACAGCATTTCATAAAAGCCT
Organism: Plasmodium vinckei vinckei; assembly: GCF_900681995.1. Taxonomy (NCBI): domain Eukaryota; phylum Apicomplexa; class Aconoidasida; order Haemosporida; family Plasmodiidae; genus Plasmodium; species Plasmodium vinckei. Next base: position 557,047 of record NC_051299.1, read on the forward strand.
TGAATTATATTTTGTTTATTTCATTTATCGAATTGTGTTAATATATTTTAAGTTTATATTGTGACCCTTTTCAAAGATTAACATATTTATGTATTTTTTTTCTAATATTATAGACAATGATATTATACGATTCGATAAAGCATATGACGAAAATGATGTTCAGGAATTTGTGAATTTATGTTCTTCTACTTGCGAGGTAAAATGAAAAGATGTATATAATGTGTTGTCTGTGTAAATATGTAGTTTAATTTTATTATTTCATTTTATTTTTGCCAAATTAGATTGAAAAGTTAGAGGACAGAATGCACCCATGGGCTGCTGACCCCAAAACAATCGGTGCATTATCAGCGACCCAATTAGCAATATTGGCTAGCAAAGAAAGTAGGAAAAAAAACAAAAAAAATAATGTATTTAAAATAACATTTTTCATTTCTTCTTACTTGAAATTCATTTGCGATACATAAACTTCATATATTTATTAAACTCTTTTTTTAGATGAGCCACATTATAAAGATGCAATTCGTGAAGCCAATGGAATTCCCGTTTTTATAAACTTATTAAAATCACATGTAATATATTTTTTTAAAGCTATTTAAATTTATTCATAAATATTTATTGTATATTTCTTGCACATTTCTTATATTTTTTTTTAAACAGGAGTTAGATAGAGTGCATGCAGCGGTTGTGGCCTTATCATTCTTATCAGTCGATAGTTAGACAAAATAAACAAATATAAAACCGAACGAATATAAGATAACGATGAGAGGAATTATTACGTGATAAAACATATTTTATATCTACTATAATAACTTTTCAAAATTTTATTCTATTTTTTATTTTCCCCCATTTTACAGATGTAAAAAACTGTATATGTATGTTTGAGAATGGAGCTTTGCCATATTTGATAACAGGAATGAAATCTAATATAGACGGAATGAAGGCAGCTTGTGCCCAAACATGCAGAAATATATTTGTCTTAGGTAATTAGAGAAACCATGATTAATATAAACAGATATAGATATGGATATAAATACTTTACAATTTTCAACAAACTAATGTAAACTCATTTTTATTTACTTTTATAATTACACATTTGCAGATAAAAGTTACAAGAAGGAATTTCTAAAACTCGGAGGAATAACCCAATTAGTTAATTTATTAGAATTGTATAATTAAAAAGAAAAATATGATATATACACTTATTTGCTCATATATTGAAGTTACTACTATTTTATTATTTTTATTTTTTTATCAATTAACTTTAGACCACCTGCTGATGATAGCTTACCTTTATATACCCAATTAGAGGCTATTTATCATTTAGAAGATTTTATATTGGTTCGCTCAAAAAATACAAACATAAATTTATATTTATATATACTTCCACAAGTGTACAAGTTGTGGCTATATCGAAAATGGAAAATATAAATGTGTTTTATTTTTTTCCCTATTTTCAGAATGATGGAGATGAAGTTCCTCAGTTTTTAGAGGCAGTAAAAAAATCCGATGCCATTAAAAATTTAAAAGCCCTTCAACAAGTATTAAAAAAATGATAAAGGCAATAAAGCCAATTAACAAAGTTTGCACATATATATATAATGAACATTTACCTTTGTACATTTTTTAGTGCCCCGAACAGGATCTAGCTGAAGCCTCAAACGTTTTACTTTTAAGACTCACAGATTAATATATTTGCTTGTTTAATTTTTTGCCTTTTTACTTAAAAATTATCAATTGTAGCATTTTGTAAAAATAGATAGGCAACTTTTTATTATTCCGTTTTACACATGGTTTCGCATTTTTGTAATTATATACATAGATGCGTATATGTGTTATCTTTTTTATTTTTCATTTTTATTATTCATTTTTATTTTTCATTTTTATTATTCATTTTTATTTTTCATTTTTATTTTTCATTTTAATCATTTTCCATTTTTGAAAAAATCTATTTGTTTCATTAAAATGTGTAACTATATATAATGCTATTAAAAAAATAATTTTTATAAACATAAATAATTAAATGAAACATATGCATAGGATGTAAACAGAAATAGATACAGACATGCATTAGTTAATTTCTTTTATTCAATTAAGAATAAAAAAAATTAATATATTCCCCCAAAATGTATGTGTCTATGTCAGGGGTATAAATTGTTCATATTTTTTTTCACAACTTTTTAAATATAAAAGGGTTTCATCATATATTTAATTAAAATAATGTTATAGGAAATGAAATTATTGGGGAGAGTAAATTGGTATGTCTTTAGATTGTAAAAGCATTTCAGAAAAGTTTGCAATTTTATCTAATCCTCGTATTTCACTTTTTAATTGAGGCATACAAACAATATGAAAATAATTTCCATATAAATTTTTAATTTGTGTTAAATATTTAGATTGTAATTTTCGTCTAGATATATAAACATCCTCTAATTCTTTAGCTTTTAAAATTAGATTACTAAATGAATCTTGTATATTAGTATCTTTAATTTGTTTTAATAAGCCTTCACATTTTTCTATATTTGCATCTTGAGAAGTTAATGGAAAAACAACTTGATTTACAACAATATTGTAACAAGATATATTTTTTTTTGTAAGTTCTTGTATTAATCTTTCTGTTTCATATACACTTAAAAATTCTGGGATACATACACATACAAATGTTGTTTTTAAAGGGTTTTGAAAATTTTCTTGTATACTTATTGACATAGTATTTAAATGATTTATTTTATCATACATTCCTTCAAATTCCATATCATTGTTTGTTAAACTTTGTAACATATTTAAAGTACCTTTAAGTTTTTCTTTTAAATTAATTAAATATCCTAATGCTTTTTTTAATAAATCTGGAAATGCTAAAAGTCTTAATGTATGACCAGTAGGTGCTGTATCAAAAACAATAACAGAGTATTTCATATTTCTTATGGATTGCATTAATTCCGCAAAACATAATGCTTCATCAATACCTGGAAAACTTTGCAACAATTCAGGTATGATGTTATTTAAAAAATCTGATTTATTTATTTTAAATGCAGTATCTTCAGAAAATGTTGCATCTATTTCCATACAATATAAATTATCAAAAGAATTTATTAATGTAGGTTTATTTGTAAATTTTTGATTAAATGCATCACTTGTATTATGTGCTGGATCTGTTGATAATAATAAAACAGATTCTCTTTTTTTAGCTAGCTGAATGGCTATAGAGCAAGATGTTGTAGTTTTTCCTACTCCACCCTTTCCTCCAACAAATATCCAATTTAATGATGTATTTTCAATCAATTTGTTTAAATTTGTTTCATAAAACTCATCATCACAAGAATCGCTATCTAGCGATAATGAACACGATATCGATGATGCATCAGATCCAGCTTTACTCATTTTTCACATTCACTTTTGTATTTATCTATTTTTATAAGGAATGAAATATATATAGCTTCGTTTATCAATGATTATTTTTTTTTTTTTTTTTTTTTTTTCATAAAATATTTCTAAAACTTTGAGAATAACTTAAATCGTTTCGGAGAGTACAAAATATTTTTTAATAATTTGAGAATATTTTTTTCATAATAATAAAAAAATTATATCTATTTTTCTAAAAAAATTTTAAATATATGCAATATATAGATACACATAAATTAATTTAAATAAAATTGGAACACGAGAAAGTAGATTTGGAGAAGCACCATATTTTTTGTCCTTATAATATATGGGTATAGATATTATTTTTTTTTTTTTTTTTAAACATTTTTTTATTACAAATTTTAAAATAAAAAAAATAATAATTATTTATGTTGTCAATTTTGTGGGTTAGTGGGAAGTAAAAGTGAAGTATATATATTTTGTAAAAGAACAGTAGGAAGTATAAAATATTGTTAAATTGTGAATAATCCATTTTTAGGGACCTATATATACGAAAAAGTTAATAATTTACAATGAATAGTTACATACATATAGTACAACCTTTATATGTTCAGAATATAGTGTGCTGATTCAGTTTGAAATATGGCATTCCATATTCTCTTTCAAATTCGATGAAAATTTTTTAAGCAATCACAAGCACACATGATGAAGTTTGGGCGTTTCCTAAAGCAATGGGAACTTAAGTATTTTTTAAAACCTAGATCTAATCATTTTAATTCAGAAAATTGTCAAATAAATGGAAGAGAAAAAGAAATGAGTATTTTTAAAAAATTAATTTTGATAGGGGGAGGAGAATGGACAGAAAATAAGGAAAACGAAATGAAAGAGAAAAAAAAATATTCTATAGAAAAAGATTGTGTAAAAAAATGGACTACTTTTTTGGAAGAAAATTATGAACAAATAAAAAAAGAATTGAATAAAAAAGAAAGACAAGTTAAAAATTCTTATGAGCAATATTTATATGAATGTATTAAAAATAATAATTATAATGATTTATTAATAGCTGATATTATATATAAAAATAATAAAAAAATATTATGTATAGGAGAAGGGAATTTGTCTTTTAGTGCATTGTTACAAAAAAGGCTTATTAAGTGTAATGTTGTTGCATCGTCTATGGAAAATGAAGATTTGCTAGAACAAAATTATGGAGAATTATTTATAAAAAATAAAAAAATATTAGAAACAAATGGTGGTATATATATACAAAATATTAATGTAGAAACTGTAGATAAACATTTTTTAAAAAATATGTTTGATATTATTATTTTTAATTTCCCATTTACATTACCATCAAAGGAATTTGTAGAACAAAAATGGAATAAACAGCTAGCTAGCCAAAATGAAGAAAAAAAAAATAGCTATATTAAATATTATAAAAAAGAAGAATATTATTTAATGAATAAACTAATATATTATTTATTTAAAAATTCTTATATTTTATTAAAAGAAAATGGATATTTACATTTACGAATAAATGATAAATATTTAACATGTAGTTTTCCACGTGATTTTAATATGCATTTCCAACAAAAAATAGATTTTTATGATTCCTATTTTATTTATAAAAATATGAAATACATTCCTTCAATGTATAATTATAATTTTTTTAATAATAAAGGCAAAACGAATGTTATGTTTACATCACATGGAAAAATTTTCAAAGGATTTAAAATGGAATACACATCAACATTAGTTTTCAAAAAAATATGAAAAGAAAAAAACGAAAAAAATTCAATTATTATAACAGATTAATAATAATAGCTAAAGAAAGAGAAAAAAAATCATTTCTTCTTTACATTAAAGCCAGATATTTTATTTGTATGTAAAATATCATAAATAACGGAAACAGATGAAAAATTAAATGGACATTTAAAGTGTACCATAAGTTGTTTATATTTCTTAGTTTTTTCTGTATATATTTTATTATATTTTTCAATTTTATTTTTTAAATTATCTTTTAATTTTATTTCATTCAAAAAATTGTCATTATTACAATATCTACTTAATGTTTCATCATTTGAATATAGATATAATTTTTTTTTTTTTTTTTTTTTTTGATTGTCTTATTATAATTTGTGTTACATATTAACGGATTTATATAAAAAAATTTATTCCAATAAATTGCCATATCAACAGCAATTAGTAAAATATTAATATCTTTTGATTTTATTAGAATAGAGGAATATAAAAATAGTTCTAATATTTTTGTTAATATATTTTCTTTTTTTTGTATGTCTTTCCCTTGAAAATAATTTAAACTATCATCACTTAAGTTGATATCATTATTATATTTATCTTCTCCATTTGATAAAACAAATAATTCTTTATTATTTATAAAAAGTTTATCATAATATTCATAAATAATATCTTCAATCTCTTCAATTTCAAATCCTCTATAAAAATAGTAATCATTATTTAGTTGTATCATTTGCTTGTTATTACATTTTTCATTTTGTTCACAATGTTGAGAATACAAATTTAGTTGTTTACTAAATAAGTATTTTTCTTCTATTTCTTTATAGTTTGTAGTTATGAATTTATTCAAAATATGTTTCGTGACATATTCCTTTATGATGTTGTTTGGGAAAGATGGATAATTCATCTTGTCTAATTTTGTAAGACTATCATCATTTTTTTCACTATTTTGTAAAGTTTGATTGTATGGGATTCCACTTGTTTCCATATAATTTACATACGAATAAATTAAATGAATTTTGTTGTACAAATTTTCAATGGAATATGTAGAATTTTTAAGCTTACAGGTTTCAAACAACATTTTAAATTCTTTTTTTTTTAAATTTTTTATGGCACATGATGCAACATAAAATGATCTATAAAAAATAGATTTTTTACAAGGATAAGAAAATTTTACAAGTATATGATTTATATTATCTAGTAATGGCAAATTATATTCACTATTTATATTATAATTTGGATCTTCATATAAACAAATAGATATATCATTCCTTGTATTTAATTCTAGTAAGGAATATTTATCAAGCTTGTTAGCATTATAGATCGATACTGCTTTTAAACCATGTGTGTATTTAAAAAAATAATTTATGTTTTTATATTTTTGAACTTTATTTTCATATATAGGGCATAAATCACATGAATAACATATTAGTTCTACTATTCTTTTTACACAACAATTTGGTGGATATATAATAAAAATAATATTATTTATATCGTCTGAATTGTTTGATTCTTTTTTTTTTCCGCTTTGTTTTTTTAGACCCCTTTTTGTAGTTTTCACTATTTTCTTATCACATTTTTTTACTCGTTCATTTTGGTTTATTAGGTTCGAATTTAAATTTGTTTCTTCTTTCTTATTTTGCTCGATAGTTGGAAATTTTTTTTTTAAAATTTTATACAAATACAATATTTCATTTTTATGTCCACATATTTCATATAAACTATTTGGTCTAAAAAAAACACTCCATAAACTTGTAATTTTTTTTAATTTTTCACATTTTTTAATATTTTTTTTAATCTCTTTTTCACTTAAATTTGAAATATCATTTTTTTTTTTATCATCTATATCTGATTTATTATGTTCATCATTCGATTCTATGTCATTGAAGTTGTAATATGGTGATATGTAACCATAGGAGGAATCACTTCTTGACTCTGGAGTGTCATCATTATGTAGGTTTCCTTCATCTATACTATCTATTTGAATCATTTCTACTTCTTCATAAAACTTATCAGAGCTTATAATCGAATGTAAACTATCTAGATCTCGTTGGAAAGTGTCTGGGACATGTATTAAGTCATGATGAATATAAGTTTCAGAAAATATTTGTGTAAATTTATTTAAAAAAGAAAAATATTTAAAGAAATTATTTTCATCAATTTCATATTCATAAATGTGATAATAATTTTTTTGAAAGGAATATAAAAAATCGGATAAATTAAAATTGAATTGTTTACAATTTATATTATATAAAAATAAGAAAAAATTATTTACACATTTTTTTAATTTAAAAATAAGTAAATTTTTTTTGTCTAACTTATTAAAATCTAACTTATTAATACGTATTAATAATAATTTTATAATATTACAAAAATTATGAATTTTATTAGTTAATAATTGTATAGAACAATTTTTAATATTTGTCTCGTTTAGTAGTAGTTTATATCTTTTTCCATTATCTTTATTTATAGGAATAAATAAATTTTTATATTTATTTATATCTATTTTAAAATGTGATAAGATTGTTTTTTCATTAAAAATATATCCATTAAATTTTTTTATTTTTTTTAAAAGCTCTGGATTTATACCATACCCTATAAGTATGGCATTACATCGTCTTAAATTGTTAGACACATTATATCCATAATATTTTATTTTTTTACATAAAATATAATTACTAAAAAATGTAAACTTCCCTATAATAAAAAATGTAAGAGGTTTATTATATTCATCTTTAATCAGAGTAAACATATTTTTTTGTAAATCATTTTCATGCTTATTATTCTTTTTATATTTCACATTATCTACATTTTTATAATCATTATATTCTTTATCAAAATAGTGTTTATTTAAAGTTCTTAAAACTTTTATTTTTTTTTTTTCATTCAATATATCTTTTACATTATCATTTAATTTTAAATCTTTTTTAATTGTTATTAATTTTTCTTCAATATTATTAGTTACTTCATAATAATTATTCATAAACTTGTTAATATTATTTTGTTCGATTTTATTATCATCTTCTTGTATACTTTCCCCTCTTTTTATACTATCACTTTCATTTATATTTTTTATAAAAGGTAAATTATCTGTAAAATTGTGGTGATTTTCTTTATTTGTATTACTTATTATTCCTTGTGTGTACATTTTATAGGCACTATTCCTTGACATACTAGTTTGGCTTTCTTTTTCTACACTTATTTTTGTTGTTAAGTTTGTAGTTTTATTAAGTATTACACTTGAAATTTTACAAAATGCATTATTATTTCCCCATGATATATTATTTTGTATTTCTATATTTTCACTACTATTACTGTGTTCATCATTTTCAAACATTTTCTTTGGAGTTGTTTTTTCCATCATTAAATTTGTTTCAAAACCCATACCCCAACAAGATCTTCTATTATTTAAATTGATAATATTTTTTTTATTTATTGTATCAGTATTTGTAATACAACTAGCTCTTGAATTTACATGACATTTCCTATGCTCATCATTATGTATTCCCTTTTGAATGCTCGTATATTTTTTTTTAGATTCTAACTCGGCATCTGATTTAAATATGGCACTATAATCTGTTTGATTATCACTATACATAGACAAGTAGGTATTATATTCATTATTATTTTCTGTATCATCAAATAAATTATGTTTTGAAAATTTTTTACTAAGTTTACTAGCTATTTCACAATTATTCTTTTCTGTTATATTTTCACCAGACATATTAACTAAATAATTTTTGTAATTATAATTTTCTCCATCAGAAATTGAATTTCTTTTATATGAACATTTTCTTTCGCTTTCCCATTCATCGGATATATTACATTTATCTATACATATGTCTAAAATATTACTAACACATTTTGAGGTACCTTGATCATTTTTATCTTTATTTAAATTTTCTTTATAATTTTTTTTAGATCGAAAAATTGTAAAACTATTTTCTAAATCGGAATTTGTATCTGATGATACATTTTCATCTACATTGACTTTAATTTTTATATCATCACCAAAAAGTGTTATAACGGAATTTTTTTTCTCTCGACTTTTATCACCATTCCATATTTCGGCTTTATTTATATCCTCTTTTTTACCTTGCCTGTTCATGTTGTTTATGTTGCACAAGCTTGATGGTATTTTTTCAAATTTTCCAAACTTTTCAAACTTCTCAAACTTTCCAAAATTTTCAAAATAATTTTTTTTCACTTTTTCTTCACTTTCTTTTTCTTTTAAGCAATTTTGTTCGTGTAATAAATTTTTTCTCTTTCTTCCACGCTTTTTTGGATTATCATTTTTTTTATTTCCTAAAATTAGTTGGTTTAATTTTGAGTCTTTTAGTAATATTCTTTCCTGATCATTATTTTCTTTAACAATTTCAAATTTTTGTTTTTTATTTTTTTTTTTTAAGATAAATCCATTACTATTTGTTCTTTTTATACCATTAAATAAAATTGATTTTAGTTGTGTATTTTTTTCATCATTCTCTTGTGTGTTATAAGTAGTGTGTATGGCGTCCATATATTGTGATTGACGTGGTGAATCAGGCTTAGTTTTGTTTGTATCATTGGATAGTAAGCGGCATTGGGTGTTCGTTTCATTGGATATTAGGCGGTAATGAGTGTTAGTTTTGTTTGCTCCATTTTCATAGTGTGGCTTGCTTATATTTTTTACCGTCTGATCGGTATGTAACAAAAGGCTAGTATTAAATTCGTCGTGATTTTTTTTGAGGATTGTTTCTTTTTTATCATTGTTAAATATTTCGAAATTACACGTTTCAGACGGTTTGTCATGATTGGCTTGTATTTTATATTCTTGTTCACAAAACTCTATAGTTTCTGCATTTTTTATATTACATTTTTTTATTTTAAAGAAATTTGTTATTTTATTTGATTCCGCTTCCTTATTCCCTCTCTTTTTGTTCATATTTTTTTTTTCATATCTTGTTCATATTTTTTTTTTTTCATATTTAGCTGTTTGGCAATTTAATACCTTTATCGCAAATTCATCAGCTTTTAAGCCTTATAAATAATCGTATTTATATTTAAGTAATTTTTTTTAGTTAAACAAAAAAAAAATAATAATAATACTAATTAATAAATAAAATAATATATTATCCTTTACATTTTTGATTAATCAATAAAAAATTAAAATGTGTATACACATGAATATATGCTGGATTATGTATGCATATTCTCAAAATTTTTATTAAGGAGAAAAAGCGAAAAAAAAAAATACAAATACTAAAAAAAGAAAAGAAAGAACTTTAGAAAGAAATGTGTAACATCTGTACATACGCACAAGCATGTGTATGTTTTTTTTTCTCTCATTATTAATGTAATATATTCATATGTTGGTAAATATATATGCTTGTTTTTAAGACAATTTTTAAAATAGGGAATAATTAGGATTTACTAAATATGCGAAATATTCATTGGATGAACAAAATAAATAAGGAAAGAATATTGAGGTTGGCTTGAAAGGGAGTTTATATTTTTTTTATCATTTTTTTATCATTTTTTTATCATTTTTTTATCATTTTTTTTTCATTTTTCTTTGCCTTTTTTATCGCTTTCCCACCTTTTCATGTGTATATGACCAAAACATACGGCAAAAAATTATCAAGACAAATTTATTATGAATATACCATACCTAATTATTTATATTTCCACAATATGATTATTTTGCAAAATAAGTTTGTTTATTTATTCTTTTTTTATCGATGAAAAACAAATAAATAAAATTTTTTTTTTAAAGACCATTTGTTATTGTATGACCCATCGCACATTTATTTTTTATATGTCCCAGTATTTCACACGTATACTTATTTATTTATTACAAAGAATTGGTAGAAATTGACAAAGAATTGACAAACATTGGCAAGCATGGGGAACGCAATTTCACTACAAAGTGTGAATATTTTGCTTCATCAAGTTAGTTTACATATTTTTTAGTCCCCCTTTTTATAGTTAAACAATACGAAATTTGCTACTATATGTATTTATCAATATTCCAAAGTTGCTTACATTATATCTATGTTATTATTTAAAAAAAAAAAGGAAAATAATTAAACAATTTTATGTTTATTCTCTAAAATTATTTTAAATAACTACAATAAAATGTGAAAAATATTTCGACACAATATAATAGCATATGTTATCCAAATTAAGTTTCCGGTTTTGGGGGCCAGCTTAAAAATAAAGAAATAAAAAAATATTTTTAAACTTATACAATTGTATTTGTTAGCTGTATAGTCAAGCACAAATCAGTGAATTAAAAAAAAAAAATGATAAATTTGTAAACAAAGGAATAAAAGAAAAAACATTCATGGAAAATATCTTGATACATATATAGTTTTGAATGAAAAAAATGAGTGTGGTGAATTTCCCACATAACTTTTTTTCTCTTTGTTTTTTTTTGTTGAAAAAAATAACATAATGAATGAATTTGAAGAAAAAGAAGATGAATTTTTTCTGAACGTTTTCAGGGGAGGACCAGGAAAACACTTTTGTTCAGAAAATGAAAATTTCTTTTTAGAAACAAATACACTTGAAAATAATATACGTAATGAACTTTTAAAAAATATAGAGAACCCATGTTTTTTATCAAAACTTTCTGAATTAAAAAATAAGTTGTTATATGATTTCTGTGTTACAAAAAAAGAAGAAATTCAAAATAAAATTTGGAAAAATATTGAAAATGCTGTTAATAATTTAACTGATGAAGATGCTATCAACGTATATGAAAGTATAAACAAATCTCAAACAAAATACGATGATAGTTCTTTTTTAGGATATATAAATATACATAATACTAATACAACAAGTAAACATGGAGTTGTTGCAAACAGTTTAGTAAGGGACATTGATAAGGATGGAAAAACAAATAATATGAAATCAGGTTTACCTCAAAATGTAGACCTAGAGGAAATATTATGGAATAAAATTAATATAAATAAATATAATAATATAGATGAAATAAATAAAAATATAAATATGTTATGGGATATATACATAAATTATAATCTTTTAAATTTAAATAAATGTAAAAATAAAGAAATAGTAAGAGATATATTAACAAGTTTAATAAAAAAAGATACCCATTTAATGAACATGGTTTCAGGGAATAATAAAATTAGCTTGGCTAATATTTTAAATATATATAAAAGAGAGAAAACAAAAAATAAACAAATAAATAGTCCAACATTACGCAGTGAGACAGAGATACAAAGTGAAAACCAGGAAGATCCTCAAAATGAAAATCACCCCGATGTATTTTCTAATCCAACCATTGATCAAAGTACAAACTATCAAAATGAAACACAAACCGATTTAAAGAAGGAAGAAAATGGAGATACAAAAACAAGCGAGTATAATAACGTGCCTGAAAAAGATGACCATGAACAAATAAATGATAATACAAATTTATATGAAGGAAAAGAAAATGAAGGGAAAGAAAAGTTGCCTTCCTTTTTTTCTTCAATGGACGATTCAAATGCAATTTTAAAAATAAAAAAAGATATTATAAAAAAAATTAAATTAAAATCAATGAAAAATGAAATAAAAAATGAAAGCAATTTAATACATGAATTATTATTATATTCTATAAAAGGTGAAATACAAATGAAAGTAAAAAATATTGTTAAAGTCCATCAAGTGGGTCAAGGTGCCTATGGTGATGTATGGATGGCTGAAGATATAGAAAATAATAAAAGAATTGCTTTAAAAAAATTAAAATTAAATGGAAGTAAAGAAGGTTTAGCTAAAACTTATATAAGAGAAATATCTATACTTAATTCTTTACAACATAAAAATGTTGTTGAACTTATTGGCGTTATTCGTACGAGTATTATACCCGAAGAAATCAAATCAACTGATGCACTACACAATTTTGAAAAAAACAACCAACATTTAGATGTAAAAGATAAATCCCGAGATTCCCATGTGGTACCGAATAGGGCTTTAAAAAAAAAGCTAGCGAAGGACAGGTCCGCGTGGGGAAGCAGCTCGTGCAAAAGTTGCAATAGCTCCGAAAGTTCTGACAGTTCTAACACTTCTAACAGTTCTGATAGCTCTGATGAACTTTCTTGTGACAGCAACTCTCGATTATTGAGCACGAAGGATTTGTTAGAAAAAAAGGAAAATCCATGCGCTTCTATATGGATGGTTTTTGAGTATGTGCCATTTGATTTATCTGGGTATAGTGAACTACTACGAGAAGAAAGACAACAAAAAGATCGATATAAAAATATGAATTTATTTACAATAGGAGAAGTAAAAAATATAATGTTACAATTATTTCAAGCATTAGAATATTGTCATAAAAATAATGTAATACATAGAGATATAAAAATAGCAAATTTATTAATGGATGCAAATGGTATATTGAAGTTAGCTGATTTTGGATTAGCTAGATATCATATAGATAGTCTTGCATCTAACATGACAAATAGAGTTATCACTTTATGGTATAGACCACCTGAATTATTATTAGGTTCAGAAAATTATTCATCGAATGTAGATATGTGGAGTTGTGGATGTGTATTAGCAGAATTATTAACAAGTAATCCTTTATTTACTGCAGACAATGAATCAGATATTCTAAAAACTATAGTAAATAAAATAGGACTACCAAATAATAATGATTATAAATTTTTGAAAAGGTTGCCATTATGGAATAAAGTACAATTTAATCCAATACATCCAAATAATATAAATAATCTAACTCAAACTAAAAAAATAGAAACAGAAAATATTATTAAAAATTTACATGGAGTCGGAGAATTAGGATTAGATTTATTTAAAAAACTTTTAAAATGGGATCCCTTAGAAAGAATATCAGCACATGATGCATTAAATCATCCATGGTTTAAAACTCATCCTTTACCTGAACCCATTCAACAAAGATGTAACATTAAAGCTGCTCATAGTTTTATGACAAAAAGTTATAAAAAAAGAGATGCCCCAAAAATGAATTTAAAAAAAAAAATACAAGAAAATTTTAGATTCATAAATGTTGGAAAATACAGAAAATTATATTTTATTAACAAACATACTGATAGAATTCCTCAACCGTTGGATTCTCAAATGGCCCACTCCCTCCCACCAGGTACGTTGCTCATCAGGTTGAGAATGGCATAATTTTTTGTATATATTTTTTAACCTTTTTTTTTGCACCGCTTTAAATCCGACTCACTTTCTTCACTTTGCAGATAACGACCCTCAGGAAATAAAAAACAGATACACTACCAACGAAATCGAACATAAGATTGGAAAGGAAAGCAAAATAAATGCAGAACAAAAATTAGATAATATAGGTCGAGTACAAGAAAATAGCCAAACAAATCAAGTCGATGCTAAAATATTATCTAATTATGTAGATAACTTTGAAAACAAAAATATTAAAAAAGAAAATCATATTCCAGATACAGAAATAATTAGTAAAGAAGATGGATATACATCCAAAAAATATGATAAAGGCTCACAAAATGGGTACGAAAATAAGTATGAAAATAAATATGAAAATAAATATAAAAATGCAGATAAACAAAGTAAATATATGAGCAAACATCAAACTGATAATAAAAAATATTACGATGACTTAGAAAAGAGAAAACCATCTGAGGATTATCGAACTGGCTATGATTCAAATAGTCAGTGGGGAAAAGGAAGTTATATTTCCAAAGACAGACGAAGTAGGGAAAGAAGAAGTAGAGAGAGGTGGAGTAGAGATAGACGAAGTAGAGACAGATGGAGTAGAGATAGACGAAGTAGAGACAGATGGAGTAGAGACAGAAGAAGTAGAGATAGATGGAGTCGGGATAGACGAAGTCGAGATCGATGGAGCAGGGACAGACAAAGTAGGGATAGGTGGAGCCGGGACAGCCGAAGCAGAGAAAGGACCTGGTACAGAAAGGACTATTGGAAGAGAGACGAGCACAAAAGGGATTACCGAGATAGAGACAGAGACCGAGACAGATATCGAGGACGATACGATGATCGGTATGGTGGTCGGTATGACAGACGTGACGACCGGTATGACGATAGACGTGATGAACGACGACGAAGTAGCAATAGGGAGAAGGATAGAGGACGAGGGAAAAAGAGAGAGTATGAAAAAGAGAATGAAATTAATAGATCGGAAGAATTTAAAAAGGAAAGAAAAGGAGAAAAAGATGTTGACAAGCGAAGTAGTGGTAAAGAAAAAAAAAGAAATACAGAAAAAGAAGATAAAAACAAAAAACAAAAAATAGATTCAGAAAATGTTAAAGATGAAAAAAAATAAACTACCAACTACCACCAATTTTATGCATAAACATTTGCTATACTAATTGATAGTATTACTTTTTTTTTTGTATATATTGATCACCCCATTTTCGTAGCACCCTTTAAGAGACTCATAAAGATGATGCGACAAAATCGGGTGATCAGTCATTGCGGCATTACACTATGCCATTTTTTATGCTATTTTTTATGGCATTTTCTATTATTTTTCCTATTATTTTTCATGCTATTTTTTATGCTATTTTTCATGCTATTTCATGTTAATTTGTTTTGTGTATGCACACATAAGTGGCGTGCTGCCTTTTTATTTTTATCAGTTTTTAAATTTGATAAGTATTAAAAACATGAACAAAAAAAGATTGCAGAGGATACGCAGTACATGCACGTATTCCATAAAAAATGTAAATTATATATCGGATAAAAAAGGTGTAAGAAATAAATGAGGTGAATAGTATTAAAAATGTTTTTCAATCGAAATTGGAATCGTCCATGTTTTATGCAAAACCAAAACAATAATATGACAAAATTTATTATGAGATGAAAAAAAAAAAAAGGTTATGCACCGCTTAATAAACTTCTAATTATATTATCCTTTGCTGAAGATATTGCTTGATTTAATGAAGTTAGATCTTGTATATCTCCTTCATTCATGTATAATCTATTTACTATAATATTTGAATTAGTTTCCATAATAATACCATTATCAATAATTTCATCTAAAAGTAAAAAAACAGAATCTAATTTATCTATTAATTGTTTTTTTCCAATATTATTATTAGTAATATTATTTAAAGAATCTTGAATTGCCTTCATAACTTCATATAAAACAAGTTCATTACAATTTTCATCTCCAACAATAAATATATATATATCATTTATTGGTAAGCATAATATAATATATTGATTTGATACTAAGATTTCTATTTCATTTATTAAAGATGACATCTTTTT
Organism: Plasmodium vinckei vinckei; assembly: GCF_900681995.1. Lineage (NCBI taxonomy): Eukaryota > Apicomplexa > Aconoidasida > Haemosporida > Plasmodiidae > Plasmodium > Plasmodium vinckei. The sequence goes on from NC_051299.1 coordinate 573,397, forward strand.
AATTTTATCAACTAGATCATGTTCAAATTGTTTTTGATTATCTACTGTCTTTAAATCATTATATGTTTCTTCATAAAAACTATTTATATTTTCTTTACTATATAATTGATTACTATTCATTAGATTACTTCCATATTGATTTCGATTTTTACTCTCATCTTTATTCTCTAACACATTTGTATAATACTTTACTGCAATTCTTTTCCCATCCTCATCCAGCATTATTATAGCATCAAGTTGTTTTATCGATACTCCCTTCATTTTATAGGTTCACTTCAAATTGAGTTTAAGTAAGTTTTGTTTTGTATTTTATAATGTTGAAAACGTATTCAATATTTCATATATGTATACCTTCCCCACACCGTAATTATACTTCAACTTAAAAAATGTGATAATACTTTATAGATATAATATTTTTACTTTATCTTTTTAAATCGAGTATTTTTTTATGTTAAAAAGGAAATGCATATTTTATACTATTACATGTGCATGTGCTTGCTAATTATTGATTTGTATAAAATACTTTGTAACTATTTTTATACTAAATTGAGATGATATATTTTAATAAAAAATAAATAGATTGTTTTTTTTTAAACCTTTGTATATCTCATAACTGTTTATACGGTCATAATGTAAAATATAAACACTATTTTTTTTTTTTTTTTTTTAAATAATTTTACTTCAGCATATGCATACTTTAAATGGCACTTTTATATATTGGCAATATATATATATATATATTTTTTTTTGCTTTTTTTTTATAAATATTTTATGATATATATAGAACAATTTTTTATATTAATTTATAAGTATTGATACTTTTATTATAGGCCATTAGGGTTTACATAATTTTTAATTCTTATTGTTTATCACAATGCAAAATTCAATTAGTCCAAACTAGTGAAATATATAAGTAGCAGGATTTATTATGTACTTATATAATTCGATTTTTTGTAAACAGTTTTAGCTAGTCTCCCCCTATCTAAATATATTTTTTTTTTCCTTTTTAAGTATAAAAAAAAATAAAGTGAAAACCGGGGGAAAACCTTTTTTCCATGTTTCTCAACTCAAACAATATCAACTTGAATGGAATGTATCACAACTAATTTATTTACCCGAATTAAAAAATGTCACATTTATATGAAGAAGTATATAAAAAAAGAAAATATTATGATAGGGCATTATGCAATGATTATGAAGACTGGTTAAATAAAATACAATACTCTAAGACTGTTTACATTGGCAACTTATCCATTTACACAACGGAGCAGCAAATATACGAGGTAAGAAAATGTTCTTTATGCATGTCCACGTTTTTTTTTTCGTATTTTTTCCGACATTTTTCTAACATGCTTCTTCCTTTTTTCTGACATTTTCTTATAGCACATGAACAAGGCCGGGGAGGTCGAGAACATAATAATGGGACTGCACCGAACCGAGAAGTCTCCTTGCGGGTTTTGTTTTGTAGTATATAAAAGAAAAGAAGGAGCAACACAATCTGTTAACTTCCTTAATAATTCCATATTAGATGGAAGAATAATAAGAGTAGATGAAGACTTAGGAATTATAGGAAAACGAAAATATGGAAGAGGTAAAACAGGTGTACAAAAAAGAGATGAACGAAATAAACATTTTGATGAAGATAGACCAATAGTACTTGATAGTATAGCACAACAACATTTAGTTACAAAAAAAAGAAAATTTAATAATAATAATAATAATTATCATAATCCAAATGTTTACAATAATATGTATCATCCATATGAAAGAAATGTCAAGCCAAGGGTTTTAACAAATAATCATCAAAATCCTAATCCTGCAAATTTTAGACATGTTGTTACGTTATACCCCAATGCACAACACTTAATGACATATAATAGAAATAAAAACAACAAACCATATAATTATAAAAAAGAAAGAAAACCAAACATGTGAATTATGTTCTGCTCCAAATGGCAAACGGTGGTGAACATATGCATGTGTTATATCAAATGTTTACGTATTTTTTTTTATAAAATTTTAATTATTTTTTGTTTTTCATAAACTGTTTGACTAGCCTCATTTTGCAAATGTACTCTTAAAAAGAGAAAGCCAAAAAGGTTTAAAAAAAATATGAAAAAAATATGAAAAAAAATATGAAAAAAATATGAAAAAAAATATGAAAAAAATATGAAAAAAAATATGAAAAAAATATGAAAAAAAATATGAAAAAAATATGAAAAAAAATGGAAATAAAAAGCACACACATGTATGCTACAAATTAAGCTTAAAAGTATTTAAAAATCGATTTGTGAAATTCATCAAAATCTTTTATTCCTTTTTTTATTTCAAAATCGATAAAATTATATTTTAAATTTTTAAAAAAATCAATAATTTGTGCATTACTAGATTCATAAGAATTTAATCGGTGTAAAATTGTTTCTTCATTATCGTCACTTCTTTTAACTAAATCTGCATTCCCTTTACAAATATGACAATTTTTTGATGGTAAGAGTGGTGGCATATCAAATTGCTCATCTCTTATATCAACAATGTTGAAAGAATTATTACAGGTAGAGCATATTCTCCTTCCTAATAACTTTTTAATTAGTATATATTTTGGGGAAAATATATTAACAAATAAATCGATATTTGTTATTTTTATTAATTCTTTACTTTGATTTATATTTCTAGGAAATCCATCTAATATAAACCCTTTAAAATTTTTTGGATTATTAATAGAGCATTTTTTTATTTCTTCATCAATAATATGTGTTATTATATTGTCTGGAACTAAATTTCCATTATTAACTATTTTATTTATTTCTTTCCCAAGTGATGAATTTTTTTTTATTTCATTTCTTAAAATATTTCCTATATTTATATGTTTTAATTTTTCTTTTTCTGCTAATATTTCAGCAAATGTACCTTTACCCACACCTGGCGCCCCAAACAATACAATTTTCATTCTCTAACTTTTAATTTATTTTTAATTTAATTTGGGGACTCTATAAATGTGTTTCACCTTATCCTATCTACAATTTTTTTTTCAACATGTTTCTTTCTTTATTTTTTTCCACATTTGCTTTATTTAAAAGCAAGCAACTATTTTATACATCCATAATTTATACATACATGCATATGATATGCCTATATTTTTAGTTCTTCATAATTAATGAAAAAAAAGCATATGTTGTATATTTGCAATTCCATAAATCCTATTTCACATTTTCACTTTTTTAAAAAAATATCGTGCACTTTATAAAATAAAGAAAAAATAAATAGCTATAATAAAACAACACCGTTAGATGGATGCCAAAATATAGAGCTTTGATTATCCACTTATTTTATTATTTTTTTTGCTTAATTATTGCTAATATAATATACTTCAAAATAATTATTAAAAAAATAAAAAGTTTATATTTTAATTTGCTTTTTCATATAACAAATGCGCAAAATGTTAATACATTGTGCTTACAAAGTGAAATTAAAAAATACTATAAAAAAACAAGTAAAAAAAACACAAATAACTAGCTATAATAAATAACTAAAATAATATATAATAACAATAAAAAAATATGAACAATTCATAATTTTCCCACTGCTCTTTATTGTACACAAAATTGTCGTTCTTTGGTTTTTTCCATTTAAGATATTCCTTATAAAACGATTTTTTATAACCATGCTAGCGTAGTAATAGAAATAATAGTTCTGGTTATCAATAAGCTAGCTTGTCATTATTAATACACATATATATATAGCGAATTTGTTTGGTTGGCTAAGTATGTGTGCAATTTCGCCGCGCATATCTGCTTGCGATTTTTTTCCTGACATGTGCATATTTTTTTTCGTAATTTTTTTTCTTTCTTAATTTTCAAAGCTACGGATACAAATAGTCCGATATTAGGTAGTTTAAGTTTTTCCTGAACGACCTGAACAAGTCATATTTTATTTTTTGAACAAACTTGTTAAAATAAAATGTGAAAACATTGGTTTGTGTGGAATAAAGTGTTTCATCATACATGTGGCTCGTGGGGACAAAAAAAAGGTTATGAAATTCTTTCAGTTTATTATCATTTGCCATATTTAATAGCATTAATAAACTTTCAAACGAGTTTAAAATTATTTGTGGTTTTGGAAGGATGTATTGAGTAAAATGGTCTTTAAAGTTTCTTACAAATAGTTTGTAAAAATAATAAGCATGCTCATAAGAAAAGAAAATAGGTATATATTTTTTTTTATCAAGCGTTTCAAGTTGTATATATAAGGAAAGTTTTTTTTCACCCTTATCACTTTCTTTGTCTGTTTCTTGTCCTTCTTTTTCATATTCTTCCTTAATTGTGTATGTTATAAAAATATTTGGATACAACTCAACTTTAACTTTTTTTAAATTTGTTCGAAAGAATAATTCATAAAAGGTTTTCTTAATAGTTGATTTTCGTAAAGTTATTTTATTTATATAATATATTGGTGTACCATAAAATACTTTTTTATTTTTTAAAACATTTTGCAATTCGTTATAATTAGGTATTAAAACAAAATCCACTTTTGAACTTAATGATTTTTTTAACTTTAGAAAATAATCAAGATTGGTAAATTTTACTTTTGATCCAAAAAAAACTTTATTATTATCTTTTAAATTTTTATTATATAAATTAGCAATGTCGTCTTTATATGCTTCCGCTGTTTTTAGATCAAAAAAAAATATTCCTATACAATCATTATTGTGTATTTTATTAAGGTCTATTTCTTTTCTGACTTGTTCATTTTTTTTTATTACAGGAAACAGCAAGCTATTATTGTAATTTTCCAACGTAATGTCTTCGTATAAATTTTGATTAAAATCGGTATTACTATATTGGATAGATTGTGTGGTTGTATTTTTTCCAGCCTGATCATCTGTTCCATAATCTGGATCGAAGGACAAAATAACTTCATCAAATTTGTTTGTAACTACAAATAATGGGACATTTTCCAAATTTTTCATTTCATATTTTTTTTTTTTATAAAAAATAAAGCCAATTTTATTTAGTACATTGTTTTTTTTCCAATTACGTGGTATTTCTTTTTTAATAGGGTTTAATATATGTGCATTTTTTTTTAATGTTATAATTTTTTTGTTACAAACAAAGAACAAATTTAATACAGCCAACAAAAAACAACTAGCTAAAAAAAGAAAACGCATTTTACAAAAAAAAAAATTATCCTTTCCCAAGCTGTGTGCAATCCTTTCTTTTAGTTATAACAACTTGGCTAGTCAAATAAAAAACAACTAATCATTTCTTTCATTTCATTATTGATATATTTATAATTTATATTATAAATTTATAAAAATGATCTTAAAACAATAAAATAGAAAAATTAAAAGATTATATTACAATTGTAAGGATATGAAAAATTTTTCATTTCAACTATTTACTCTCATCATTTTATCTCCCTATTATTATTATACATATTTATTTGTTTATATATATTTTTTTATTAATTCATACAACAAATATCCCATAAAAATTGTAAATAGTTCAAAAAAAAAAAACAATTATATTTACAAGCACATGCTTCTTATATTATTCTTATTATTATATTTGCCACCCTTTTATTATATGCATTCTTTTTCAATAATTAAATTTTTCAATATGCTATACATATGTGTGTAAGGGTTTTGAGCGCTACATTATTTTGCAGTATTACATAATATGCATAACCAAATTAATGAAAAATGACATAAATATTTTTTGGATAAATTTAATTTGTTTTTTTTTATTTATTTAAAAAAGTATATTTAAGCCTTTTTTTTTTGTGGCATACGCTTGCAAAATTGTTCACATCCTTTACAAGTCACAAAGTTGTGAAAGTTTTTTTTTTTTTTTTGCAAGGGCTTATATATGCCAAGATATTTCCTATGCATATTTTTCTATACGCATAAATAGGTTTATTAAAAAAATATATTTTTCTTCTTAATAAGTAGTAAAAGTTTCTTTTTTTTTTAAGGCAAAAGTGAAATAAACGAAAATAACGCACATGCAGAATATATATGCATATCCATATATACATATAGCCATATGTAATTTGGAGAATGTATATATATTGTTCATATTTTTTTTGTGATAAAAAAGATATATGTATACATGCACATATATATAGTTCATCAAAAAGTTTCGTTTAAAAATTTAATTAAAAAATAGGATTATTATTTTTTTTTAAATCAGTTCCTCTCTATATACAACATTTTAAATATTATTTATATGTTTATCTACGTTTTTTTAATTTTATTAATTGTCTTCTCTTCCAGTTGGCTCTTATAGATGGTCTACTCTTAGCAGATAAATGACCTTTAACACGTAAACCTCTATATTTCTTTCCTGCTGAAGTTAAACCTCTTAATTCTCTATGTTTATGTACTGGATCACAAATCCAATTTATGCTAGCATTATTTCTTACTGCATTATGCATTGGGTCTACTAATATAACTTCATAATATTTATATACTGCATCTTGACCTACCCAATAACTATTTAAAACTCTTAAATTTCCACAAATACTTTTACCTACTTTACCTTCAGCGACACTTTTTAAATTTCTTGCTGATTTTTGTTTATGAACACCTTGGTGTTTTGGCTTTCCATGAACAACACCTTTTCTTACTCTCTTTTTTCTATCCCCTCTTCGAACTCTTACTCTATATATTACAAAACCTTGAAGAGCTTTATATCCTAATCTTTTTGCTTTATCTGGTCTGCTTGGTTTAGATACTCTATGAACAACTGGTAATTGCCTGTAAACAAATATATGTGCGGATAAATGTATATAATATATACATATACATATAATAAAATTTTGTATGTATTAACAAGTAGGGGAGTAATTATATTACTCTAACACCTATATTGCATATTATTATTTTTCTTTTTTTTTAATGTATAAGCAATATAAGGCGAGCCCAATGTGCCCTGGTCATAACTTTGTATAGCTTAGGGCTTGAATCGACGAGTACATATAAAGTTATATACATATTTTACATATATATATATATATATATATTTTTTTTATTGAATAATTTACCTATACTCCCAAGTTCTGACACGTAGCAAAAAATGCATAGCATCTGATTGTTTTTTTTTCCATATTTCCTGAATATACTTGTATGCTCCCATTTTTTTATTTTTATTGATTTTAAATGGTCATGTAAATAATGTTTATATGTTTATTTATATACCATACATAAATCTTTAATTTGGTATAATTCTTTATTTTTCTAATTTGTAATATTTATTATTTTTTTATTTATTTTTATAAATATAAATTTTTTTTTCTTTTTATTTTACTATTTATGCAATTTTTTTATGCTATTAAAAAAGGTGGGAAAATTATAGATATGGATATTTTTTATTTATTATATATACATTTATTATTTATCATAATTAAGAACATTTTACCGGAATATGCATAAAAATAATAAATTTATATTTATTATACTGTTGGCAAGTGAAAGTATATACCAAGCGTATGTAAAATATTAATAAACTATATATGTATTATATATGCAATAATATTTACTTTGAATTTTTTTTGTTTATATTTTCTATAACGAAGGTCGAAGGTGCTTGGAATAAATTATTAGCCTGCTACATGAATTATATAATTATAATGTTATAAAAATATATCCCCCGTTTTACTTTTTTCATTATATATTATTTGTACTGTGACATATTTTTTTATATGCACAAGGGTTTGTCATTTCTCTTAATTATTCTTTACTATTACTATATTTATTATGTACATACAAAACGAACTATTATTTTTCATGAACCTTTTTTTATATAAAAAATAGGAAGTAATATTCTTTTACCCATTATCAATATATTAACATAATTAATGCATATTTTATGGCAAAAATTATTATTATAAATAAGTAACCTCGATTAGATATATACAAATTATTACATACTTTTTTATTATTCGTGGCTTGGGGTTTGGGCTTTATTTTTTCATTCCCCCTACAATTTTTCTCTAATTTTTTATAGCCCCCAATCTCACTAATGATTGTATAATATTTTAGTATACCATACAATTATTATTATTATTTTTTTTTTATATATAATTTTTATTTGTTTTTCCTTTTTAATAATTTACAATTAAAATTGTATATTTAAAAAAATACCACATTTTATGGATTATAATATATATTTATTTTTTGTTTTACAATATTAAGTTTTTATTTTTTAACATTTTTTATATTAATGAATTTTAAAGGTTTCCAACTAATTTGTTCCCCTTTTTTATAATAATGTTAATTAAAATAGTGTTGTAAAAAAAGGAAAGAAAAAAAAATAATAGCTAATAATGGTGTATATTATTTTTTCCTAAAACTACAAAAACAAAATTTAATGTTCTTAATTAGGTATGTAATACAAATTTTATGCAAACTCACATGCATAAAATGTACTTACGTAAATATATCTCAGCATTAATGAGCATGATATGCTAAACTTGTAACTTTACAATTTATTAATTGCATGTCATATTGCATATAATGAGTATAGGTATGCATGGTATGCATTTAAATCGGCAAAGGTTAAAAATGTAGGGATTCATAAATACATAAGGAACAAAAAAAGACAAATTGTTTTAAATATATAAGCAAATGAATTAAAATATAATTGTAGATATACAAATTTGTAACAATGGCTTGATAAAGTAACACCAGAAGGTGTGAAAGCACATATACATGTGCATATGCATTTTAAAAACATAACAAAAAAAAAGAAAGGAGAAAAGGGATATTTTGTTTTTTTATTTCCCTTTTCTTTCGTATTTGAATTTAATATGCTATCATATTTGTTTCTGTATTATTAAGTCAAACTTTTCATTTTTTATTTATCTATATAAACATAATGTGCAAATATACTGCATACACATGTATATATTGTAAATACTTATAAAAAATGTGAATTTATACTTTCCTTATTCCGATTTTTTTAAACAATATATAAATGGATAAATAAAAAAATAGCGGTAAAGTAGCTAAAAAATTTAGAAATATGACAAATTCAGAAAAAAGTATCAAAAAATATAAAAAAGTTATTGCAATGGCAGGTAAAACAGCCAAACCTAGAACATATATTTTTAAAGTAAAAAAAAAATATGTACATATAATATATATATAATATAATAAAGCCATGCGTAGTTGTAGGTGTGTAGATAGCAGCATAAGCTATCAAAATGTTTATGAAAATTAATTTGTTTAACATGTAAGTGTAAATTATAGTTTGTTCATAGAATAGGGGCTACAAGTTATGTATATGTGTGTACTTATAAAGTATCGTTAAAAAATAAAATGAATAATAAAGTGATGCAAAACGATAATAATAATGAAAACGTCAAAAATAAACATAAGCACACATAGGTATTTACTCATAAAAAATATTTTTTATAAGTATATATGCAATAATGTTAACATACAATAATATTCTAAAAATACGGGGTTTCATTTATCATATTTTTCTCATTTTTTATAATCGAATAAATAAATACAAAAAAAGAAAGACGTTAAAAAAGCATCAAATATTTGAAAACTTGAAAAATTTTTAAATGAAAAAAAAAATAAATATATGCAATGTATATATATGTACATAGTTATATATACAATAATAAGTAAAATAAAATGTAGAGTGTATTGATAATATCTTCAAAGACATGCAAAAATAATATTAATAAAAGTGTGTGCATATATATTTTATTCATTTTATTTTTCAAAAATACGAAAAAAAAAGGAAATATGTTATAACCATAAAAATAAACTTATAAATGAATTATATACACGACAGTTGAGATATAAGTATAAATATATTGGCGATTAAATAGGTAGTACATATATATATCCGCATATATATTATACACTTATGTGTGCAAATATATTTAACACACTTATTATATCAACAATTAATTGGGTGATACGTAAATTAACTAACAACATTCTTGATTAAAGGTGTACATAAACATAATAGGCATTTATTTATATTTATGATTGACACATTTTATGCTCGTACAAACATTTATACAAATTGTTACATATTAATATATTTGCGTATGTAAATAAACACACATAAACATATGTACGAATATATATATGCTGTTTCCAATAATTATATATTTTAAATTTTTGTTAATTATTTTTATTCTATAAAAACTTTTATTTTCTGATTATTCAATGTCCCTCCATCATATCGACCTGCAAAAAAAAAAAAATATAATATAAATTATTATTACAAAAAAAGAGTATATAGAACTCTTCTACTTTCACAATTGCAAAACTTATATTTATTGAAAGTGGAAAATTAATTTAATTGTTTAAATGTGCTACTTGCTGCCAATGCCGCGATTTCGATATTTGGGAATGTCACATAAGCACACCCTGAATGTTCCCCCTAAAAATGTGTTTGCAAACCATTGTAAATAAATTATATGAATATGTAAGGTAAAATAAAGCAAATAAACACAAATAACATGCACAGGCAAGAAAAATACCTTGCTAGTCATCATAATTCCTGCTCCTAAAACATTTCCCATGCATTTAAATGTTTCCATAAGATCTCTTGATGTTAAATTTCTGGGTATCTATATGAAAATTATAAATATTTATAAAATATATGAATAAATTGAAAAATAGAAAGAAATAAAGCTGCATATTTAATATAATTATTTTAAAAAAAAGTAATTTATATTTACATTTGTAATGATTATATTATGTGGTTTTGCATCATAGGGGCCACTGCCAATTCTGATTGGCTTATCCTTATAGCTCATTTTGTCTGGGTTGTGATCATCTAAAAAAATATTAACATATATAAAATGTGTAAGCATGACAATAGTAATGATAATATTTTAAGAAAATGATCAACGAAATTTCTTACGTGCTGGATATTTTGGGCTTCCTTGATATGGGCTGTTTGGGATAGGAGGCGGCGCGGCGCCATTCCAGGTATTTACACCTGAACAGGAAAATAGTAAACATGTTAGAGAAGAATATAGAGAAAAATAATGGGGGGGGGGAAATCGAAAGAAGTGATCATGTTTAATTACCTGGTGGGTAATACTTAGGAGTATTATTATGATCAATATTAGTTTGATAGTTTGGATAGTACATTTTATCTTCTATATAATCAGTTGGTCGTAAATGATTTGGTGGTGGATTGACAGGATAATAGTTAGGATTCGGTGGAATTGACATATTTTGATATGGTTGTTTTATGTTTGGTGAGAATGAAAAATTAGTATTATTATGTTGCATATCCATATATGGATAGTCTTTATTTTGATTTATTGAATTATTAGATATAAGTGTATGTTTCCTCTCAACTTGTATATTCATTGGAGTATTTGGTTGCTGTCCCGGTGCTGGTATTAATGTTGGTGATGCTGTGATATATGGTTCAGGCTCTGGGGCACTATTTATTTTATAATTTTTTTTAAAACTATTATTATAGTTAGGATTTGTTTGTAGATTTACCTTTACATTTGTGTTTGCACATGGTGGTGAATTTATGCTCGAAGTATGATTATAAATATTTGAAGGGTATGGAGGAGTCGGACCATGAGGTGGGCCAATACTTAAACTTTTATTATAAATATATGGTTCGCTAGTTCTATAATGTGGGTTATTAATATTGCCTACAGAATTGTTTATTGAAACTAGATCATTATTAATCTCATTATTGTTTGTTTTTTTTTTTAATTTCCAATTTTGTTGTTTTTCTTTTGGAATAAATGGAGGTGGTGGTGGAGGAGGAGGCCGACTAGGTGGAGGCGGATGAGCCGGTGGGGCATGTGATTTTTTTTTTGCTTTATTTTGAATTACTTTTTTATTATTTTTTTGGCTACTTTTTGAAGATATGGATGACTTTTTCTTTGACTTTTTTAATGACACTTTCTTATTATTTTTTTTTTCTTCTTCTTGTTTTTCATTTTGTTCACTTAGCTCATTTTTTTCATCCGTTTTATCGTCAAAGTTAGAAAAATCACTGTCAGTCATTTCAGACAAATCTTTGGGGGTATCCATTCTGCTACTACTCATTGTGTGTGACTATATGTATGAGTATATATTTTATTACTTAACAAAAATGTGAAATTTGAAAGTACTATATAAAAATTATAATTGGAAATCACCAAATATAATAAATACTTAAATATATATGCACATATATATAAGTACGCACATATGCTTGTAATATTTATAAAAAAAAAGATTAAGAATATGAAATAACTTCAATATAATATATGCATATACAACAAAAACTTAAATGGCATTAATATGCGAGTAAGGGGGGAAATAAAAAAAAAAAAAAAAAAAAGGAGGAAAATTCTCCTTTTATGTTCATAGGGAATGAGTAAACATTATTTTATACATTATATATTGTATTATATATATATGTAATATTATATAGTAATAAATGTAAATATAATATATAAATAATGGACATGTATATATTTATTTAAAGAAAAATTAACATATATTATTTTTTGCAACATGAATAAAATGTTAATACTATGTATTATTTTATATGCGTACACAAATTAATATAAGTGCTATACATAGGTAGCAATTTACCCAAATGTTTTTATAGAAAAAATTGTGATATTTAAAAAAAATAATTTAAAATGTTTAAAAATGTATAATTTAAATATATTAAAATAATTTTAAATATCTATGAAAAAAAAATTTTATTTTAGTTTGAAAAATATAAATAAGTAGCGAAAATTAAGTACCAAAATAGCAAACAAAATATATCGAAATACTTTTTAATATGTTAATATAAATATTTGTGACTGGCAAAATTGTAAAGGATATATATAAATAGATAAAAAAAAAAGAATATCTTTAAAGGGAAATTATAATAAGGCAATATTTATATCTTTATTATTTGTGAAATAATTTTAAATATATATTATTTTGTCATATTTATTATATGTGTATACATTATTATATGCACATGTAAGGTTAATCTTAAGATATTTGTATTTTAGCTATTTGGTTTGCTATTTTTTTTAAGTCATATTATTATAAGGTAACAAAAATAGGGATAACATTATAGTGTTATATTTTACTATATATCGAATATTTATGTTTTGTACTATTTTTACAATATGCTCGAAAAAAATATCCACGCTTTCTATTTTACTTTCTATCACATTTTACACACACAATAATGTAATGCCACCAAGTAGCTTTTGTTCTGCTATTTATCAATTATATTTACTTTTTTTTATTTCATTAATTTCTATTTCTCTTATAGTCTCACTTTGGGCTAACAACAATTTAGTATTCAAAAGCTCTTTTTCTAATTCTGAGATTTTATTTTGATATTTTTTATTGTTTTCATTTTGGCTATCAAATTCAATATCAATTTTATTTTCTGAACAGTCAGGTTGTTTTTTATTTTTCATTGGGTTTGCAATTTTAACTTGAGTTTGCTTATCTTCCTTTATGCAACTCACTTTTAATTCTTCTATATATTGCCGAATATAAGACATATCACTAACTAATTTAGTGATTGATAATATAGAAATGTTGTTCTCGTTATTTTGGTTTTCTTCTGTATTTTTTTCATCCTTTGTAATATATTCCGTTTTTATATGACCATTAGCTAGCTGTAAATTATTTATTTTCATTTTATTAATACCTTCTTTATTTATTTCACAATTTGGATTATTTAAAATATTTCTTATATTTTCAAGAGCTATACTTAATTCATTTTTCATAAACATCTTCAAACAATTTACATATATATTATATATTTCAGATGAATAAATATTTTTTTCATCATTAATTTTAAGAGTTTGGCAATAAAATATTTCTTTTTGAAAATTCTTATTTTTGCTGACATGTTCATGTAAATTTATTTCCTTTTGGTTTTGAGTAAAATATTCATCCCATTTGTTCATAATGGTAGTAGAATTTATTTGTTTTTCTAAACAATTATCACCTTTCTTTATCTTAAAACAAGTATAGATAATATACATTAAATCTTTCAATTCATTTAATATAACCTTTAAATAATCACATTGTTCTTTAAAAGCATGCACATGTGCATTCATATCTTTTAGCAAATCTTTTTCGCTAGCAATATTTTTTTTTTCTATAAAATTTATATTATTTTTTTCCTTGTCTTCATTTACACAACTATCATTTTTATCATTGTAGTTTGTCTCGGATACAAATTCAGAAAGTTCGCTTTTATATAGTTTGTCTTTTTCGATATTTATACACCAATCACTTTCACTCGTTTGGCTAGCTTTATTATTCTCACTTTCTGATTGTGTGTTACTATTCCCCTCTTCAAAATAGTAGTTCATATTTTTAATAAATTCCGAATTATTTATTGCCTTGCTCATATTTTCAATGATTTCTTCTCGTTCTACATCGCAATCTGGTTGAATGTTTTTTTGAATTATAGGTGATTCCTGATATATTTCCTCATTGTTATTTTTACTACATTTTTGGATTTCTCTGTTTTTATAATATTGATCTTCATACTGTATACATTCTTTGTTTCTATTTTTTATATCTTTTTCTTCACAATTTTCTGACCCTGATTCCTTATAATATTTCACTTTTGAACGACTCGTTTTTTTAAGTTTATTTAATGAGGTAGCTATTGAGAACTTTAAATTCTCAATGTCTTTATCTTCTTTACAAATTAAGGGATGTTGTGTGCAATTGCTTACTATTTTTTTTTCACCTTCACTACAAAATCTATCTATATTTTTATTTCGACAAGTTGTGCCAATTTTATTTTTCCAACCCATTTCGTTTCTATTTATGTTTTGTTTCGATTTTGAAACTATACAAGAATTTCCTTCAATATGATCTCCTTTTTCATCTTGCATATTTTATTTAATAGTACTGATATAATTTGACGAAAATATTATTTTCGAATTTCTGTATAATTCAAACATTACATATATGTTTTTATAAAACTTTAATTCTTCATATTCCATAAACCATTTTATTGTTTTCTTTGATGTTGTTTTTCCTTTTTAATGCTTTTTATTTTTTGAATTAAAAAAAATAGCATATTTTTTTACAGGAAAATATATCTTATTACATTTTAATTTTTATTATTTTTTTAAATACATCATGGAAGCAATATTAACACTTTTTGTTTATTTTTGCTAGTTAAATGTGGTGGTGATTTATTTATTTTTCTATCCATATACATATTTGCTTATCTCACTAATACATACCATTGAATGTAATATAAAAAATTCAACCACTTTAAATAGATGAAACCGGGGCATACCAATTCGTTTCTTTTTGTCTACACACATATATTCATTATTTTTACCAAATTTTTTATTTGTATCAATAATGATAATATTTTTAAATACTTTCTTTATTATGTACATATATTTTAAATTTTCTTTTTTGTTATTATATTCATAGACAAAAGTTACGATTGTACAAATTACCCAAATGCTAATAACATATAGCCAACAACATTATAATAAAGGGTCTATAATTGGAGTTGCAAATACATCGAACAATATGTAGAATATGCGAAATATGTTAAATACTCTTAAAATTAAAATTAAATTTCCAAAAAAAAAAAAATAGCCAAATACAGTGTTACATTTTTTGAATAATTCTGAACTGTTCATAATAAAACCTATGCATTTTTATAGTTGTAACTTGGTCATAAAGAAATTCACAAAAAAGGATGATTTGTTTTTATTTTTACTTAACTAAAAATATATTATTACAACATTCGAAATTGTAGATATTACAAAGGTTATCAATTTTTTTATCGAGAAAATATTTCATAAAATTGACAAGGAAGTAATCTCAAATATGTTAATAAAAAAAAAGGACAAAATGTGTGCACGTGAATATATAGCCAAATTGTAAATGAAATTTTTTATTAGCCATAAATAAAAAATGATAGCTATAATTCCTTAAGACAAAATATAAATGGCTACATTTCTTATAGTATTATGATTGTACTTATCATATCCTAAAATTAAGAGCTTGATATTTTTCGTGAATACATTCATTTCGTAATATGATGGTTATATAAAAAATAGAACTAGAATGTGAGTGGTAATTCTTATTTTTCATTCCAGTTTCAACTTGGTAATTAAAAAATGATAAAAATAGCAAAATGAATAACCAATAAATTTATCGTTGTATTTATCTATTTTCATATTATATATATGCATATGTTGCAGTCGCACCGAAATAGGGGAATAATAATATGTATAGGTATGCATATAAAAATTTTTCTATATATTTCCAAAATTTTTTTTTTTATTCTTTTTTTCCTGAACATGTCATAATAAATATCGCATTTGTGTGACAATTTAATGCATATAAAATTATTTTTTTTATCTTAAAGATATAAAATATTTTTGGAGTATCTTTTTTAATACTTTAAAATTTTATTTATTTTTTTAAATGAACGAAAATGATGAGCAAAATTTCAAAGGATTGTACATGATAATTTTTAAGTTATACAGAAAAGGTATATATACTTGATGGGATAATATGTATCTCCAATGTACGGCAATATTATATATTATAATATGTTTACTTGATTTTGAGGTTTTCAATAATTTACAATTCATTATTATAATTAACGGTCAGAAGGTTGTAAGGACAAAAGGAAATATATATAATGGAAGAACAAAAAATATAAATAAGCATACACATACGAAGAAAGAAAAAAATAGATGGTTACCATTTTTTATATTCAACAAAGCTCGATATATTAATGATAGGTTTGTAAAAAAAAGAAATAAATTGCATACCCATAGCGTACTAAATGAAAATAATAATTATAAAGAATCAAATAACTCTCATATATATCAAATAAGAAAAGAAATATTATCATCCCCTGGAAATATAAAAAGTATTATTGAAAAACATGTTATTAACAAAGTTTTGTATGGAAATATAAATAAATACAATAGCTTTTCATATATATACAACAGTGATGAAATATATGAACAAGTCAGCAAATTATATGAAATTTATGAACAATGCAATAAATTGTCCTTAAAATTGCCCAAATTATTTGGTCTTCCTATTGTTTTAAAAGACAATATAATAACAAAGGGCATCCCAACAACAGGAGGAAGTAAAATATTATCAAATTATAAAAGTTCTTATGATAGTACAGTTGTAAAAAAATTAAAAAAACATGGAGCAATTATTATTGGGAAAACACGTTTAGATGAATTTGCCATGGGATCATGCACAGGTAATGTACAAAATCCATTTAATGAAAAATATTTATCTTGTGGTGGGTCATCTGGTGGTTCAGCTAGCTGTGTTGGATCAAAAATTCTGAACTGTTCAGTAAATACGGATACAGGTGGATCAATTCGAACACCCGCTGCATTGTGTGGATGTATAGGATTAAAACCTACTTATGGAAGAATAAGTAGATATGGTATTATACCATATAATGAAGAGACGGATGTAGTCGGTTTAATAGTTAATAATGTTTATGATTGTAGTATATTATTAGATTGCTTATCTGGATATGACAAAAATGATTTAAAAAGTGTGCATGAAAAAAAAAAAAAAAAATATCATTTATTATTAAAAAAATATGAACAGTCAGAAATATTTAAAAGCGAAAAGCCATTAAAAAATATGAAATTTGGATATTTAAGTAAAGATTTATTAAAGAAATATTTTGTTGACGATACTGTATGTGATCATTATGATATGGTAATGAAAAATATTAAAGACATGGGGGGAATATTAATAAATACAAATATATATAAACTGGTTGAATATTGTTATATATATTATATGTACTCAATGATAGTAGCAAATAGTAATATAGCAAGAATGAATGGAATTAATTATAATATTCCTAATATAAATAATGAAAATAATTTTATTGCAAAATTACGATCAAATTTAATAGATGAAAATGTTTTAGCACGAATAATTGGAGGGTCAATTATATCAACATATTTTGAAAAAAATAATAAAAAAATAAATTTCCGTCATGTCTTTTTAATAGTAAAAAATAAATTGATTTCACGTTTAAATGAGATTTTTGAGCAAGTTAATTTTATTTTATTACCATCATTACCTAGATCGAATAATATAAAGGAAGGTTGTAACATAAATATTTCTCCATCCCATGAAAACAGTTTAAAAAATGAAATAAATTCAGAAAAAGAACACACTCAAAATAATAATAAAAACAATTTATCTGTAGAAAGTAGTGATATGTACAATAAATATATGAGAGAAATATTTTTTATTATATCCTCTATTACAGGATTTCCGAGTATTGTTATACCATCAGGTGAATTTACTAAAAATTTGAATGAACCTCAATCTTTTCAATTATTAAATCCAAAATTAAATGAACATGAACTATTAAAAGTTGCCTTAGCATACAAGGATAAAATGGGTGTTAATAAAAAATTGCTTCACAATTTGGAAAATAAAGCTAGTTAAATAAGTTTAAAAAAACAAAAAAAAAATAGTAAAATTGTGATTACACATTTGCTGCGTTTTTTTTCTGATGAAAAATTACGCTAAAAAAAGGGGAATAAAAAAACGGAGTAAAAATATGAAATAATCAAAAAGAAGAAATAAAAAATTTGCATATAACTATTATCATTGCTATTGGCTATTAATAATAGTAGTGTCAAAACAATACTAAACAAAATGATTATTATTTCCTGGTTTAAAACATACAAAAATAATAAAAGTGCAAACTACAAATTCCCATCTATGCATTATTGTTTAGTGTTTTTTTTTAGTATATACTTAGATTAATATTAGTTGCATTTTTTCCTAATTTTTTTTAGACACACATATGTATATGTATGCGTGTCCTATTACTAAAACAGTTCATCTTCTTTTAAGATGACAAAATTATTTGTATTAATTGACTGAGTATTTAAATTATTTTCATCATCAGAAGTTTCTGTTTTTCCATTTTGAGGGTTTTGATCTTCTTTTCCTTTCCCTTCTTTTGTATTTATAGAATTTGTTGCACTATCCTCGTCACTTTCTGTGTTGTTGAATTGGTTAGTAGATGATTCTTTATTATTATTATTTGGGTTTACTAATGGATTTGAATTTTCCATTTTATTTTTTTTTTTTTGATTTCTTAATTCTTTAATTTTTTGTTTTTTAATCATTCTTTTATTTCCTCTTTTTAGACGTTTTTTTTCCATATATTCAATTTTTTCATTTCTTTTTTGTTGAAATATTTGGTTTTCAGTATATTCTTTCCATTTTTGTTCTATTAATTCTAATCTTTCATTTTCTTGGTTTCTTTGTTTTCTATAAAGATCAAAGTAATCACTTCCTGCCCCAGCACTGCTACCCCATACATTAGGAACTTTTTCTATTTGAACTTTTTTTTTTTCATTTTCTTTATTAATTTCTTCAATTTTTTTCACAGGTACTTTTATTACCCTCCCATCTGATAACATAATCTCATCATCCAATGTTTTTAAATCCATTTTTTGTTTTTAACGTTTTTTTATTATATTTTTAATTTGTTTTTTTTTTTACAAAGGGGGCGGGTTTGGATAATGCCAACGATTTATGTCATATCGTTTTATCTTGATCGGAGTAGCAAATAAATAATTTTTAATAAAATTTGGATATATATTATTCATCAATTGGTTTACATAAATTTTGTTTTACTTAAAAAATTTTTATGCATTCTATTTATTTTATTTTTTGCAATAGAAAGAAATTAAAAAAAATTAAATTCACCGACGAAAATAATTCTCTATCATATGCTCATTTGAAAATTTGAATCTCGCCCAATTTTTTTTTGCGAGGATAAATATTGATACTTAGTAAAAACTAAAACAATTTTTATTTTTAAAAGGGTTGCCATAAGAGGCATGGTTAGTCTTACATAAAAAATTATACAAGAAAAAAGAGTAAATAATGAAAAAGCAAAAATAAAAACTAAACGAAAAAAACATATTTAAAAAGTACATCGCAAAGGGACAGAAATGAACAAAGTTGAATTATACGCATTTAGCCATAATATGCCATAAAAAGAATTAACACACACAAATAAAGCCATTTTGATGGTTGAAAAGGAAGAGAAAAACATTAGTATATATTGTTTGGTGTAACTTCCTACTATTGTAGGCCACTATGAACAACGCCATCTTGTTCCGACAAACCTAACTTGTTTAAAATTACAGATTTAAAATAATTATATAAACTTTTATCAAATAAAACATCATCTAATAATTTGAATGTATGATTATCTTGATTATATGTTAATAAAATATGTTTTAAGTTTTCAATAATTCCCGTCTTTGCAATTAAAATATTATTATTTCCATTTATTTTTATACCTATTTTATAACTACGTAAACTAAGCTCAACCAATAAAATAATATTTATAACATCATCTGTTGTAACTATATTATTATACATTAATTTCGAATGAGCTTCACTTAATCGAATTAAACTTTCTAATGAACGAATGGTTGTTCCATTATCTCCATTATTATATTTTCTTAAATGCGAATAATATGTTATTAAAATTAATTTTGAACTTTTTGTAAAATTTGGAAAAAAATTATTTTTTAAATAATATATATATTCTTTTAATTTTTCGCTAGGCCATGTTATCTTTTTAGTAAAAAAATTTCTTGCTTGTTCAGAATTTTTTTTTTCAAAATTTGCATATTTGGCTAGTTCGTCATTTTCGCTATTTTCCAAATGTATTATTTTTTCCTTGCTATGCTCATTTTTATTTTCTAAATTGGTTCCATCCTCACCCTGACGCAAAACACAATCAGCAACTCTGGCATCTGTTTCATCACTGTCTTCTGTTATAACTACTAAATCAAATCTACTTAATAAAGCATATGAGAGATTTATAATAAGTACTTGATCTTGACATTTATCTATAGTTCCATTCATATTTTTATGTATTTCAAAATTTGATGCACCGATAATAGTGCACCTACAATTTAATTTGTCTACTATACCTGCTTTTGCTATAGATATAGATAATTGTTCCATAGCTTCATGTATAGCATTTTTATTTTCCGTTTTCATTAAACAAAATTCATCAATACAACATACCCCATTATCTGCTAAAACTAGAGCCCCACTTTCTAACATAAAGTTGTTTCCTTCTTTTATCGCTGCACATGTTAAACCAGCTGTTGTACAAAACATTCCAGATACATTAGTACATATATTTGTTAAATTTTTTATTTCCTTTAATAATTGCGATTTTCCTGTTCCTGGATTTCCAACTAATAACAAATGGCATAATGATCTTTTATGATAATTATCTACAGAAATTTCTTTTGTCATTTTTTTTGATCGTTTTCCTCCTTTTCTTTTCAAGCTATCATATAACACATTATTATTTTTTTTTTTTTTTTTGCCTTCATTTTGTCTCCTATATATATTGTCATTATCTAAAAATATGCCTTTTCCCTCGTCATTCTCGAAACCTTCATTCCGTTTTATCAAGTCATCATGAAAATTACTATCGTCACTTTCATCATTTTCCTCATTTCGATTGAAATACTTTTTCCAACGATTATTTTCAGCATAAAATGAATCAAATTCATTTATTTTGTTGCCTCCTATTAAGACAAGTAATACTGACAGTTTAGATATTTTACAATTATACAAATTAGGGCACACACTTTCACATATATTTTTTTTCCCTTCAATTTTATTGTCTTTAAAGGCAGACCAATATTTTTCAAAAATATTTATTTCTTGTTCTATTCCTCTATTTTGGGACCGAGTTCCTGTAACATGCATATCTCTTATAAGTGTTGAGCCAGTTTGATATTTATCTGTCTGTGATTTTTGTTCGTAGTTCTCTTTTTCTAGTGGTATGCCCTGAATAGTATTTTCCTGATCTAGACGCTTCAATTTTGTACAGGCTTCCGACTCATTAATAAGGCTATGCACGCTTTTTGTAAAATCATTGTCTATTAATATTTCATTGCCTTTTGAATTTCCTAATTCATTAACTTCAATATTGTTAGCTTCAATAAATAATTCTGTATCACATCTGATATCTCTATACAACCTTTTCCACCTCCTTAAAATTATTCCATTTATTATTACTTTTTTTCCAGGGTAATGTTTTCCTACTAAATTTTCTAATACCACTACGGTTATTGAAAATGGAATATTTGCATTACTTGTTTCTTTGATTTTTATTTCTTGGTAATCTACTCTTTGAACTTCATTTTCTAAAAATTCAAAGTTGGTTTTGTTGCAAACTTTTTGAGATACCATCCCCGGTTGGATATTATTATCATCCATAGAATTTTTTCGTACTTTGAATTTCATGCTGAATTTATTCCTATTGTAATTGGCTTTCTTTTCTACTCCCCCTTTGCCAATTACTTTATCTTTGCCTTTTCCTTTGATAAAATTTTTATATAGCATAATATCTACTTTATGAGGATCGCTATTTGTATTTACAACATTTTGACACTTGATAACAGGTTGAGTATTATAATACAATTCAGGTATGGCTTTTTTTTTAATAATATGATCACAACTCATGCATCTATATTTTTTATATTCTTCCAATATTTTTTTTTCGCCAACTCTTGTTATTATACCTTCTGTACTTATAAATTTCCCAATATATTTATTACTTTCTATTTCTTGCAAATTATTTATGTGCATATTATGTAAAAATGGAACATTTACAATCCTGCATTTTAGTTTTATATTATGCTTATCAAATATTATTTTTAAGCAGTTATTTATTTTTGATTTTATATTACTGTCTCTTAAAAATTCATAACTTTTATAAGAATATAAAATGCCTTTCATTAAACAGGCACTATATAAATCTATTTCTTCCATTAATTCCTTATCTTTGTTAAATTCATAATCTATAAAATCGCAAAAGTGTATTCCTTTTTTATCGTCTTCTGTGGATAGTTTCTGTTTAGCCAACTTATCATCATCACTCAACTTAGACTGGTCTAATGTGTGACTTTCTATATCTTCGTTATATGTATTCATTTCTTTTTCTGAGTTGTTCATATCATTTTCAGCTGCCATGATAAGGCTGTCTATAGAATTGGAATTCATATTTTTAATAATTTCATTGGTTTGATCAGGTTCACCAATTTTATAATGCTCTAAATTTGTTTCTTTATAAGTTTGTTTCTTTTGGTTTTTTTTAGACGTATTTCGTCTTAATATTTCTTCATTTCGAAGGACTTCAAAATAGCAACTCAAAAAAATAAGTCTAAAGAAGAATGGGATGGAATAATTATTTATAACATCAATAAATTTATGAAAATCATTTTGAATGTAATAAATTAATTTATTTTCTCCATATTCAATTGCGTCATATGTATCAAAATAAAAATTGTATATATGGTCATTTCTTTCTTCTACAACTTTTTCTACATTAAAAAATTCAATATCTTCTAATTTACTAATATAATTAAGAGCTATAGTTTTTATTTGTTCATAATATTTTTTATTTTTTAAAAATAGTTTTATTAATATCTTATTATAAAATTTCACATTTTCTATAGTCTCCTCTCTGTTGGTAATATCACCATCTTCTTCGCTGCTACCACCATAATCGGTGTCACTAAAAATGCTGGAGTCTGAGCTCGAGAGTGACATAGCTGCTGGTATGGACGATAAATGGGCATGTGCATGTATATTTATATATATTTATTTATATGAGAATATGACTATAGCTGGTAACAACCCTTCACATGCAGTTGGAAAAGTAGGCAAAATTATATAAGGTAACAATTTAAGGTGTGAAGAAATTCTTGTTTTAATGAAAAATAAAAAAACGATAAAGTGGCGTCATTGAAAATTGCAAAATAAGCAATAATCACACAAATGAAAAGACAATTTTTGTATGTATGCTTCCGTTTTTTTATGTATTTTTTACAAATTGGTTTTTGTATATTTTCGGAAAAATATTAAGTTGATATGTGTGGGTATTCCCAAAAAGGAATAAAACCAAATATAATTTTAATTAATTACAATATTGTAAACTAGCTAAAAAATGTATAATAATATATAGTGTAAACTGTTTTATTTTATTATTATATTTTTTTTTAACTAGCCATAGTATCATATATTTGCCCCTATTGTCATAATATTCTTAAATTTCCGGTTGTTATTTAAAAAAAGTATTATGTGTGTAAGTGTAGACGAATATGTTATTTATTGCCGATCACTTTTCACATGAACATGGCAAAAAAATATATCTTAAAAAAAAAATAATAAGCTAGTTTTATGAACAAGTCATAAAAAAATAAGTAATAATAAAAAAAAAGGTATGAAATAGCTATCTCTATAAAATTAAAACACTAAAATAGCGTAAAAACCTGACCAGTGAATTAAACAGAACGGGCTTTATATATATTATTGGAATGTGGAGAAAAATTGACCCATACAATATATACACACATAATATATGTTTTTTATTAAATAAATATATATAATAACATATTTCTAAAAGTGTTATTTTTATGTCATATTTTTCCAAGCAGTATGTTTTAATATATAAAAGCATGTACTTATATAATAGTGTATATATTTTGTATAAGTAGGTTTATTTTGTGTATGTGGAATACAGTCATAGTAATAAAAAAAAATAAATACCAGTAGCGCTCCAGAGAAAATGAACCCGATGTGTTGAGATATATATATGGTAAAAGGTTTGAATTATTTTGAAAAAAAATAATAAAATGAATGAGTAAGTTTATAATGCAAGAAAGGGAGGAATACAATGGAAGAGAATAAAAAGAAAATACGCAATAAGCATGTATAACTATTGGGTATGGCTTATATAATACACCTTAATATATGAAAATATTCATTATACAACTATATTATTATATTTTATTATATAATAAAAGCTAGATTTCTTTATGAGCTAAATTGTAATTGCATTTTATTTTTGTAACGTAAATTTTTTTAAGTATAATATATACATTTTGTGCTTTTAACACATATATATTAATGGCCTTCCCATTATTCCGGGATTTATTTAAAAAAACCTTGGACTTATAATATTTTCTTTTCTTCTTTTTTATTTTTTTTACTTTATTTTTGCTATTTTATTTTACTTTATTTTCCACACAAATATGTCACAGTTATAGCTTTTGTGTATTTTTACATGTTTATCTTTGCTTTGGCAATTTATTGCTTAAATAAGTTTTTTTGTTCCACCCTTTACTTTGTGAATAGTAATATTTTACTATACAATTTAATTTTAAATAGGTGGCTATATTATGTGTAAATAGGGATGGCTAGTCACTAAAGTCACAAGAACATATGCATATAATATAATACACATATATTTATAAGTATTATTAATATGTATATATTTTTTTGGTGTGCATTTTTTCGTGTTTTGTTGCAAGCGTAACAAGTGTTTTATATTTGTATCTTGTATATTATTAATTGAGTGCAAGTAAGCATATTCTTTTTTTTATTAATATTGTTATTATACATTTTTTTTGTCAACAAAACGAGGAATTTACTATCACATGAATCCAAATCATAGTACACACATGTACATAATTTGTGTTCGTTCCTCAAGATATAGTAGTGTAAACTAAACCCAAGTTTACACATGCGCATATCCATTTGATGACTCACATAT
Source organism: Plasmodium vinckei vinckei (assembly GCF_900681995.1). Taxonomy (NCBI): domain Eukaryota; phylum Apicomplexa; class Aconoidasida; order Haemosporida; family Plasmodiidae; genus Plasmodium; species Plasmodium vinckei. The sequence goes on from NC_051299.1 coordinate 599,025, forward strand.
CAGCCCGTTTATGCATTTGCATATTTATGGCTAAGTAAAAAACTTTTGGGTAAACCCAGATTAGTGTAAAACTTTAAAGGCATATTTGTATTATAAACATACAGAATAGCTTGAATCAAATTTTAAGTGTCTACATGTATATGCATATATATTTAAGAATAAATAGTTTTTGTAAAAATGAAAGGAGAAATAAATAATATAGACAATGCTCAAGAAAGCAAATATGAAGATATGGATAGGGAATACTATAATTGTATAAAAAATTGTGCAGCAGATTTACAAAACTTATCATTAAATTTTTTTCCATCAATTAATGCATATGCATGTATTCCCAAACTGAATGCTATAAATTCGATTACTTTTCATCCATGTATTTCTACTAAAGATTATTATAATAATACTTATTCTTTCAAGCCTTTATTTACTCACCATTTTTTTAGTGACAGTGAGCAGGTTATAGGGTTCGAGTCTCTGAAGATTGACTTTTACTACACATGCGACAGTTATGAGGTGTATATGAAGTTGAGTGGTTCAATAACGGACCAGTATGAAAATTCGAATTATATTATGCTATCACTTTTGCAAAGTTTGTATATCACTACTCCCTATCCAGGTGGGTTTGTTGAGTCTGAAGAAGATTTTTTAAAAATTTTAAAAAAAAATGAAATAAAACAGGATAAAAATAAACATAAAAAATCGAAAAGTATAAAAGATAAACACTATAAAAATATTGTTAATAGAAATAATTATATTCCTCCTGGTTATGTAATATATGAAAAAAAACTTAGTGAAAAAATATATTTGCAAATCCGAAAATGTGGGTTTTCTCAAGAATATTTTAAATCAAAAAATAAAAATAAGTTAGATGGATCTGAAAATATACGAAATTCTGTTTGTAACAATAATGATATTTTACTTCAAGCAAGTAATAATGTAAATAATATGAGTTTCGATCATTCAACTAAATTAGACAGATCAGAATCAAATCAAATTCATGACAGTACCTCTAATAGTACATGCAAAACATCTAGTAATAATAGTAACACATGTTTGAGCAATAGTAGTTTATCCATTGAAAATGAAAAAAATGATGGAGAAGAAAAAAATAATAAGAAACAAGATGGAAATATAGAGTTAAATAATAAAGGGGATGAGGATATAAAAAATCGAGACATCGATATTGATAATAAGAAAGGGAAAAAGAAATTTACAAAATATGTTACAGAAAAAGATTTGTCAAAACTGTATAGAGAATATTTAAACATAATAAAGGATAAGAAAAAGAGAGATAGCACTTTAAAAGAGATGAAAGAAAAATCAAACAGTCTTGAAAAAATAAATGAATCTGAAATTGGATTAAATGGGAGTATAGAAAATATTGAAAAATCGGAAGAAAGTAAAGAATCAATTATAGAAAATAAAATAGTGAAAACAAAAGAAGAGGATAAAGATGAAAAAGTTAATGAAGGAATAATTGAAAAGACTGATGAAGACAAAAAAAAAAAAAGAGGATCATCAGAATATAAATATAATAAATATGATTATACAATAAAATCAAATTTTGAATTATTACATCGAAAAGTAGAATGGTTTTATCACTGGTTTATTGAAAGTGCTTCTAACATTGAGTATGATTGTCGTTGGAATGTTATACTTCCATATATAGTATTTAAACAGGAGAATACAAAAAGTTTTAATGAAAACGACTTCATAGATTCTCTAGATGTTTATTTAAATCGAGAGAGAGCTATTGCTAATAACAAAGCTAGTGAGAACAATCTCGTTGAAAATAGTGATGAACAAAAAATAAAAAGTAGTGGAAAACGAGCATTTGATGAAGTATCCTCTAACGACAAAAAAAGTGGATATAGGAGTAAGCGAGCGAAAAAGGGTGAAGATGAAACAGATGAAAATGATCAGATTAAAATTGGTGAAAATAAAGATGAGATGCAAAATATCGGTTTTAATAATTCTGAGTTTGAACCAAAGGAATATGTACTTACACGTGAAACTGTTATGCAAGTTATTGATGATACTTTAAATAATAGATATGAAAAAGAGGAAGAAAGTTACTATTCTTTCCATAAAAAATATGATGTTGTTTATTTATGTTCTGATTTAAAGAATAATGAAAATTACGAAGATGAACAAATTGTAAAATGTGAAGAAGAAAGTCCTGAATCTGGAATGAATATAATTGATGTAAAAAAAAATGGAAAAAAAAAAATAATAATAGATCAAACAAAAAATAATAAAAGAAGAAGACGAAGTAGTAGTAACAATAATAGTGATAGTGGACAAGGTAGTATTAAAGGAGATATTAATGAAGATGATTCAGAATATTTATATTATTATTATTTATTTGGATTAGCAACAACATATACATTTTTTACTTTTCAATTTGATCGAAATAGAATATCCCAATTTTTAATTTTTCCACCTATGCAAAATAAAGGATTAGGAATGAAAGTATTAGAAAAAATTTATCACTTATCGATTGTCAATTCTAACATAAAAGAAATAACAGTTGAAGATCCAGCAGCTTCTTTTACACATTTAAGGGATATAATAACGATTAAAATTTGTATTGATTTGAAAATCTTAAGTCCAACTATATTATATCCTGATGATTATTTAAAAGAAAAAAATATTGAAAAAGAACATCCTGAATTGGATAAAAAGAAGTTTATAAAAGTTTGTAAAGAAACTCATAAACAAATTACAAGAATGGTTGAGACTATATCTTTAGCAGGTGTTTTACCTCACCCTGCTCCTTTATATATTGAAAATGAAGATAAATATAATCATCTTCGTAAAAAAGAGAAAAAAAATGAAAATGTAAATTTAGCAAACTCAATGGAAAGTTTCGAAGCTTCTGATGCATGTAAAGATGTTAGAATCAAAATTAAAAAACGTATCAAAAGTGACTATATCGGAAACTTGATAAACAAAAATACAAATTGCATGTCTAGCGACGTCTTCCGAGATTACGTAGGATAAGATAGAAATTTGTTTCACCACATGTGTGTTTCACCAAAAATGTCACACAATTTTTGTGATTTTTTTGCAATTTTTTTTACAATTTTTTTTGCATTTTTTAATATAGGTGAAGGAGGAACTGAACAAGCTGTGGAAGAAGCAGTGCAAAGTCTACTACAGGTAATGAGATAAAAAAGAATTGCATTTTTTGGGGGTATTTTTTTGTTTATTTCTTATATTTTTTCCGCCTTTTTCTACCCTCTCGCAGAACCATAAAAAAATTAAGGACACTATATCCGCTTTAGCAAGGGATGGCTTATGCCATTTGGTAATTTGAAGTTTTAATAATTGTTGGATTATATTAAAAAGGGAAATGCAAACATAGTGGGTGTATAAACACAAATGATTTCATGTATAACTTTTACAAAACAAACAAAACATGGAATAGACATACATAAAGATAAAATGTATGTATTTATTTGTTAACGGCGAATGAGATACATTTTGTCTGTTTTTACATAAGATAGTGTTGTTATTAAAAGTTTGTCATTTTTTACAAGTTAAACATTATGAACTAGATGAATTAATTTCGTCGTAATCATTTTGGGCATTAACAGATGGCTCATCTTGTATTGTCATATAAATATTATTAAAATCTTCGTCATTTTGATTTTTATATTTTGGCTTAGTAATACAGGATATAAATAGAATTCTTTTTGTTTTTTTAGCAAAGAAAAAATAATTAAAACTAGAAATACTTTGTTTATCTATATATGGATCTTTATCTGTATTATTTAAATATGTATATATATCACATGATTTAAAATCCATTAATTCTTTTAAAATTTCCCATACTTTTTTATTAAAACCTCGATAAATATTTTCAACTACATAAAATAAATTATAATTTATATTATCTATAACATTATTTAAATTTTTTATAGATTTATAATTTGAATTATTTAAATATTTAAATTCATAATCTGGAAAAACATAATTTAAAATATTTATTATATTTGATAAAATATATTTTTTTTCTTTATTATTAATTATATCTTGAATTGGTTTTTTATTTTTAATAACGCAATTTTCACTACCTATATTTACACTACCTATATTTACACTATCAATATTTTCATCATAATTTTCATCATACTGTTCAGCATCTTCAAAAAGTTCGATTGTAGCTTCGATAAATCTATCATGTGCCTCTAACTTCTCTAAAATTAAGTTAATATCATTAAGGTTTTCGATATCTAAGTTTATCATTTTTTTTTTTTGTTTCCTTTTATATCTCTTGCTCGGTCTAACGATTGGACGCACATCCTAATGTCTAGAAATGGCTGTTTTCGAATGGGGGGTGTCAAAATGAAGGCGGCTTGAACGGGCATGCACAAAGTAGAACACGTGGAGCGTATCACAAAGTGGTGAATAAAAAATTGTGTGTAAAAAATGGAAATAAAAATTGTGTGTAAAAAATGGAAATAAAAATTGTGGGTAAAAAATGGAAATAAAAATTATGGGTAAAAAATGGAAATAAAAATTATGGGTAAAACAATGGGTCTCTGGCCCGGGCTTGGGGCTATTTATAGGTAGTACAAAAAAAATTATAAAAACAAGATATAACAAAAAATTAAAATAAAATATATATAAAACAGATAAATTAGATAAATACGATGAAGAAGCGAAGGATTGGGAATGTCAAGGAGTACACACTCGATTTTGCTACTCACCAAGTTCGCGATAAAAACATGTTTTAAAAATGTATGACGTGAACATGTTAAAAAATGTAAGGCATGAATGGGTTAAAAAAAATCTAAAACATTTGGACTTGTGATACGCAGTCTAACAAAGTACACCGAATAAAAGATTATTAAAAACTATGAGATAAAATATGTATATATAATATGTGCATACATATGAATGGCAATCCAAATAAATAGTGATACCCCTTCAATGTTAAAGTTGTGGTAGTTATTGTGTTTTGTAAATGCTTCATATATATTTTAAGGAAGAACAAGTTGCTCTTTAGATGTTGTGCACCTACCAATGTACATATTAGTTGGTGGACAGACACGGAAGCACATAAATAAGTAAATAGTTTATTTCTCTCTAAATAATTTACTTAGGTAGGTTCATAAATGGGGAAACTAAAAAATATAAAGAGTTAGCAAAGGCATAAAACATACGAACCCAAAAAATGAAATTATTTACGTTCGTTACAAATTCATAAAATATTTTTATAAAATGTTTTATTCTCTTTATATTTCATGCTCCATTGTACAAAAAAAAAAATAAAACTATTTTTTTACATCCCAATGAAACCATCTTTAAAATAATGGAAGTTTGGTATATAAAAAAATTACAATAATCAAAAAAAAATATATTTATATATACTTTTTTTATGACTTTATTTGTTTAAATATAATTAGGATATAAATAAAATTCATCTTTCGATGTTTTTGTTTTGTTTTTGTTTTAATTTTTTACATAATTTTTTATGATAAAAAAAAAAAGAAAAAAATTTCCTTTTAACCGGGGCATACAAATAATGGTATATTTTTATTAAAGGCATAACATGCACTTAGTAGGTAAATTCAAATATTAAGGATACATTTATAAACATGTAAAAAATGTAATGATTTTTAATTTAGTTAATATTATAATTCTTGTGTGATCAAACAAAAATATTCCTTCCATTTTATACGACCTTATTTTGTTAGCGGGAAATTAAATACGATATATTTTTTTAATTATTCTTTACACTAGCCAAGGCCTTAGCAAAGTTGGAAAGGGAAAACGTGAAACTGGATAAAAACAGAGCAGTAGAACTATATAAAAACAGAGCAGTAGAACTACATAAAAGCAGAGCAGTAGAACTACATAAAAACAGAGCAGTAGAACTACATAAAAACAGAGCAGTATAACTATATAAAGGCAAAGTGTGTTATTTACAGTAACCTGAAAGAGCGGGGTAATTATTTTTCCTTTCGATTTTTCAAAGCATTAAATTGTTTGTAAAATGAATGAGTGGCAACATAACGTGTAGTGACTTCTCCCCCTTTAAAAGTATATGCCAATTTTGAAAATGAAAGAAAAGGTATTAGGATTTATGAATTACGTAAAATATTGCAAGTCTAACAACATGTGGGGGAGTAAATATTATATAAGCAATTTGAGGAGTAAAAGAAATTTTATTTTTTATCAACAGATTTATAAAAATATAATTTTAAATAATGACAAAAAAAAAGTTTGCCAGTTTTATTATAGTAATGAAATAAATAGGGACAGAAATGAAGTAGCAATGAAAGATAGCATAAGAAATACAAATATAGAAAGTGTAGAAAAAATGGATAACCAAGTTCGAAAAAAAAATGAAATAAAATTTATTAGTGTGAAAAGTTTTAGCTTAAGTATCATTTGTTTTGTTGCAACATTATTTTTTTATTGTACACTTCAAAAAGTTCCCGAAGGTTATATTTGCTTATTAGAAAATAAAGAAGATAAAACAGTTTTACCATATATATATGACGACTTAATGACATTTTTTTTTAACCCTCTAAAATATAATGTTATATTTATGAGAATTATTCCTATTCATAAAAAATATACAAATATATATGAAACAGTTGATAAAAAAAAAGTTAAAGTGAAATTAGAAATAAAACTTAAACCTAAAATTTCATTCATTAGAGAAATATATAGTTCCTTTGGTATAAATTATAGTACAAATTTTATAAAAAAAGAATTAGATATAGATATAAAAAATGTTATAAAAGATTATAAACTTGATACACTTATAAATTTAAATAAAAATATGTCGTATCAAACTAACGAAATTACTGCAGATGATGTTATTGATAATATTGTCGATAGATTTTATGATACCTCTATTTTTTATAAAATAGTTATACTCGATGTTTTATTAACGTTTGACCCAGTAAACGAAGAAAATTAAAATAATTTCATACCAGTTTAAGCATACCATTAGATAATGCTTTATTTGTTTTACTTTTTACACAACCTATAAAAATGCACAAAATTTACACCCCATTTTATGGAAGTTTGTTTTTTTTTCAAAGACGTGCATAAAATTGATCAATCACGTATTCTCCATGCACACATATTTGCATGTGCCTAAAACATGTTTGTTTTTTTTGCTTTTTATTATAATCATAATTATAGTTACAATTTTAATTGAAAAACTACAAAACAAATTAATATTTAAATGTTTAGTGAAAAATTAAAAAAATACAATGCAAAATAAAATGAAAAATAAATTACAACTTTAAAACATATAGCTAATTTTTGAGATTGTTTTAAAAACGAAATTAAATCTTTAAATTGAAAAAGTATGTAAAAAATGTTTACACATGTTTTATTCCTAATTTAGGAATGGTTGGGATTATTAATTATTTGGCTAGCTATGTCTACCATAGCTATATAGCTTTATGCCATTTTTTATTCTGACATGATCATAATTTTTTTTTAATTTAATCGAACAGCATTACTTTTTCGAACTTCCAAAAGTAATGGACCACAAATAACACCTTGTTGTTGTAACTTTTGATGTGAATTATCACAGTATGGAAATTTTTTTGACTTCCAACATCGACAAACAGATATTTTTGTTGAAGTTTTTAATGGAGGATAAACAGTTTCAACATGAACAGCTTTAAAATTTCTCGTATTTAATATATCTCCTTTTTTTCGAAACATATCAATTTGTTTTTCTTTTATCAATCCGTTTCCCATTTTTCTGATTTTTCAATAAATAAATCTTTGCGTGCAATATATATATAAATAGATTATATTACGCATATGCCACTATGCTTGTTTTATTTCATTTTTTTTTTTAATTAAAAATTGTTTAACATGCTTAATAAGATTTTTGTTTACTTGAATTATATGCACAATATATTTATTATATCAAAATTTGATAATACATAATTAACAACTTGTTAGATTTTATGTTTTGGTTATTCATCTCATTTAAATAAATATATTTTTATAGTAATTATTTTAGGTAGCTATTTGTCTTTTTTTTTTTTCGAATAGCTGTTTTTTTTTGGCTGTGGTCATGTAGAAATACGTGTGCCTATATATACAATATGTTGCAAAATATAAAATGGATAATTTTTTTTTGAATATTTAAATGATGAATGAGAGAAAGTATTCCTTTTAAATTGGGTAAATATAGTGTGCTATTTTAATTCATAATTCAAAAATGCGTATTGCGTATTAGAGATGAACATAAAATGCACGCACACATATTTGCATGTACACGTGCATGTAAATATATATTATGTGTGTGCGAATATTTTGAGGGCAAAGTAAAATGTAAAAGGGGATACAATATGTATATTATAATTCACTAGTCTAATATTTTCAAATATGTAATTGCATATATATGCATAGTTAGTTTTTGAAAAAAAGAGAAAATGAAGTACATAAATATAAATTAAAATTGAAGGAATATCATATAAATAGTGTATATACACTTTTACTAAAAAAAACAGAGAAAAATAGCTATAAACAAAGTAATAATATTATATAATTATAATAAATATGTGAAGGAATACTGGTTTAAGTAAAATGATTAGAATATCATATTTTCCCCCCCACCCTTTTTTAAATATAATAAAAAAAAATTAACACAGTAAAAAATTTGAAATGTTATATTATTTTTTTGAAATAAATAAAATATTTTTTTTTGAAAAAAAGTGAAAATCTTATGCAATTAAAAATAAAAAAATAAAAAGAAATATTATGAAAAAAAAATGGGGAAAATATTGAAAATACATTACACGTGCCGTATTATATGCATTGATATATATATTTAAACAAATTGTATTTTGCTGAATACTAAATTTTTTTAGTATATATATATATATATATATATGCATAATTATGCGTATGCAAATTTAATTAAACGTAGCTGTAAAATTTTTAACATAATGTATATTATTATTAACGAAGTATGGATAAATAATTTTCATAAATAAAAAAATGAACTAAATAATAAAATAAAATGGAATGTGACTTATTTGCCTAATTTGACATGGTTATAATGTATATTTGCTTATCAGCAAATTTTGTAAAAAAAAATTATTATACATTTTTCCCTTGCCCCTTCCATCACACCATTTTAATAATAAATACTTCTACCAATGGAAATGTTTAATTATCATAAATTTTAATAGTATAACAGAGTATATTATTTTTTTTATGTATAGATTTTTTTTTAAGTGATTTTATTTGTTGTAAAAAAAAATAATAAAAAAAAACGTATATAATTAAAATTACCAGATATAAGAAAACAAATATATAATATTTACAACAGTGAATAAAAATGTTTATTATAAATTGGTGAGTTAAATTATAATGCATTTGTAATTGTCAACTATAAAATCTGTGTGTATTTGTTTTTTTTTTTTCATTTTTTATTCAACTTTTGTTCCTAATATATATTTTGTATAATACCCGGAATGTTACCTGTTACGTGGCCAAATTATCCTTCTTATTACCACTCTCATAATTGTGTATATTATTATTATTATTTTTTAGGTTTCGAGACATTTTAGCCCATTTGGGGTTGTCACAAAAGAGCGCTAGAATATTATTTTTAGGTAAGGCATAATATATATATTTTTATTCAAACAGTATGAGAATTGCACTCTAAAAATATGCCATATAGTAGAAATATTTTTTTTTCAAATTATGCATACGTTAGTGTGTGAATTATGTCGTAATAATTGTATTGCACTTGTTTTTATTTTATGATATTGTGCATAATATATAGCTATAAAAATATGCACGGTGCAGGTAAAAATGTATTTTTTTTTTTTTTGTTCAGGATTGGATAATGCTGGTAAGACGACCTTATTGCATATGCTTAAAGATGATAGAGTTGCTCAACATGTCCCAACTTTACATCCACATTCTGAAGAATTAGTTGTTGGTAAAATAAGATTTAAAACATTTGATTTGGGTGGGCATGAAACAGCAAGGAGAATATGGAGAGACTATTTTGCAGCCGTTGATGCAGTTGTGTTTATGATTGACACAACTGATCGATCACGATTTAGTGAAGCAAGAGAAGAGTTAAAACATTTATTAGAAACAGAAGAATTAAGTACTGTTCCATTTGTTGTATTAGGAAATAAAATTGATAAACCTGATGCAGCAAGTGAAGATGAACTAAGACAACATTTAAACTTATATTCAAATTCAACTATTAGTCACATTAAAGGACGTACAGGTGTTAGACCAGTCGAACTATTTATGTGTAGTGTTATAAGAAGAATGGGGTATGCAGCTGCCTTTAAATGGATATCTCAATTTTTAACATAAAATTATTATTCATTCCAAAATATATTATATATAAGCAAAACATACTATTTTTATATGCATGCGTTCATATAAACAAATTTGAATAATATATATATAAAGTTATATATTATTATATGCGTGTAAGGAGAGGGCGATCTATATTATGAAGGGGAAGCGCCTATATAAATAACATATGCCTGTTTTTTCATTTTCTTTATTTTTTCATCTTTATTTTACTTTATTATCTTATATTTTATTCATTTACTAAAGAATTTTTGTCTAATTTATATAAAATCGGATGATATATACATTATATATCTACATATATGCGTTTTTGGTTTTTACATATATTTATGTATGTAGCGATAAAAAGAAAAATTTACTTTTGAATTAAATTGATTTTAAACTTTATTTTTAACAAACAAGTTTTTAAGTATAAAAATTGTATAAGTTGTATAAATTATGCACAGGACATGCAAAAAAATGTGCAAAAAGCATGCCATCAAACAAAATTAAAAAAAGGATGAAAATGCTTTGATAAGAAATAAAAAGTATAAACAATTTGGAGCCATACAAAATGGGCATTTATTCGGTAAGAATACCCATATAAATGTGGTATATCTATATGGTAAACTTAATAATGTACATAAAAAATTAAAACAAAAAAGCAGACAACAATGTCATATATATGTGTGTGCATATATTTGAAAAATATTAAGATCTCTATACTAATTTTTCTGTAAATACGATTTTATTTTTTAAGACATTTATTTATGAAAAATAATTTTTTCCCTGTTCTTAAGATTTTTCATCATTTCCTGTGCATAAAAAAAAGGCATAAAATTATGAACAATGCATGTAAAATTGGAAAATGTATGTATATGTAGCCATTTTCAAAGAGTAGATAGCTATTTTTTTTTTTTTTTTTTGTATGTTCATAAAAAATGATGAACTTACCATATAATTTTCTTTTGACTTGTAGTTTTCATCATTTGCTGGCCAAAGTTTCTTCAACTTATTTACCAAATTATAGTCAACTTTATATCCCCCCATATAACCAGTTATATTTGCATTATTATATAAGTTAGTCTCTTTTTTATTAACATACATTTGTAGAGAATTTTTATTATTATTATTTATGTTAAAATATTCATTATATACATATGTGTGTATATCAAAATGTTTCAAATTATTAAAACTAATTGAATCATATATATCAAATAATTTTTTATTATAAAATGCGATTGAATAATTTTTAAAACAAGTGATGGGTGTACATAAAAAGTTGTCTTCATTAATTTTTATTTTATTGTTCATATATTTAGGTATTGGTATATAATATTCATTTTGTAAAATATGTTGAAAACATTCATATGTCATATCTTTACTTAAAAATAATATATTTTTTTTTTTAAACTTTTTCAATTCATCATGCTTATTATTATCCATAATAATACATGCCTCTCTTTCTCGAAGTCTTTCAAAAATGTCAATCTCATTTTCATAACAGCTAATATTCTTATTTTCTTCTTCTTCTTCTTCTTCTATGCATGTCGATTTATTTTTTTTTTTCAAAGTATGTGAGCATTGGCTATGTTCATTAGGGTATAGCACTTTGATATGGTTTATTACTGATTGTGTATTATTAAAAAATAAAACAACATTTAAAAGAAAATCATAATAATTAATATAAGTGTTATATTGCATTTTGTTGTTATAGTCATTGTTGTATAAGCAATAGCATATTGGGGATTCGTAAAAAAAAAAGTTTTTGATAGAGACATATTTATTTAACTCTTTTGAAATTGTAGAAAATGTATTTTTTAATTTTTTATAATTCTTATTACGTTTTTTTTTTTTATTATTATTTTTTTGCAATTTGTTTAATTTTGTCATAGCATTTAAAATGTAAACAATTCCTTTCTCATTGTAAAGTTCAAGAAGTTCTTTTAAATCGTATACTTTTTTTATGATTGATGTAGAATATTTTGTTTGTTCTGTTGTTGTATTTATATCATTTTTTTCTATCTCTTTAGATTGGGACAGTATATAATTATCTAAACTTTGACGATCGTCTATACCCATATTTGAAAAATTTTCATAATCATTTTGTGAATTAACAATGCTATTCATCTCATATTTATTTTTTAAACTTTTTTCAGAATTAGTTTCGTCCATATATAAGTACATGCTTTCTATTTGGTCTAATTGGCTAGTTCGTTTTTTATTCCTTTTTTGATCTTGAATTATTTTTTCATTTTTATTTTTAAAATTTTTGCTTTCTTTTAAGTTGTGTAATATAAATTGAAACAAATTAAAGGAGTCCGAATAAAAAAGTTTTGAATCATTTGAAATGTTGTCTTTATTTTTAAAAATTTTAGATGCTTGAAAATTAGGGGAATATGTTACAAAAGGGTAACTATCGTTTATATATTTTTTAATCATCTCTTCATTTAAATTATATGCAGAATATTTTAGATTAGTTAATGTTTGTACATAAAAAAAATTATTATAATGAAAAGAAGCAGTTGATTTTTTACCTTCTCTAAAAAATGTATTTATAATTTTATTTAATTTGATATACAATCCTTGATTTAGTATATTTGTTTTTAAAACTTCATTTTTATATTCCTTTTTAATACTATTTTTAGAATATAATTCGATTGGATTATCTTTTGCATATAATATTTGTGCATTATTATGTTGTGATTTTTTTTTTTTTTTTTTTTCAATACCTTTCTTATTATTTATAGACATATCCTTTATATTTTCAATTATAAAATCTGATGTTATTTCATTTTTACGTAAATTATTATTATCATTTTTTATAAAAGCAGTTTCAATATGTTTACTAAATTCTGCTATATTATATTGGTATATACTATTCCCCTTTTCTGTATCATCATGTAAGTCTTCTACATGTTTTTCATTTTCCCTTTCCCTACGCATGCTCACATTTTGAGGTAGCAAACTGCTAAGCTGATTACGTTCGTTAGACATTTGTGCAGCGTGCGAATTGTCCATTTTTGTTATCAACTTTTTTAGTTTCAAAAAATATTCATGATTTATTTTTTGGTTGTTATATTTAACTATTTGTATAGTATTATAATTATTTTTTAATACAAGCGTTTTATTTTTTGTAATTAAGTTAAATATTTTTGCAAAAGTTTCATTAGAAATATTTGAATAAATTGATGAATCATTTTTTAGCATATATAAGTTTTCTTTATTTAGGTTTAGCATTTCATCTTTTATTTTGTTTATATTTCTCGTTTTTTTCTTTTCCCTTTTAAGATTGAACATGTCTTTAATATTGTTATCCTCATGAATGGAATCCAGTTTTGAATTTGAACCTTTTCGATTGGTAGATGTGGCTTCCTTACCTTCTGAGTCGTTTGGATTTTCCAAAATATTTACAAGCTGACTAAATAAATTTTCTACATTTTCATTTATATATGTATGAGTATGATATAGTTTATTTATTGGAATCCAATTTTGTAATTGGTTTGTCGTTAACTTTTTAATATTTATATTTAGTGGTGTACAAAAAATTTGTCCTGCTGAATTTATATGAAAAATGAATTGTATATAATCAAATTTTATACCTTCAATTTCTTGTCTTTTTTTTTCTACCTTTTTTTTTTTTTTTCTTTTAATAAAGTATGTATACATCTGAGTCGTTTCTTCATCATAATAATTCCTTTTTTCTAATTTGGGTTCATTAGATTCTATTTTTGAATCACTTTTTTTTGAGCAATATAAAGTTGGAATAGCAAATTGTATAGATGTTGCTCCATATAAACCAAAAAAAATATTATACATATCTGTATTTATTGAATTAATTGTATTGTCTTCATTTTGTATTTTGATTGAGCTCATTTTATTTTTTTGCATCTGATTATATTTACTTACATCTAAAATGAAAGAATCTGAAATATGCATTTTAACATTTCGATAACTGAATATGTGATTCATTGAAATATTTTTTCTTATGAACATATTTGATGCTTTTAAATTTGTTTCGATTTTTTGAATCTTTTCATTTTCGTTTGTTTTATTAGTGGTATCACATCTAGTTTCCATTGAACTAGCCATATTTTGTGAAACGGGTTCAGGATCATTTTCTGAAAAATTGTAATTATATTTATAGTTAAGATGGTCTAAGGATGGAGTGTTAGTATAAGTTTGAATACCTAAATCGTTATATTTAGTGAAGTTATCATAAATAATAATTTTTCTTATGTATACCATATTTTGGTAGTATGAAAATGTAAATAAATTATAAGCATTATTTGTTTGAGATTTATTAATAGAATTAGGGTTTATTTTTATCCATTCAATGTATCTAAAATAGATTGAAACAAACTCTGAAATATTTAATGGAAATATAAATATGGGTTCAAATTGATTCCGTATATCCCATATTTCAATATTATTAAAAGATGCATTTACAGATGCAATGATATATGGATAATCAGGATTTTTTTCTATAGCTGTATAACCTCTATTAAAATGTTGACGACTTTTATGTTCAGCATATGTATTATAAGCTTGTGTGTTGTTCAGATTTTTTTCTTTTGAATTAAAATAAGTTGTATAAGATATTCTATTTTTAAATATCTTTTTAGTGAGTCCAAAATTAGTATTAAATTTTGTTATCATTTTACATCTATCATCATATATATATATATTTTTAGAACCCAATAAAATATTATTATTATCATTTAAATCACATAAACATATAAACTTTTTATTTAATCGATTATTTTTATTACCTCCATTATTTTCAATCAAATTTAAATCCTTGAGATCAATTATGTTTGAATTTAAATCATATGTATATAAACTATTATGGTTCCCTAAAAAGTAGCATTTACCAAATGTTGTTGAGCTAGGACATATTTGAAACAATCTATCAAATAGATGTATATCTTTTTTTATTTTAATATTATAGTTAGCTATTTCGAAAGAATCTGTATTGGTAGAAGTAAGCAAACCTACATTATTAGATGCAAACTTAGAACCTCTCAAAGATTGGACAACGTCCCCTTCGTAAAATTTTTCATAAATATTGTCACAAATATTTTCGTAAAAATTCACGTAAAAAACAAACAGGCCTACATCATTTCGTGCATACACAACCGTCTCATTAATATTATTTTGATCTGTTTTTATTTCTTTTATTTTTAAATATCTATTCATGGGATTATATGATGTTTGATATTTTTCAACTTCATTTCTTTGAATTTTATGCGCCAAAATTTGATCTGCATCTAATTTATATTTATTTTTATATCCACTTTTTTTATTATACTTTTCTGCTAATTTTATTTTTTTATTAAAACTGTAAAATGATGGTAATCGTTTTAAATTGTACTTATCATGATTAACTAATTTACTTGGAATAATTTGAATTTTTTTATTAAAATCGAATTTTATATTAACAGGCATATTATCTATATTGTTATACATACTTGTCATATTATAAATAGTTTCATAACTACATCCTGTTTTATCATAATCTTCATCATATACACACTTGTCTATGCT
The DNA here is from genome assembly GCF_900681995.1 of Plasmodium vinckei vinckei. NCBI lineage: Eukaryota > Apicomplexa > Aconoidasida > Haemosporida > Plasmodiidae > Plasmodium > Plasmodium vinckei. The sequence goes on from NC_051299.1 coordinate 614,886, forward strand.
TACTTCCATAAGTTGTATATTATTATTAAAAAAACCAGTTGGAAAAAATAAAACTGGAGTTTTATATCGAAAATTTATATCATATGAATATTTATTATTCATATATGCATTTTTTTGTATATAAAAAGTTCCTAATGTATTTATTACATCGTTTGGTGTACTAACTACAATATTATCATCTCTTATTCCCTTTTCATATTCTTTAGAATTATATAAAAAGTTTATTATATTTTCATTATATTTTTCTTTATATATATTTTTTTTAATTTTTTCACTAGTTTTATATTTCTTTAACTTATTATATGAGTTCTCTTTTTCATTTTCAAAAAAAAACTCTTTATTTTGATCAATCCGATTACTATCATAACTATCGTCACTATAAATATAACTATCATTACTTGACTCACTAGACAGTTCACTATCATAATTACTATCCATACTAAATAATTTTTTACTTTTTTTTTCATAATTTTCATGAGTTTCTTTTTTTTGTCTTTGTTTTTTTCGTTTTTTTTCTTTCTCTCCTAATTTGGATGATGCACCTATTTCTTCATTAATTTGGCTCACTACATCTTCGTATTTTTTGTCATGCCAATACAAACCTTCTTTACTATTTTCTACATTCTTATGCTTTGATGCTTTTATTAAATCATATAATTGATCTGATCCATAATAATTTTTTATTTCGTTTAAAATATTTGGATTTATGGAATCATAAACCATATAAGGATAGTTAATGGCTTTTGTTTGGTAGTCAAATATATTGCTTTGTTCATGTTGTTTTAGATAATTATTTACATTCAATGTTTTTAATTTCACTTCAATTTGATTGGGCTCACTATACACTTTTAGTCTTTGTAGTGGGTAGATATGCAAATTAAGTTTTTCTTCCATCCTTGCTATATTATTATGTAAATATATCCCACCTTTTTATTCCATTAAAATATTATAGCTATAACACTCAACTAGCTTTTCCCAAAGGAAGTATTTATATATGACTTATTCATACGGATATATGGCTATTTTCTTTACATGTTGCTGGTACTTATTAATGGAAATTTTTTATTAATACTTTTTTTTATGAAAATATTAATATGGCTTATTTTGCCTTTATTTATTAGTTAATTATATTTTTTTTTACAATGAAAAAAAATGATTTACAAAAAAGAACGATCCCTATTTCAATATTTAAACTTTTTTTTAAATTACCAAAATTTATGAACGCCCTATATATTTTTTTTTTTACCTGACCATGAAATATTTGTTCAGGTAAAATTACCCCGAAAATGAACAAAAAAAAAGTAGCAATGTAAAATATTTCTTTTAGTATGTATACTAATTAAAATAATAAGAATGACACACCTAAATAAATAATCATTTGAAAATGACACAAAGCTATTGCTCGGGCATTGGTCTTAGCATAAGCAATAACTACATTATACCTTAATTTTTTTTTATTAAATTCTTCTATAAACATTATTTATATTTAGGCTATAAAAATAGATCTACCAAATTATGCACAATTAATACGTATGCAGAATTTCACGTTGGCATATGGCTATATGTATATTTGACTTGCCTCTTCCCTCACACACACATAGCTTGCTCATCTTTAAAAATAATAAACTTCTACATTTTCTGGTCTATACTATTTTTACTAATAATTTGGAAGGAAACATAAATTAATACACAAAAAGAATGCTAATACTTAAAAAATATAGTAACAAAAAAATATAACAAAATACGCTTTTTCTTAAACCCTATTAATAAGAATATTTCAACATTTGGCTAGTTCAAAAAAAGTTTCATGGAATTAATTTTCGTCTATTTTATTCAATTTTCGAAACTGTTTCCAATTTATCTTTCCAATTTACCTTTTCTATTTTTACTTTTTATTATCTTTAATTATTCATAGACTATATTTGTATATCTTAATTTTTTTTTTTAATAAAAAAGTATATACACAACATGATTATATAAAGCATAATTAAAAAAAATTCTGACCTGTTCAGAATAAAATATTTTGCACTAGCCAAAAAAAACTCCTCATTTCGATTGGCTATAATTTTTTGAAAAAAGAATAAATTAACTATAGATTAGTATACACAAACATACATAGACATTTGCATAAGACTAAGCTAGATTATTTTTTCCATTTAGTGATTATCGAATATAATAATTTTTTATCAGTTTTCATGAAAATAATACGATTTATTTTTTGTAATTGATAAAAAGTATATGTATGTTCATAAATATGTACATATATATAGGCTAAGTAGACATATAAAGTCTTTTATAAAATTTTTTAATATTTTTTTATTTTAATTTTTATATGATGTTCCATAAAGGTAAATTTTGCTCTCTTTTATTCGTAACGCTGTTATTATATTTTTTGCAAAATGATGAGGACAATTTTCTAAGAACAGTTAAGTGTGATATTCATGTGGTTGGAAATATAGGGGATAGGTATAATAAAAAGAATAAACACATTATAGGCAAATACTCTAACCAAACAAATATAGAATATAAAAAAGAAAATGATATAAAAAAATATATTTCTTTCATAAATAGTAAACGACAAAGCTATATAATATCTAGATTTTTCCTGAGACCTACTAAAAAAAATATATTTATTCAAAGTGTAAATAAAAATCAAGATCGAAAGAACAAAAAAATGTTTACTTTGAGTAACATTGATAAGAAAAAAAAAATATATATAATGGAAAGAAAACCAAATAATAATTTTAAAAACTTTACATTTTTGGAATTGCGTAATCATGGTTTATCAAAAAAATCAAATGTCTTATCAAAAGAAACAATGAATATGAGTCATAGTAAAAATATTCCTTATCATTCGCAAAGATACAGTAATAAATTTTGAGAGTAATAAGTGGGATTGTATATACATGTTTTACTGCTTTTTTTTAATATGCACACACTCAAAAATAATATTTCATAACATTTGTAGACATATATATTTTGTTTTTTTTTTTAAAAAAAATATTTACAGATCACAGTAGTTTTATAGAAGATGATGAAGATGATGTAAATACTGATTGGATTCAGCTAGCTCATTATGGTATGTCATGTAGAGAAACTGGATGCCCTAATGCATATCAAATGTGTCTTCCATTTTCAACTAACGACAAACAAAATTATGGAAAAGACATTGTAGACATTATTGTTGAGCATCTAAATTTTGGTGATACTCTATTAAAATTTTATAATGGGCCTATTCTTGACGAATATAGATATAATTTTTATTACTCATGCATTTGCAAAAAATTTACCTCAGATAATCAATGTGATGAATCTGTTGAGTAATATGAAGAATAATAGGATAATATATTTTTTATTTATACACACTAATATTGAAAACTTGTGTGCATTTTATGATCTACCAAAGTACATATGTTTATTGTCCAATTATCAAATCGATTGGACATGCGAAAATATAAATAAGTGTGTGCATATATATATGTAGAGAAAGACCTACTGAATATCTTCAAAAAGGGAACAGTAAATAAAGGTTCATTTTAATATTTTCTAAATTTATGCAATTTAAAAACTTTAACTTATTTTATTACATGGGGGTGGGGCTTTATTTAGCCATATTAAAAAATGATCCCCAATTTATAAAAATCAATAAATATATGTACTAACAATAGTTTAATTATAATAAATATATCGAAAGAAAAATTGTTAAGAATATATAAAAAAGGAACTTATAAAGAATATTAGGATTAAAATATATTCGTTTTAAATACTTTTTTTATTAATCAAAAATTGAAATATAACATAAATGTGGAAAAAAAAAACAAAAATTATGAAATATATACAAAACATCCATTGCACACAAATACAACAAATGTAATGCTTAAATATCTGTATTGTGTTGAGTTGTTTTGTTCTCAAAAAAATTGAAACCTTCAAAGGTATGCATTATATATATACATATGTTCACGAATAATGGTAAAAACTCATGCCTCTAAATTGTTGATAGCTCTTAAAATATATTTACCTATGAAATGGGGGAAAAAATATATATACTCCTATAACATTAACTTTTAAAGCATACACAGCTATATATGAACATGTTCATGCTAATTTTGTTTACATTATATTTTTTTTTTAATATTTTTCCTTTTTTGTTATTACCGTAAGTTTCTTCCTTTAGTTTGTCCAAATTTTCAATGATGGTTTTTACTATTAAATTTCTTTCTTTCCTTTTGCAAGTTGTTAGCAATTTCTGCATCATAAAATTTCCGTAACAGTCTTTGCAAATGTTTATAATGTTGTCATTTCTGTGTGCAAAAAAAAAAAAAAAAAAAAAAAAAAATAGCTACCTAGCTAGCTAAGAATATTGGAAAGGACATAAAAGTAGCATATACTTATGGCAAACCAATTTATTACCCTTCAGAAATGTCGTCAACAATTCTTTTGATAATTTTTTTTTTGTATTTGTACTCCTTTTTAAGTAATATTTTTTCTATGATATTGCTAAAAAGATAGAAAAGGGAGAAAAATAAATAACCTAAATTATGTTTGCATATAAACTGGAATATTCAGCAAAATAGTCTTTAATATGCATATATAGAGTATGACGGTGTTAAAATTACCAGGCATACTTGTGGGAAGATAACTTGTAAATGTCGTTGACAATTTCGTTAGTGATAAGAAGCCTAACGGTATCATCAGAATATTCGAAACATTTTTGGATAACATAATTTCCATATCTATTTTTTATTAAGTGTATTTTTTTAATAATTTTATCATTCAATCTATTGATTTGTTCCGGTGTTCCAATCTCATAAATTCTTTGAACTATTCTACATCCATAAGCATGAGAACTTAAAAATGATAAATATTCTTCTATAATATTTATAATTGTATCAATATTTTTTGATGGTAGTACTTCAACACATTTTTGAACAACATGATTTCCATTTTGGTGGCATATGTAAGTTATTAAATCGTCTTCTAATTCTTTAAAAATTTTACATTTATATTCATTAGATAGTGACTCTAATGATTTCTGGATAAGTCTACAGCCATATGTGTGTAATGTTAAAAAGCTAGTATGTTTTAAGAATGCATCCGTAAAACGTTCTTTATATTTTTCATCTTTTAAATCAAATATACTTTGAGCTACATAACTTCCATACATGTCTGGGCATAATGATTTTGCATCAATTAGAAGAGAATTTAATATTATTTGTTTTTCTTCTGTGTCATTTTCTTTAAGCTTTTTTATAATATATTCACATCCATTTTTATGAAAGCATAAAAAAAATATATCATTCATTATTTTATTTAAATCCCCATCTTTTGTGATTTGTTTGATCTCCTTTGTGCTTTCTAATGTATCATTGGCTGGCTCATTTTTTATGACATGGTCATAATATTTTTCATTTTTTCTTTCATCGGGCACTTTATTTGTGACTTGTTCAGGTAAATTTACATTATGATTTGTGAAAATTTTATTTTTGGCTAGCTCAGTTAATTTATTATCAAAATTATTATTATTGTCTTTGTATTTCATTTTTTCGAAAAATTTGTCATTTTTCTCGCGAGGTGAATTTTCAAAATCATTAATAAAGGGAAAATTATCTTCGGTGAGAGTTTTGGGGGAAGATAAAAATTCATCACTAGCTGAATTCAAACTTTCATAATGTGTAGACCATGAGTTTAACTCTTTCAAATTGTATAGATCATCTTTGAAGTTAAACTTTTTTTGAGCATCCTTGAGATTTTTTATGTTTGTTTCGTCCAAAAACATGGATTGCATCGTTTCGGGGGTACTTAAATGTATATGTTCCCGTGAATTTTATATAGGTACATATGAAATAAATAATTTATGGTTGTACATGTAAAATATATTAGATATGATTATAAAATATGAACATGGAATATTTTTTTTTTAATACGGTCTGAAAAAAATAAACAATACAATGATGAAATAATTAATGAATGTCTTTTTCAAAATATATGTTAAGTGTAAAACAAATATATTAGAAAATTGTAATTTTTTCTAATGTAGATATATTGAATGTGTATTTAAATTATTATTACAAACTGTTTTCATATTATAATAATATGATAAATGTCAAAAAAAAAAAATTAAAATGGTTATTATTTTTATGTAGACAATAATAAACTTAAATAATATTACATGTTCATGTTAAAAATATATGTAGAATATTTGAGTATAAACAAGTGGAAAATAATAAGAATAAAATAAAAGTATACAATATATATTATGGACATATAAAATGTAGTAACAAAATAATGTATAACTACTTTTAATATATTGATTTTCCCGTTGTTTTTTTTATTGTTTAAAATTTCATTGATATAAAATATATAATAATAATAACGTATACAATTTCAAATTAATCTTTTCAAAAATGGTGTGTTATTTTTGTATGTTTGTGTATGAATTAATTACAGAACATTTCTGTTAAATTGTGTTGGTAACATACACACAAAGAAATATATACATTTTTATAGATAAAAGTGTGTCATAACTATTTTAAGCATTTTTTTGTTTTTATGATTTTATTTTTGTTTATAAAATGGGAAATAATTTTAACATATTTAAAAAGTAGAGAAAATTATATAAAAAAAAAGTCAATACATATTTTTTTTCTTGTTGTAGACCTTTATTTATTGGTATATATCAAATGAATTAAGAGAAAAGCCAATTTATTATTTAAAATAATATATGAACTATATATAATAGGTATTATTTTTATATATATTAATCTGTCTATGTTTATACATGCATTAATTTGGCAACTTATATAGTATATAATATAAAAGAGAAGTGTTCTAAATTATGTATATATGTTCAATATTCATATTTTTTTAATAAGTTAGCTATATTTTAAATATACATTTTATATATGGCCTCTTTTTAAATATTATTTAAGTGATCATGCAGGTGTAAATAATTTTTTTTTTTAATATATTTTTATTTGCATGTGACAAAGGGAAAATTGGATGTGTGCTTTGAAAGGTCTTTATATATAAGTTGTATGAACATATATAATTTTTACTTTTTATAATTATACCATTTGAGTAAAACAAAACAAGTGCCTATAAATTATTAAAGCCAATTTTATAATATTTTTTTTTTATTTAATTTGACCTTAGTAGTATAATTTATGGCAAATAATCAAAGGGTTGTTCATAATATATGGCTTGTCTCTTTTTCGCTATTTCGAATTGCACACTAAAAATGTATAATGCATATAGCATAATATGAAATTGTTAGTAATTTAGCGAAATTCTACAAATTTAAAAACGAATAAATAACCCTTTTTTATTATTCCATAATACAGTATTGATGTATACATGTACAAATATTTTTTTTTACAAAATAAAAAAAAAATTATATAGTGTACGAAAATGGCCATATTCACACAGCACACTCATTGTTCGCATTTTCTCATTTTTTTCCCTCATTTTTTACGAACGAACGCATGATAGCATTTGTGAAATATTACGGGGAATGAAAATGGGTATGTAGGAAAAATGTAGGGGCATTTCATATATGGTTGATTGTGATTTGCATGTTATATTACCTTGTGTAGGGAATAAAAAATGTTCATAAATAAAAATTTAAAGGAAATTATATTTTATATATTAATATAAACACTAGGTTAGTTAATTTGCTTGTAAAAGGTATTCTCGTCATGAAAAACTGTTTGATATAGCATTTGACCAAGCACACATAAATATATATATGTAATATATATACTATATATATTTATTGCATGTGTACGAACCCGTGCAGGGCATCCCCTTTTTCTCGTGTTTAAAACGGTTTATATGCTAACATATAAAAGATTCGAAAAAGAGAAAAATAAATATGGTCTCATCCTATATAGCGCTATAATTTTTATTTAGCTTGAATTAATTTTTCTACTAATTTTAGGTGTAAGTAAAATAATGGAATATATAAAGTACAATAAAAAAGTGCATAAATTAAAAAAAATTTTGTAATAAATATTTTTTTAAAAAAGGTTAATAATATTAAATATATACATTTTCACTACAATTTTTTATATTACAATATAAATCGCTTTCAATTTTCATTTTATTTTTGACATTATTTTTTGACGTTATTTTTTAACATTCACATACCTCGTTTAAGTACTGACAATTTCTTTCTACATTTTCTGGTAACCATTGTGTAGTGTTAATATATATGCACACACCTAAAAACTTACAAAGATGGAAGATTTATCTGAAGTATTCGATATATATGCAATTTGCGCATGTTGTAAAGTTCTGAACAGTAATGAAAAGGCTAGCTGCTTTAGTAATAAAACTTTTAAGGGACTTGGGAATGCAGGGGGATTACCTTGGAAATGTAATTCAGTAGATATGAAACATTTTGTTTCTGTTACATCATATGTTAATGAGAATAACTATATAAGATTAAAATGGAAAAGAGATAAATATATAAAAGAAAATAATGTAAAAGTAAATACTGATGGAATACCCTCCATTGATAAGTTACAAAATATTGTAGTGATGGGAAAAACAAGCTGGGAAAGTATCCCATCAAAATTTAAACCATTAGAAAATAGAATAAATATTATTTTATCTAGAACTTTGAAAAAAGAAAATCTTGCAAAAGAATATAGTAATGTTATTATAATTAAAAGTGTAGATGAGTTATTTCCTATCTTAAAATGTATAAAATATTATAAATGTTTTATTATTGGGGGGGCATCTGTTTATAAAGAATTTTTAGATCGAAATTTAATAAAAAAAATATATTTTACAAGAATAAATAATGCTTATACTTGTGATCTTTTATTCCCAGATATTAATGAGGACGTATTTAAAATAACGTCAATTAGTGATGTATATAGTAGTAATAACACAACTTTAGATTTTGTAATTTATAGTAAGACAAAAGAAATAAACGAAGAAATTAATTCCACTAATGAAATATATAATAATATATGTTTAGGTGTGTGTGATGAAAAAAATAAATCTGTTGATGATGAAGATGATTATACATATTTCAGTTTTAATAAACATAAAGAAAATATTAAAATAAATTCTGAACATGTTCATAATTTTAAAATATATAATAGTATAAAATATAAAAATCATCCTGAATATCAATATTTAAATATTATATATGATATAATAATGCATGGAAATAAACAAGATGATAGAACAGGTGTTGGTGTATTAAGTAAATTTGGATATATGATGAAATTTAATTTAAGTGAATATTTCCCATTATTAACAACAAAAAAATTATTTGTAAGAGGTATCATTGAAGAGTTATTATGGTTTATAAGGGGAGAAACAAATGGAAATACATTATTAGAAAAAAATGTAAGAATATGGGAAGCTAATGGGACAAGAGAGTTTTTAGATAATAGGAAATTATTTCATAGAGAAGTTAATGACTTAGGGCCGATCTATGGATTTCAATGGAGACACTTTGGTGCTGAATACACAGATATGTATGCTGATTATAAAGATAAAGGTGTTGATCAGTTAAAAAATATTATCAATTTAATTAAAAATGATCCGACATGTAGACGAATTATTTTGTGTGCATGGAATGTAAAAGATTTAGATCAAATGGCATTACCTCCTTGTCATATTTTATGTCAATTTTATGTTTTTGATGGAAAATTATCATGTATTATGTATCAACGATCTTGTGATTTAGGTCTTGGTGTTCCATTTAATATTGCTTCCTATTCTATATTTACATATATGATAGCACAAGTATGTAATTTACAACCAGCTGAATTTATACATGTATTAGGAAATGCTCATGTTTATAATAATCATGTTGAAAGTTTAAAAATTCAGTTAAATAGAACACCCTATCCTTTCCCTTCTCTTAAATTAAATCCAGAAATTAAAAATATCGAGGATTTTACAATTTCTGATTTTACTGTCCAAAATTATGTTCATCACGATAAAATCAGTATGGATATGGCAGCTTAATATTCCTTTTTCTTATTTATATACTTATACCAATTTATCGTCTTTATAAGCGTAAAATTGGCTATGTTGCGTGTATATTTTTTTTTGTACATGTACATGCATGTAAATAGCTAAAATTGTGAACATATTTTATTTTTTGTTCAGAAAAAAAAACTTTACACACATAAAATGGCTAGCACAAATAGCCATATTTATTAACAAGCTAAACCCTAAAATTTATTAAAAAATAAAAAATTTAGATTATTGCGAAGTTTAATATGTTTGAAAAGGTAAGGCAATAGTAGTAGTATTATTATTACCGTCTTTACTATTGTAATTTCTTTGCCTCTTCAATGGTTGATAAATAGTTAGACTTGATTTTTAAAATGCTTATAATATGGTTAGCATAGTTAAATAAAAAAAGTTAAAAAATAAAAAAAAAACATATAAACACAAATGATGTTTTTTTCTTCAATTTCTGTATCATATACCAGTAATATTAACAGGTGAATGAGGTTAAGCAATAAGAAGTAATAAAAAAAATTGCAAAAAAAATTGTAAAAAAATGATAGAAAATGATAGAAATTTTTTAATTTTGGCAAAATAAAGAAGCTATTCTTTATCTACGCTTTGGTTTTACAATGTATAGTTTATATGCATACAAAAAAATTTTAATAAAATTGTAAATAGGTGAATAAAATAGCAGTGTAGCAATGGCAGATAGTAAGGGGAAGCCTGTTGCTCAAATTGTGCCGAAACAAAACAGGCATAAAGAAAAATTGATATTAAGGGAAATGCGAATAATGGTATTTACTATTTTGCTTTGCTCATTTTTGAGATTGTTTTAATTCTTTATGTCCACAGTGTCATCTGGGTTTTCTTCTTCAGGGTAGAAATATTCATCCTACAAAAAAAAAAATTTTTTGTAAATTTATCATGCATGGTTATAATAATAACTTATAAATACGAGAGATATATTGATATCGAATTTGTGAGGAATATATAGTTTATTTTATTTTCTTAATTTTTATATTGAAATGAAATGAAGTTATTACCATTTCGATTTGCTTATGGGCATTTAATTCACTTATGTGTTTTTCAATATCTAGCAATCTTTGTGACATTGTTTTTATTATTTCATTAATGTCGCCTAAGAATGGAAAATATACAATCATTTTAATATGCTTCATAAATATAGAATAGTAAAAGTGTTTATATTTTTCATGTTGTCTTACATGAGCCTTTTTTTTCAGCGAGGTCTGTCAAGGCAGTGAAGGCAATTTGGAGCTCTCTAAGGGTGGAAGTGGAAAAATGTGAATAAGTGATATGTAAAAATGGTAAGAAGTAAGCACGTGATGAAGCAAACAAACGTAATGGTGGTCGTACCTATGCTGAAGGTCGCAGATTTGCTTGAGAAGGCTGAGCTCGTTTTGCATGTATTTGTTTTTTTTTTTAATAAAATTAATATTTGTTTTTATTTCCTTATGTTGTACAATATCTTCATTAGTTTCTTTATTTATATTTTTTTTAATTTCTTGTTCTTTCATTTTAAGATCATCTAATTTTTCTTTTGCTTCTTGAATTAATTTTTGTTTATTATCAATGGTTTGTTTTGGATCTTTATCTTTTAGATTGTTATTTTCATTGGTCGATTTTGAAGGATCTGTTTTATCCGTTTCATTTTGTATATCCATAATGGCATGAGTAACAACAACACATCTAATATATAACAATAAGATGTATGGAATTTCTTTTATACTAGCTAATTCAAGCCATTTTTTAACTTGTAACTTCATTTCATTTTCTGTAGTATTAAAATTCATTCCTCTATCTTTACATATTTCAACAAGTGTATTTTTTTTTAAATTATCTACTCCTTCATAAATTAATTCACGATCTTCCCTTTGTAATCGTAAAAAATGATGTCTTAATTGCAAAACAACATGATAATGAATACTATATGGTTTTAAACCTAGTAAATGGCATATAGTTTGTAATGTTTTTAAATTCATTTGATCAAGCACAAATTCATCTTTAAATATTTTTGCAATTTTTAATGTATCATTAACATTTAAAAATGGATTAACATCTTCTTCATCTTTATTTATTAATTGTTGATGAAATTTATTTAAAATTTTTTTTTTTTTATCTGAGTCGATTCCTATATTTTCATTTAGCTGTTTTTCTTTCTCTTCAATAAGTTGTTGTAAAAATTTAGATAATTGTTGTTTAGCATATAAATTTTTTTTAATATTATTAAAATTATCATCATTGTTCTTAAAAGTTGAAGGTAATAAGTTTGGATATATTTTTAATACGACAGGTAATAAAAACTCAGCAAAAGGGACAATTATAAAAAAAGAAAAAGGAATTAATTTAAACATATCATTTATAGTTCGTATTAATAATTTATATTCTGAATATGAAAGTCTATGTCCTTTTAATCTTTTTATTATTAAATTTTTTGAAATTTTCATATTAGTTAAAAATAATAGTATTCCAGTTTTAATCCAATCAACTGTGTGTTTTATATTTTTTCGTAAATTGTCATAATGCATTTTTATAATGGATGGTTGAAAAATAATAATTTTAATTATAGATCCAGTTTTTTTTATAAATCCGAATGTAATTTTAAATACATTTGCTCCTTTATTACAATATTTAACAATTTTACTTTCTTTTTTATTTATAGATTGTTTTGTTTTGTTTTTTTTAATTAAATTTATAATCTCATTTTGGCCATCTTCACTTTGAGACGTATTCGAAGTTGGCTCATTATTATTACTACTACCTACTCCATTATTGTCAGGGTTAGAACTTGTTGAAAATTGTTTGTAGTTCCAACTTGGTACATAATATATGATTTTTATTTTATCGAAATTGGTTGCATATCCATTGATAATGCTACAAGTTTTATAATTTTTGTGGCCCACATATTGTCTAACTTCTAACGATTTTGGAATAGATATATTTTTAAATTTCCCTTTTACATATTTTCTTGAAGGTTGTACATGGTAATAAGAAAAGTAACATTTTTTGATTTGAGCATCGCAAATCTTTGCGAGCGAATTTTTCTGGAGGTTTATTAATCCCCATGCCATTTCCGCTCGTTTTTTTTTTTGCTACTTTATTTTTTCAACACCTTTTGCAATTTAAAAAAAAGTAAAATTATTTGTATCGAAAATCGATAATCCAATAACACATTGTAAAAAAAATGTTTATTATCTATACAAATTAAAAACTTTAGTTATATCTAGCAAAATAAATATACATATTTTTTTATAAAATGTGTTTATATCCTATCGACATTTCACTTTCTTTGCTTTGGTTGGGACGTTGTGATGATTATGGCGTTTTACGTTCTTTCCTCTTTATGCTATATATACACATTTTTGAGTATAGAAAAAAAAGTTTTGCTCATTTTATTCGTCCACTATGGTAAACGTGTTTTAATTTGTCATCCTCAACTTGTTATCTCTTGCAAATTTTTATACTTTGCAACTTTGTACCCCTTGCAAGATTGGATTATAGCTTACGAATATGGATAGTGGCACAGAACAAATGATGTTTTGTATCTTAAGGAGAGTAAATATGCTGATATATTTTAGAAATACGAATAAATGTTGCATATCTCAATATAAGATATACTCTATATCAGTTTAAAAAAAAAAAAAAAAAATCATCTGTTCTCTTTTCAAATTGTTATGATATTACTAATACAAGCAAATAAGATAAAATAAGTATAACATTTTTAATTGTAAAAAAAAAAACAAAAAATAAAAAATAATGAAATAGTGAAGTATAAAAACATCCATCAAACCATTTCTACAAAATGATTAAAAAAAAAAAAAAATTAATTATAATATATAACTAATTAGCTGGATAAATAGAAAATCAAAACGATAAACAGGGAATAATACAAGGGTGTGGAAATAAAAATAATTGTCAAAATACTTGTCAAAATATTTATGTTTTTATATGTTTGTTGTGAATTAATTTAAATAAAATTATATGCATAATATTGCATCAACAAAATGGGTATACAAATTTGAATTGCTTTTGGAATCCCGCAATGTACAATTATTACATACTACAATATAACGTTATTGAATGTAAATAATAATTTATCGATAGTGGCACAAAGGTAAAACATTTCAAATTTGTAAATTTATTTTGTTTTAAATTTATAACAACATATTCAAATTAATATAGAATAAATTGATAAACATATTTTTTTTTTCGTACATTATACATGATATACAATTATAATAAAATTTAAAAACAGGACAATATAATATTATATATTTTTACATAATTTTATCATATGTAATAAAAATAATTAAACAAAATTATTATACTACATATTTGTTATGCATATTTATATATACAATTTTTTCAAGTTGATTTTGTGTGATGCATAATATATATGGAAAAAAAAAAAATATATAACAATTAAAAAGAGTAATAACGTTTTGTTTTGTTGTTCTTTGTTCTTTTATGTTATTCTCGTTGATTTATTTGTTTATGTATTTCGTGTAGTAACATAAATACGTTTATTTAAAAAATAAAATTAATAGTTACATAGTGAAGTATTATCACTATTTTGTTTGATTTTATTTATATATGTACAACTATTTTTCTACTTAATTTTGTGTATACAAAGTTGTATAATTCAATCCATAGACATTTAAAAAAAAAATAAAATGATAAGACATCAACTACTTACACATGATTAAAAATAAAAATAAATGATATACCATTGGAAAATAGACTGACCAGGCCAAGTAAAAAAAACAGGAAGCAATCAGTTCAAAGGTTGCAAAGAAATTCCATAAAACAAGTCAATAATTAATAAGAAGCATTACATCAGTTTGCATGTACATACTTCTTGATGATGAGTAAAGTGTAGATATTGGGCATGTGGTAGTGTAAAGTATGTGAAGTAAAATGTGAATACAATTACGAGCAGCCATAATATCAGTCAATACATAGCACCTATTTGTTTATTCTTTTGCTTGTTTATGCTTTGGTTTGCTTATGCTTTTATTTACTTCTTACTTATAAATAATATGCTGACCACTTTGAAATAAACAAATAGTGTTTATCCGAAATGGCAAACGTAATAATGGACGTTTTCAAACAGGTAGCCATAAATTATACCAAGAATAAATATGTGAAAGGGATTCAAAATATAATTTTCGAAAGTTTTAAACATATTATCATTGAAGAGTTAGAGCTAAACAAGTTTTGCATAAGCATATTCAGCGATTACATTAAAAATAATGTAGACTTAAAATTAAATGGAACAAATAAATTTACTGACTATTTAACTTATTTACATTCATTAAGTGATAAAAAAAAAGAATTACAATTTAATTTATTTTATTGCGATAAAATAGAAATAGATTGGGATGGAAATAACGATGCATATTTTTATGATGGTCTTTTGCTAAGCATCGAAAATGTTTACATACTCCTTAACGTTGTCAATAAAGAGATCAGCGAGGGTGTAGGTGAAGAAGTTGTCGAAGCTAGCGAAGTTGTCGAAGCTAGCGAGCAGCATGATAAGCAAGATAGTGAACAAGATAGTGAACAAGCTAGTGAACAAGCTAGTGAAAAATGTACTGAAGAGCCTCCCGGAAAAACTCCAGACCAACTTGGTGAAGAGGACTGGGTCGGGATGCTGATGTTCTTCGCAGTTGTGTGCCTCAACTTTTTAAAGGATGCGATTGTTGAAGTAGCAAGGTGCATGTACTATTTAACAATTTTATTAGTGAATAGTATATCATATGGAAATATATTTAAAAAATTATTTTTAAAAGTGATTTTAGAAAATTTATTATCAATAAATATAAAAAATATGAATATAATATTTGAAGATAAAATTGGTAGGTGTGAAAAGAATATATTTTTATCTATACATCTACAAAATTTAAGTATAGATAATTATAATTATATAAAAAATAAAAAAAATAAAATAAAAGAACCAATAAATGAAAGATTCAATAAAAATTTAAATGGTTATTATAATTATGGAAAAATAAATAATTTAAATAAAATACAAATTAATGATAATGAAGAATATTTAAAATTTTCACTTACAAGTTTTACAATCTATTACGATTTAAGAGGTCATTTAATTAGTGATACAGATATTGATTTAGATAAAAATAAATTTATATTTTTTTATAATTATAATATAAATTTTATGCATAAAAGAAATTGTTTAGTTGATGATACAAATTTTACTTGTATCGTTTCAAAGAATGTTAAAAATGATGAGAATTTTACAATTGATTTGGTCGTATCTTCTTTTAAAATAAATTTTATGTACGATAAGTTTTATGATTTATTTTTGCTTATCTATAAATATGTTTATTTAATTAGCAATAATAATTATCCAAGGAATGAAGGGGAAAAAAAAAATAACAGACTAGCTAAACATGGTTACCTTTCGAAAACAACATCAAGCATAGAATTTAATGTAAATATAGATATGTTTAAAATAGTTTTATGTTACAACTATAATAATAATATACAAATAATTTTAAAGGATATTAATTTTTTATTATTTTTTTTGAAGAAGGGATGGAAAAAAAAAAAAAAAAATAGACACACATGGGAAACTAACACAAACCCAATAGTGTCTAGTTCGTACATTTTAAAAGATTTTATTTTTTTTATTGAATCATTTACCTTTGAAGAAACATATTCTAAGTTATCACTAACTATAAATAAAACAAAGGAAGAATATATTTATATGAGTAAAAGAAATATGAACATTAAACGCATTCAATATAATTCAAATTGTGAGAAAGATTTATTAGAGGATTGCAATTTAGAAAGTAAACTAAATAGATATATAAATGTAATTCCAAATCGAGATTGTAAAAAAAATAAAAATGAAAATGCTTGTCATAACTTAGTATGGGGTGACAATAATCGAAGAGATGTACACGATAAAACATATTTAGAACAAAATAAAAAATACTCTTTTTATTTTCGTATATATAAAAAGGAAAAGGGAATAAATAATTGTTACATAAATAATATATATGTTTATATTGAAAATGTGTACCTTAAAATAAAAGATTTGAATAATATATACTCGTTAATAAATAATATCCCAGACAAGTTTTTTTTCATCTTCTACTACATCGTTAGTCCGCCTGACAATTCAAGGGGTGAGGTAGCCAATGGCCATGCGACAAAATCTAATAAGGTTAGTAAATCTAAGAAGATTGATAAGTTTGACAAAATTAAGAAAAGATACAGACTGACGCACCGACGCAGTGACACATGCCTGAATGTTAGACTGAACTTTATCGGGATCGAGTTAAAAAATAAAAACATGGGTAGTCTTTTTTTTTGTATGGATAATTTTGGATTATATAATGGGTATAGTAAATCTGTTCCTTATAAACGCCATAATTCGGGTTTAAATTTTTTCAAAAAAAAAAAAATATCATTTTGTAAAGTAACAAATATATATTCATATATACAATGTGATAAAAAGATTACACATGTTCTTTTTTATCCATTTAATTTATTTTTTACAATCCATAATAAATTGAAAAACAAAATGAAGGTAGAGATATTATCTCTAGTCATAGAACTTAACAAGAATGTACTTCAAATTGTTAAAGACATTTTTTGCATTTCCGATAATGAAGAAAATACTATTGATATATTTTATGACTGTGAAGAGAGAAGAAAAAAAAATAAAGAACAAATATATACTAGTTATAGCACATCAAATAATAAATTGTCAAATATTATTCATAAAAAAGATGTAAAATTTAGTAATGAACTTAATGGGAATGATACTTTTGTAACTCTCTCTAACGAATTAAATATTCTGTTTAGTTGTATAGACACATTTTTTGATATAATTGATTTCGAAGAAAATAATAAAGAAGATGAGAAATATGATATTAGTTCATCTTTTAGTATAACATCGGTTCTTAACTTAGTGAAAAATGTAAATATATTTCTTTCTCTTCAACATATATATATTTATTATTTTTTTAATAACAATTTGGATGAACTAGAAAAAAGAGGAAGTAACAAAATTGGGTTAGACAAAACTATAAATTTAAAACGGATAAAAAAGAAAAATACAAACATGATATCCTTTTTTAATAACACAAGAGCAAACACTATCGAAGGTTTATCCAGCCTAGCCAGTCTGACCAGTGCAAATGCTAACAAACATGTGCCAACAAAAATAATGGACGTGTTCTACATAAAATGGGAATTAAAAAATGTAAACTTTTTTTTTAATGTAAAACAAAATTATGTGAAAAATAAAAGTTCAGAGAAATATTCAATTTCAAGTAAATTTAAAATTTCAACTTTTCAAACTTTATATAATTTTTATTTTACTCCAATCAATTTAGAAACATTGGTAATGAATGGCTTATGTGTATATATTTTAAAAGACTCCAGTTTTGAGAAGGAAATAATAAAAATGGAAAATTCAAAAAAACATAAAAAATCAATGCTTGTTTTAAACAAATGCATGTTAGAATATATCGATAAGGAAAAGACATTGATAAGTAGACATAAATGGATAATTAATTTGACTAATCTGAATATATTTATATACGATTTTTTTGCTAATATATTTTATTATATATATAGAAATCGTAACACAACAGTATTTGACAAAGTACATATAAAAGATAATAAAAAAATGACATCAAATAGTTTAGCCCCTAAAATAATAGACGAATCAAGTTATACAAAAATGTTGAAACGTATAAGCATATGTAATGAATTGTTAATTGCAAAAAATGTGTTTAAAATTAATATTTTTTTTGCAATTAAAAAGACAAATATTTTTTTCGTTTTTTATAATAAAATAAATGAAAATAAAACTGATTTCAATTATGGCAATTATGACAACTTATCAAAATATTACAACACACATTTGAGTTTGCAAATAAATAGTTTTTATACGAAACTAAAAAGTGAAGTTACCCACATTCAATTGAAAGATAATTCGCTAAATTTCTTGCATAATAATGTACCTTCTTTTACTTCAAACAATTTAAGCAATATACAAAGTTATTTTCATATATGTAAGCCGAGAGTTGTTATTTCTTTCAACAGAATTTCCCTTACCATGTCTAACCGTTTGATACATGGCTTAGGTGGGAAAAATGAAAAAAGGACTTGCGTAGTTACAAAATATGAACATAGGATGGAAAAATTGGAAAAAATAAAAGAAAAAGTTTTAATAAAAATAGATGATATAAATATAAAAATGTTAAATTTATATAATTCGATATTATTTATAAATTTACATAAAATAACATTATTTAATTATTTAAATTTTATTGAAACATTAAATATATATTTACAATTGTTTTCAAAAACACTTAAAAGCTCATTCTTTGCAAAATATTTCCCTATTCCCAATTTGGAAACCCAGAACGAATATATGATTGAGCTTGGTATGACAGATAAACAAATAAGCCAATTTAAAAGTTGTAATAAATCAACTGATGTAGAAAATGATGAGATGGTGATAGATAAAAACATATGTAATGACAACATAACTAACAATACATGCATTGAAATGGTTTATAAAATGTGTATATTTAAAAAGATTGTATGCTGTGTAAGTATGATAAAATATTGTTATACATTTTTTCCTTCTAATGTAAATAGTGATAGGAAAAAGAGTAAAAAAGAAATATTTAGTTTGAAAATAAAAAAAATAGAATTAATATTAAAAAGGGATTATATACAAAATTTAAATAAATATATATCATATTTTAAGTATAATATGTATATAAAAATATATGGGGTTAATATATTTATAAAAAAATTAAAAAAAAAATATATTCTTTTATATTCAAACTTGTTACTCTTTATTAATCAAATCAATGGATATGCTCCAAGAGATGATATCTCTTATCAGTTTGAAAGATATAAAATAAAAAACAGAAAAAGTAATGATAAATCATATGCATTGTATAAAAATAGTAAGCTAAAATATATTCGTTGGAAAAATAGCTCTATACCATTATTTTTTAAAATTAATAGACAAGTAAAACGAAAAATATGGCATATAAATTTTATAAAAAAAAATAATAGCATATCAAATAATTTACAAACTATGAGAAGAACAGGCAATAAACTTCCAATCAATGCAAAATTCGAATTTAAATCATATGAAAATAAAAATAGAGAAAATGAATCTGCATTTTATATATTTTTAAATGAAGAAACTATTCTTTCTTTAGTTAATATATATGTAAATGTTGTTAATTTATTTGAAGGTTTGAAAAAAATTCCAAACATGTGGATGGAGTATAATGGGGAAGTAAACAAAAACGAAATGTGTTTGAAAAAGAATAGAGAAATAGAAAAATTTAATCAAATTGAAAAGAGTTATAGAGACTATGAAGAAGGTGATAAAACAGAGTCTGTTTCATTTTTACAATGCTTAGAGAGCTTAAAAATAAAAGTAAAAAATATATTTTTTTTATTTTATGAATATAATATGAAGATGTTTATAGGTTTTTATTTGAAAGAAATAAATAATATATTATATATTGATCAGTTAAAAAAAAAAAAAAATAAAAACGAATGTCAATACCACTTTAAATATATACACAAATTAACAGATTCAGTTCTGTTTACTAATAATATTTATTTTAATTCGAATAAGAATATTTATATTTTTGAAATTTTCAATAATTTAGTAAATAAAAATAATTTAACCTATTTAAAGGGTATGTTCTATTTTTTAAAGAAACAAAAGATAGATCCAAGCTCGCTATTTTTAAAAAAAAAAAAATTAATCAATAATCTGAAAAAGAAAAGACACAAAGAATATAATGAGAAAAACAACAAAATACAAAATCTAGCTATTTGGTGGGACAAACAACTAAAAATAGAAAATAAAAAATATCAAACTTTAAAAAATAATAAAATAATTAAAACAGAATTATCATCTTTTATGAATGGAAATTTGTTACTTCATAAAATTATCAGATTGGATAAGAAAAGAAATATTTTCACTGAATTAGATATAGCTAATGAAAAGTCTAACAAAATTAATAAAAATAAAATGATAGTTTTTGTAAAATATTATTTAAAAAATAAAAATACTTTCATTCATATAGAAACAAAATCCACATTTAATAATATATCCATATATTGTCCATTATATGCCATTATAGAATTAAATAAAATGATAGACACATTAAGACTTCCTCTTATTTATAGATTATATTTATCTACCATTACAAATTCTCAAAACTACGATAACAATTATAATGTAAAACAAAACAAATGTGACATTTCTTTCGATTTTAAAGTTTATTTTGCAAATTTTAAAATATATTTTTTATCAGCATGCACATATTCAATCACAAACATTAAAGAGAATGACCTCACAAAAAATGAAATCGAATTTATAGATGAAGCTAGAAAAAATAATAAAGGGGATAATATTCTGAACATTCAGAAATCTGATATTAATAGTAATAGTGCTATTTTTGAGAGAAAGTTGGAAAAATCAAAAAAAAAAGAAAAAGGAAAAAACCAAAACAGTGCTGCAACAAAATACCACCATTTAGATAGTAGTCTCAAACAAAGGGACGTGAAAAAAAATAAAAATGAAGTGGACGAAGAAAACAAGCTGGAAAAAAAACAAAACGAAATGAATATGAACGAATTAAGTAAAAAGAAAAGAGCATTTTTATACGTTTTTGTGCTTAAAACAGATATAAATATAGATATAAAAAATAAAAATAAGAAAAAAAAAATAAAAAAAAAAACAATAAATAATAGTAAAAAAAATAAAATTACTTTTGTAAATAAATTAAATATAAATATTTCTTTTCCTCTTTTAAATGTAACAAGTGGCTTGTTGTACATATGGATTAATGAACAACATTTTTTATTTAATGTAATAAGAATTCCAAGTTTATTTAAATCTGTATATGAATATAATAATAGCTCGAAATATTATTTCAACATGTCCCGAGATCACAAATTTAGACTGAAAAGAAATGAAGATTTAATAAGTCCGATAGAAAATAAAAATAATTCGAAAATAGCTACGAAAATGAATAAAGTAAAATTTATAGTTATGAGAGAATATTGTACATATAATACAATAGATATAATGAATATTTTATTATTTTTTCAAAATATTAGTTACTATCTAAATTTGGGAAAATGCTCATGTAAAAAAATGGAAAAACATATAAACAACAAACCAAAGGAACATGCTAAGGAGGTTAATACGGATCTTGCTAGTAACTATGAAATTCACAATAATAGAAAACGTGATTATGTAGATACTAGTCAACGACGTATAAACGATGACTCCTTGGATATTTATTCACCAATGAAGAATGAAGCACATATTGATAGTTCGAAAAGAGAATCATATTATTACGAAGAAAAAGAAACGATAGGAAATAAAAGAATAGTAGAAAGTTCTCATATAAGTTATAATAATGAAGTTATAAAATTGGAAAATAATTTGAATGGAGGGAATAAGAAAGATAGATATAGGAAAAAAGGAATGAAAAAAAAATTAAAAAATTCTGATGAAACATTGAATAAAGCTTTGTGTGCAAGTGATAAAAAAAATTTAAATGTGAATTATTGCCTGCACAGACAGAAAAAAAAAGCTATAAGCAAAAAAAATGTTAATGTAATTATTGGAAGTATGTCTATATATATTAATAATAATGATTTGTTAATTTTGAATTTGTTAAGAGAAGAATTAGTATTCATTCAAAAAAAGTTGAAAGGTGGTAAAGTTGAATATTCGTGTAAATATAATTATAATGGTGTAATGATATCATCGAAATTTTCCAAAAAAAAATGTATAAATAGCCAAAAAAAGAAAAAAAAAACAAATGAAAAAAGCCTGAACAATACAGAAAAAAAACAAAATTCTAGCCAAATAATAAAAAGAATGAAAAATAAAATAAATATTTCAGTAGATATGTTAAAAATATATTTTATGACAAAATCTTATGTACATGAATTATTTTCAATAAACAGTTTTAACAACATAATTAAAATAGAGAATATATATATAAATAACAAGATGAAATATTTACTTATATTTTTAAATTTTAATAAAATAGACACATTAACTGTTATTGCAAATGATCTAGCTAATTTTATTTATACAAATTCAATTAAAACATCATTTATTGAGTCATTTGATTTGTCTTGCCAATATATTTTGAATAAGAAAAAGAATAAATTTTTAATGCATATTAAAGATGATATAAATATAAATTTAAATAAAAATATTATAAATTTTTTTGTTTTATTTAAATATAATTTTTTACATGATTATTTTGATTATAATGAATATGGTGTATTTAATCAGGTGGGTAACAATCGTGATAATAGTAGAGTAGCTATTGTGAAAGATTTAAGAAAATTTATTTTTTATGGAAATATATTTTTGAGAGAATATGTGATTATTCGTAATTTTACTTTTTATAATTTAAAATATGAATATGAAGATAATGTTGGTTATATAAATAAGAATGAAGAAAATTTAATAGTAGGAAATAATTTATATCTATTAAATATCTACATAATTGATGGCAAAACACGAGTATGCAAAAAGATTTACATAAAACGGGCTATACAATCAATAAATAATTCTAATAATATTACAGGCGATAAAGATGATGCAAATTTTATGGAAAATAATGATGACAGTCTTCGTAACAACACCGAAAGGGGTACCAATGATGATACTAAAAATAAGTGTCGTCCAATTTTGAATGAAAAGAATTATCTTTATATTGATGTGACTGTACAAGAAAATAAAAAATGTATCAACATATATCCTTACTTTTTTATACATGTATTATATAGTAATTTTTTGGAAAAAAAAAAAACATTGAATGAGCATGATGGAAGTAAAAAAGAGATTTCAAAAATGGATATCGAAACAAATGATTGGATGAAATTAAAATTTATTAAAGAAGAATGTGTAAATGCATGTTTAATAAAAAAAAATGAAACACTATTTAGTGTACCTTTTAATCTTATAAAAAAATGTAAATATATTCAGCTAGCTTTAAAAGAAGATAAAAAAATATATACAAGCAATAAAATTAAATATAAAAATATATTTAATCTTCCCAAATATGTGTATAAAGATATTTATGATGTAGAGCATTCAATACGTTGTTCTTTTTTTTATTTATTTCGAAAGAAAGAGAAAAAAATTCAAAATTATGATAAAAAAATGGAAGAAAATGATAGAAATTTTATTTCAAAAACTGAAAAAAAAGACGACGAAATTGTGGAAAATAATTTGTCAAAAATGGACGAAGATAATAACTATTATAAATTATTTAGTGTAATGAATATTGTTAAAAATAATATGCATATTATATCTATAGAAAGTTGTATAAGAATTATAAATTTAAGTCCCCTTGATATAAAAGTTTTATTGAAAAAAGAAAAAGGAAGTATAAACACATATAGTATAAAAAGTTTTAGCTATATAAATGTTTATGAATTTAATTTTTTAAAAAATATAATTTTAAATTTTTGTTTGAGTATACATAGGAAATGGATTGAATTTATAAAAATTGAAAATGAAAATTATTTTAAGGAAGCTCAAAATGACAAAGGGACAGAAACATTTTCTAAAGAGCATTCTCCCCAATCTAGTGATAGTAAAAAAAGTCCATGCCATATAATAAGTTATAAAATAATACAATGTAAAAATTTATATTTTCTTATATATATATATATGTATAAAAATTGCTATAACATTGCATTTGTAAGTAAATATAATATTTACAATTTTACAAAAAATACATTATACTACCATTTAGTACATAATGAAGAAGAATGTAGTATTGAAGAGTTGAAGGATTTATCTGAAATTGAAAAGCATAAACTTAAAGAAAAGTTTAATATTTTAAAGGAACATATGTTTGTCTTGAATCCACTAATAGATAATGAGATAATAATAGATGACAAAAATTTAATAAAAATAAAAAAAAATAAATTTTATAATTATAGTATAGATGGACAAAACGCAGACAATTTAATAGACGAAAAAGAGAATACAAAAAAATGTATTAATAATTATTGTTTTAATCATAATTTTGTTATAAGTAATAATAGTTCTCGTATTTTAAATACAGATGTTTCAATTTATGAAATAAATAAATCATATAATAAAATAATTAACCTGAACGATGAATATATAAAAATAGATATAAACATAGTTACTATTCATTCATTTAGTATAGTATTTATTCAATTTTATTCTCATATTATTATTGTAAATTTAACAAAATATAATTTAGAATTAAGATTAAAAAATAATGAAGAATTAAAAAAAGGATATAAAGATATAAATCGTGTAAAAAAACATAATGAAATAAAAGATGGTAATTCTTATGCCTCTTGTGATAGTACAAAAAATGACGATATAAATTTTAGTGATCAATCTGAATTTACTCTTTCTAGTGATGATGAAATAAATAAAAAGGAGGCTACAATGGCTAGCTCGGATAATAAAATAACAAACTATTTTAAAGCAACCTCTCAATTTTTTGATACAACAACGAAAACACATAAAAATAGTAGAAATAATTACAACATTTTAAAAAGCATGAGTATGAAGGAGTTAAATATGAAAGATAAAAGTGCATGGGATTATATAAGTTTTAAAATTCATAACAAAGGAGAAAACATTGATAATGATGCGAAAGATAAAGGGTACAATAACTTTGAAAGAATGAATATGACAAAATTTGCAAGCTTTCAAATGGTTATTAACAGCCTTAAAAAAAATCCAAATTTTAACACCGGAGAGACAAGTAACTTTTCTGGGAAAAAATATGTACGATGCAAGTACATCAAAATTAGTAAGAATATGAATAAATATTTTTATATGTATAAATATAAAGAAATTGAATCATCTAAAAAAGGAGAGAATAATAAAGAAGAGAAACATTATGGAATAAAAGAAATGCTTTTTAATATAAGTTGTATAGAAATTAAAAAAACAAATTATATATTTATAAAAAAGATACCCCTTCTTCTTAATTATGAGATGGGTTATGTTCAAAATGGAATAACAATACAATATGTTAGTAGTGAATCTAGTATATCTGATGATTTTTATGTTTTAAAAAATGAGAAACATCCTATTGAAGTTTTAAAAAATAGAAAAGCGATATCATGCGAATTACCAAGCAAGAGTCATCAAGTTGGGAGAGAATACATTTTAAAGAAAAAAGAGGAACACATACTTGAGATTGAAGAATATGAAAGTTATCAAAAAAGATATGATGAGTTTAGAAAATTAAACTTAGGAACATTATCAAAATTAAAAAAAGAAAATTTAAGTCTTATATTAAAAAGTTATAAAGAAATTGTAAATAATAAAATTATAAAAGAAGGGAAAATATATATATTCAACAATTTAAATATTCCAATATTTGTAAGTCCAGATAAATCTAATTATCTTTTTTATATAAATAAGAAATATATCCATTTTAAAGAAAATAAATATTTTTATTTTTATTTCCCTAAATTTATATTAATTAGTAAAAAGTTAGTTTTTCTATTTAAGACAGATAATAAGTTACATGAATATAGAGGAGTTAAAAATTATATGAACATAATAAAGGATGATACAATATTTCAAAATTTTTATGTCATGAAGTTAGTCTTACTTTGTAGTATGGTTTCTACATTTCAATTTTATTCATTTGTTTTTTTGAAAAGAACATTTTCTCCTAGACTTAATGTAACAAAGAGAAGTTTAAGAACAAGTGGGAAAAGGAAAAGTAAAAAAGATATAATTTATTTTGAATTATATTTAGTAAAATTTTATTGTGATATAATAATAAATAATAATAACGAAATAAATATCATATTAAATGGAATAAATGAATGGTATTTTATAAAAAAAATATTATCAATAAATTATTTTTTTAATTTTTTAAAAAATAATAAGCTAGATAAATATCCTAAAAGTATATCAAATATTACTTATATAAATAATATGTATGGATTGAATAGTAGTGATTTATTGAATGTTAAATGTTTTATACAAAGTATGAATTTGCTTTTTAATTTTGAAGATATTTCCACCAATTCCGAAAATTTACAACAAAAGATATATATAAATAAGATACATTTAAATTTCTACACATTTCAATATATTAATAATCGTGTTGTTGATAAGAAAAAGCGATGTATTCAATTCTGGGGTTGTCCCAACAATCGGTCTACCTCTAAGACAAGTAGAAAATCGATCAAAGGACGAATTAGCAATACAGACGAAACAAATGAAACAGTTGATAAACGGGATATGAACGAGTTTGACGACTTAAGTAGTGGATCAATAAAAGAGCTCACTGCAGATGATTCAAAAAGTATGAGAAGTAGTAGGAGAAGTAGTAGGCGAAGTAGTAGGAGAAGTAGTATGAGAAGTAATAAGGGGCTTGGTAAGATGGTTGAAAAGGGACTAGTTTTAAAAGACAATAATGAAATATATAATATGTATAGCACGATGAAAAATAAAATGTATAGTCATTATAATTCCTACATGTTTCGAGACTACAGACGTAATAATAAGATATATAAAAGTATTTTTAAATTATTAAAAAGTAATATTGTTGCAGTATGTTTTAATCAGTCTGATTTTTATAAAAAAATATCAATAACTATTGATAATATAAGTATAAAAAAGGTTGAATATAATTATGTAATTTTAACTAAATATAATAAGAATGAAATTATTTTAGATATAAATATAGATCTATGTAAACAAACTTGTATGGAATATAAACATATTTATAACACGTTAAATATATTATATGCCTGTTCTTATATAAATACGATGAATGCAGGTAAAAGTTTTGAGGATCAGAATATATACAAACTAAAGGAAAGAAAACTCTCTTTTTCAAATATTTTGAATGATATAAAAAGGGAAGAGGATGGAGAAAGTCCTATTATTAGTGCAGAGAATGTAGAAGAAGATAGGATTATTAAAAAAGAAAAATATAACATGTTTAATTCTAATAACTTTTCACGAAATAGAGAACATGCTTTATTATATAATGCATATTATTTTTATAAAAAAAATGGAAAATTGGAAAAAAATGCGAATAACCAAATTGATAGTAATAATAATGGAAAACGTTATAAAGTAAAGAATTTATTAGAATTTATTGAGAATATAAAAAATAAAAAATCGGAAAAAAAAAAAAAAGAAATAAAAAATTTATCTATAGATATAGCTAGTCTTGCTTTGACATTAGATTATAATTATTTTATTAATACATTGCCATTATGTTATGATTATTTTTGTACAAAATTAAAATGTTTAAACTCGGTAAGTAAATTACAAAATAAAGGAAGACTAAACTTGCATATGTATTATTATTATTATTTAAATAAGTTAGTTGAAAAAAAGAAATTTGAAAAGTTGAAACAAGTGGAAAAGATGGAAAACTATTCTTATACAAATGATTTAGTTATAGGTAAACAAAAGAAAGAAAAGGATTTCTTTTTATTGTATGTACATAATATTAATATAAGGAAGACAAAGATATATATAAATGTAAATTATTTATTAAAGTTATTTTTAACGAAGAATTTTTTAATGAATATATCAGCTATAAACATTCAAAATAAACAAAAAAAGAATTTTAAACATATATTAAAAAAAATAAAGAAAATATATTTTTACAATTATATTAGTATATTTTTTTATTTACTTAAAAATATAAATATATCAGAACACTCGTCTTATACAACATTAAACTTTTTAACGGTGGTTGAAAACTTTTTAAAAAATAATTTACAATTATCGCCTTTACAAAATTTATACAGTTTAGTAGTTACATTAAAATATAAATGTGAAAACCAACTGGGTAATAAAAATAATACACAAATAGATCAAGATAGTTATTCTATAAATAAAAAAAATATTAATGAGTTGGTAAATTTAGAAAATAATTCTCTTTTTATCGTATCAGATAAAGATAAATATAATCAAGACATTGAAGATAGTAATACATATTTTAAAAATGGATTTTTATTTAATTATTCTAACATTTTTTCGATGAATATATTTTCGAAAAATACAACACAAATAGCTAACCAGCCTGAAATACACAAAAGTTTAATGAAAAAAATTATGAGTTTAAAAGAGAGAGAAAATACATTTTCACAAATGCATGAATCTTATCAAAATCCAGATTTAGCATCTAATTCTATTCATACACAATCTAGCCAAACCAAATTTGATGCCCCTAATGCTAAACATAAAGACAGTAGTAAGCCTGGAAAGGTTGACAAGAAAAATAAGAGTAATAAAAAACGAACCACCAGTAAAACAAAGAGAAAACGGGATAAAAAAGCCAGTGTACAAAATATTACTCATATATCGTTTACTCACAACTTAAACATTAAGCAATGAGGGGAGTAACTTTCCTCGTTTTTTTAGTTTTTTTTTTTTTTCAATTTGATTTTTTGTTATTTTATGCATATACCTATTTGACTAATTTGGATTTGACTATTTATTTTGCTACGTTTTTATTATTATATTTTTTTCATAATTTTTTTAATGTTGCTTTAAGTTGACTTTGTAGGGATGTTTCCCTTTTATATTTATTTAGCTTTACAACTTGATTGTTTTAAAAAATTTGAATTAAATAATTTTGTTTATTATAAAGAGAAGTTATGGAGTTTGATTTTCATGAAAGTTATTAAAATTGGAAAGTGAAAATGTAAAAAATGTGGTGGAAAAAAAATATAGCAATCAAATTATTTATATTCACCTATACTTTATAGTCTTATTTAGTTAGTTAAAAATAGAGACTTAAATATATTAACTAAGTTGGGAAATAATTCCAGCATAAGAAACTGATGAGTCATTTGCACTTTGAGCAGCATTGGACTGTAAGAGAATAAAAAAAATGAGATAAAGGAGTGTACATATGAATATATAAATATGCATACATAAACAAGCAGTTGTAACTACATTTCGAAATTCTATATGATATTGAAATATGTATACCTGTGAATAATGCATTAGTTGTGTTGATAAATTTCCGGGGAAAGACTGAATTAACTGTGGATAAAAAAAATTAATTAAATTTGTAAAATAACAAGCAAAAAATATGGGCTAATAATAAATTGTGAAAAATTACTTGAAGCATAATTTTTATAGGATTAGATCCACATATGGTGTTGTGAGTTTTTTTTAAGTAGTCAATAAATTCTGAAAAAAAATAAAATTAGCATTTTTATCTATTAGTAAATCATAGTATAAAAAAAATGAAAAATTTTGGAGAAATTATAAAAGTATTAGTTTAAGTAACCTTGAACATGGTGCTTCGTGATAATACTAATTCCGTCTTTATCCATATTCTTTAATTTGGTGGAAAAAGTAATAAAATAATTTGTCATAATAACATGTAAGGGTTTAATTGTTGCATATATACATTATTTTTATTAAGCCTTAGCTAAATTGGCCTACCTCAATTTTTTTATGAATATATTTATCGTTGTATTTTTCTAATATATTTGTAAAGCTAAATCTGAATAATAAAAATTCAATTATAAAGGTATAGCATTGTAAAAATAGTGTAAAAAGTTTATGTACAACCTTTTTTAAGATAGTGTGATTACCTTCGTCCATAGTGGCAAAAATCAGAAGAAAATATAAATGCATTTGTTTCGTCTTGAAAATACTTCTTTAAAGGGTTGGCTATATTAAACAACAATATTATATATAAGAGAGAATAAAATATGAGATAATAAGTAGACATATTTATTTTTTCATTCTTACAAAATTCGTTAATTTTGTTAACATCATTTCCTATGCATCCAACATAGATTGGTACTATTTTAATGTCCTTTCTGAAAAGTGTGTGTAAAATAAAATATGTATTAATGGATTAAATTATTATTTTTTTCGTAGCATTTCATCCCAGGTAATAATAAAAAAATAAAATAGTAAAATAATGGGGATTACTCTTTAATTATATATTTGATTAGTGGCAATTGCATTTCTATTGAATGTTCTTCCTCATCATCAAGCTCATCAATGTAATCATATAAATTTTGTGTGTCATTGTTCATAATGTCTGATATAACTAAAGTGGAATATATATATTTATAAGTGAAATAAAGCTAGCTATTTTTATTCATATATATACACTACTAAATGATAAATTACCATTTTTGTTGATTTGCAAAAACCCGAAAGGTGTTTCATATTTATCAACTTGTGGAAGTAAGCACCCTTTGTTGTAAATATGGTGATTTGGGCCAAGAATAAAAATATTTTTTCTGAAATAAAAAACAGCCAAATTAAAAATTATTAAAAATTATTAACAATTAATAATTTTTTTATTACAAAACCATTAAAGGTGTAAAAAAATTCTGAACAACAATAATTTTTTGTATAATCATTAAATAGGTTATATAAAAAGTCATTCCAAATATTTTTTTACTAACATATTTTCAACGTTTATACAGGAATAAACGTGGGAACTTGTCTCAAGACAGTATGCATATCCTGCATGGCTATAAAATAAGGTATATCCAATAGGGTTTTTTATGTATAAAAATGTATGTAATGCATATATGTAGAGATAGTAATGTGCATTTTTTTAGTTACGGGCAAATAGCAGCTTTAACTTGTTGTTTTGGCAAATTAATTTTTTCAAAAAGTGACTCTATGGTGTTTTTCAATACATTGCCTATAATCATAAATGAATGAATTAAACATGTAGGTATTTTGAGAAGATATATGCTTATACTTTTTTTTTATTTTTTATTTATTCTACAAATATTTGGATTATTACTGTTGTTGGAATACCAGGAACCAGAATGATATGCTCTTCTATAATTTGACATGATTAAACTATTTTAAAAAAATATGTTCCCTTATTATTGTTCTTTTATTTTATTCTTATTTCTTTATATTATTTTTAAAAAAAATTATATCACTATTATAATATGGTTATTTTTCAAAAGGGGAAAAATCTTAGTGGATTATTTTTATTTAATTTATATATATAATTCGATTTCTTTTCTAAAAAAATATATTCCCTTTGTAAATTTTAAGTGAATAATTTATTATTATCACATTATAATAATTTTCCAAGTGTACAACAATGAATATATTAATAATAAAAATTTTATTTTTACGTATAATGTATATATTCTATTTATATTAAAGGAGTATCAATTTTCCTATGGGTGTAAAATTAAATCTTTATAAAATTTTAATAAAAATAATATACATAATACAAATAGTAAAAATGTTAACAAATATAATAGTTAATTTTTCTTTTTTAAAATATTTAATTTGTTTAATAATCAGCTAAAGGGTGTAAAAATTTCGTCACGTCTTTTTCAACATATCCATAGTAACATAAAACACGAAATATTATTTTTAAAATTTTAAGTTATATAATCATATTCGAAAATTTATTCATTAAAAAGTTATTTTATTGTTTGGATATGCATATACATTTTTACAGATCGTAAATTGTATTATGTACATTCAAAAAAAAATATATATGGCTAGTCATGTTAATGTATAAATACATGAGGCATGACCTTAAAAAAAGTTGTAAACATGTTTGAATGGTGAACTATTTTATTGCTGCATATGTTATTCTGGTTTATTTTAATTAATATGTATAGTTATCTTTCGTTTTTACTTATTTGTTTTTATAAGTTATGGTTGTCATTATGACTACATTCTTGGGCAGTTTTAGCCTTCACTGTGTCGTCGCCTCGTCACCCTCTACAATTTTCTCCGCCTCTACAACTTCCTCACCTTCCTCATGGGGAGTCGCATTTTCATGAACACCCTGATGAAGGTCGGAGTTTGCATTATTTTCTCCTGGGGCGTCAATCGAAACTTCTGCTTTATCATTTTGTTCTAATTCTTCTACATCTATATCCACATATGCATCATTTTCAACATCTTCGACGTTGCTTATGTATGATGATGCTTTAGGTTCAGGGTGAAGACTCATAATTACATCTGATTCATCGGAGATATTATTTCCTTCATTTTCCATATTAGTTGATTCTTCTTTTTCGTGTTCTTTGATATTTTGATGAATTTCTTCATCGTCTATTTTATTTATATCACTATTGTTTGAAGTGGATAAAGAAGATGCTGCCTCATTTGGTTCTTCATCGTGGTATTCATTATGTATTTTATTGTTCATACTCGAATTTTTAGACAAAAAATCTGAGGCATTACATTCTTGACCCTTATTTTCTGCATCTACATTTTCAAAATTATCAACTTGTGTTAATATTTCATCTATTTCATTTGAACTTACGTCATTAGCATTTCCTCGATTTGAATATGCATCATTGAAATTGTCCTCTTCGGGATGAGTATCATTCAGGTCTATATCACTTTCATTATCCCCCAATTTTTCGTTCACCTTTTCTTGAAGCTTTAAGAGTATTTCTTCTTCAAATTCGGGAATGAAATATTTATTTTTTTCTTTCTTATCATCCTCGTCTTTTGAAAATGCCATTTGGTTCTCATTAGAATTATATGAATTATTTTCCTGATCTAACAAATTTTCGATAAAATTTGTTTCATTTACAGAAACATTTTCATTTGAATTATTTGGTTTACCTTTTCGTGGAGTCATTTCTGATTTTATAGATTCACTATTATCTTCTCTTTTTTCTATAATATTTTTTTTTTTAAATATTTTAATTTTGTTTTCGGTTTTATTCATTTTAGTATTTATAGCTCTTTTTAAAATTTGATATTTATCTAAATTATTTTTTTCTTCATTTAATAAATTATTTTTTTCACTTTCTAAATTTGATATTTGTTTTTTTAATTTTGTTAATATAGTGGTTAGATTATTTATAACATTATTTTTTTCTTTTTTAAGTTCATCTCTTTTAGTATTAAGTGTGAATATTCTTTTTTCTAAAACATCTTTAGATAAATTATTGGATTCTTCTAATGGGTTTTCATTTTCTTTCATTCTGTCTATTTTCAGTTCGTTCATTTTTTTTTTAATTTCGTCAAGTTGTACATTTATTCTAAGGGGTAATCAACAAATAAAAAAAAATGAAATACAAAAATTAAAAATAGTGCAAGCATACTTATGTGTCTATAACTAAGGGTATTTACTTACTACTACATAAACTATTATATGATGAATTTGTTTTGAGAGTACATAATTAATAATGACCTACTTGCATATATTATCTTCATATAATTTATTTCCATTTTGGAGTTGTATTAGTCTAGAGCATAAGTTTGATTGTTGTCCTAACAAATTTTTATACTCTTTTTCTAGAGCAACTTTATTTGGTTTTTTTTTATTCGAATCTAGTAATCTTTCATTTTTTCTTATAATATCTTTTAAAAATTTTATTTCATTTTTTTTGGTTTCAATATCTAAACATATTTGTTTATATTTTTGTTCTAGTGTAGAATAAAATAATGGATCTGTCGATTTTTTTAATTTTTTTTTTAAAGAAATACTATCTTTTTTAGCTGTCTCTATATGCCTATTTAAATATTGCATATTCTGTTCTATAGAATTATATGTTGTATTTAGTTCTGTTTTATTTTGATTATTTGTATTAACTTTGAAATTTTCACACAACTCTGTGAATTCAACTATTTTGTTGTTATGCTCAGTCAGTTCTTCCAAACTGAGATTTTTCTAAAGGCATTGTATGTGAAAATGTATATATATGTATATATAAGAATAGTTAAGAATGAAGGAAAAATATAGGGCTATGCAATTATGTGCATCAAACTTTTGTGTGTATATACTTTAATATATGCAAATGATTACGTTTTTCAATAATTGGTCGCTATCCTCTAATAATTTATATACATTTTTTAGCTCGATGGGACAATAAACTTTATTTTTTATTATTTCATTTCTATTTTTTTTTATTTGTAAACCTGAAAAATAAGGAAATACAGATTGAATTATTTTGTTAATATTAATAAGGTGTTTCATATATATTTTTTCTGAACATACATAAACTAAATAATGGCTATATAAAATGTATACAAAAATTCATAAATATATGAACAGTTCAGGTGAATAAAGTTAAAAATGATAAAAAAACATGACCATGTTATGTCATTTCAACGAAAAATCTAGCTATATAACAAAAAAAATAGCTAGATAAAAAATAATTTTAAAGATATACATATTTTATTATAGTACTTGTGGATGATAATTCCTTTTCATAGGATAAACTTTGTTTTGAAGGATATCTCAAAGACGATTTAGTTTCATACATTTTCACTTTTTTTTATTAATTTTATGCATTGTGTATCATGAAAAATGCAAAGTGTGCCCCGTATTTATGTATACTAATTCAGGTGTTGTTATTAAAAAGGATCTAGTTGAAAAATATATATATAAATAAATATTTTTTTCAAACCTAAGCAGTAGAAATAAGCATAGATTGTTTGGTTAAATAAAATAAGGAAATTCTATAGGACGATATTCATTTATACATATATGCATACATAAATCTATATCCATACTTATATGTGTGTGTATGTATATGAGGGTATAAATGGAAAAAAATATACAAAAGACACATATATATATTCATAATATATTACATTAAAATGGTGAATGATTACAAATTTGGTTAATAAAAATATAGCATTTACTTAGTCATATTTCCATAAATATTTTCAAAACAAATTATTTCAAAGCTGTCTAAAAAAGGAGAGAAATAGGAATAAGAATATGGAATAAAAATTATTTTTTTAAACATGCACACTCAATTAAAAACGTAAAATAAATAAAAGGAAATCCACAATGCGTAAAATAATATCGTATTCTTATTATATATTTTTTTATTTCTAATATATTTATAAATTTCAAGTTATAACGATAAGGGAAAATAAAAATCTACATAAATAAAAAAATTATGCTTATGCATATATGCTTGTTAAAAAATTAATAAAAATAAAAGATCATTTGTTTAAGACAAATTTGGTATATTAAAAAGGGCCTTTAAGCTTGTTTACATTTTAAATATGCATATATGTAATTATTAACAAATTAATTATATATATTTTTTGTTTTTAAAATGTTAGTTATGAACAGACCTGTCTTATGTACATATAATTTTTTGTGGATTTAATTTAAAAAAAATACAAAACAAAACATTTAATATTATGTTACTACAATTTACACATTTGTTTTTTTATAATTGTTAATATAAACTCTAATAATTATAAGTAATGCTCATAGAACTGCATTTTATTTCGAAAAGATATTAGCGAATTTATTTGAGGGGAAAATGATTGATATGCTACTCAGGATATTCTTCGGGAAATATTTTGAATGTAAACAACGAAAAAAATAAAGAATACTACTATATGCTCTAAATAGTGTAGCCGTATCACCTTTTTTATGTATTTTTTATTGGCACTTTTTTGTAGCGTATGACAATAATTTTATTACCATGAACATGAATGGTGGAGTTGAAATTCGAAACATAATAATAAAAAACGATGAAATCAACAATTTTTTAAAAGTTATTATTTTTTATATTTTGTCTACCAATAAATATATGGCATGCATGTATATATAATGACTTATATTTATCACCACTCATTTGATAGCTTACTAAAAAATTGTATTTTTGTCTACAATATTTTTTTTTTATTCCGTGTTCATATTTATTTTATCCAACTAGCCATATACACATACATATTTTTTTTCTTCTTTAAGAGTAAAAATGTAGATATAGAAATCGTTTACTTGAAAATTGAAAGAATTAATATAAGTTTTTTAACTTTATCTGGTGTATTAACTGTAATAAAAAAAGAAGCAACCTTTTCTCGATTTTTAATGAATTTCTTTTTTAGCTATTTATACTTTGAAATATGTACATATTTTTTTTATTTAAATTAAAATACAGCTAAAGTTACAAGGAGTCGATTTGAGAATTAAGCCGAATATTCATAAAAATGCTTCCAAGGGAATAAAAAACAAACTTATGAAATTATTAAAAAATAAAGAAAAAGGTAAGGGAACCACACACAAACTTCATGCAGATTAAATAAAACTTCTTAGCTATAGTGTAATACAGCTAGTGTATATTTACATATGTTATATTTTATAACTTTTTTTAGTTCATGTAATAGATAAAATAAAATTATTTTCTCCAAACGGAGCAATGGTAGGGAAAAAATAGCATGATGTTGTAAAAATGAAAATGAAAGAATATTGTGAAATTCATGAATGTTTAAACCCATTTAATGAACATGCAAAATACGAATATATATATATATATATTTATTTATTTATTTATTTATTTAAAATTTAATAGGATTTTAGTTCACCACGAAAAAGATTGCAGAAAAAAATATTATGTTGTAGCTGTGAAAATTATAAGGACATTAAAAATACATTATGCTCATATAATAACTATAGCAATATAAAAACTTATATATGTAAAGACTGCTCTATTTTAAAAAATAAAAAGTATGGACAAAATTTTAATTTATTACATGAACAAGTCATTTTAAAAAAAATGTTTCAAAATTATACTATTGATATAAATAATACCCCTTATAATAATAACGAAATAAAATTTATGCATGAAAATGCTCGAACCATTTTGAATAATAAAAATATATATCGAGACACGACAAATGGAAATGGCAATTTTATTAATTCATATAAACAAAACAAAAGCAATTATTCCGATATAAAAAATAGACACGATTGTGTTAAGGAAGATTATTCAAAAATATATGACAATGATAGACAAAAATATGCTTATGACAAATTTAAAGATCAAAACGATTACATAAATAGTGGTGATATATATAATCACATGCATATGGATAATAGCAATATTTTCAGATATGAAGAGGAATTAGATAAAGCCCAGAATTACAATTTTGCAAAAAATCATTTAACCAATGAGAATATAATTAGTGACAATAATTTTGAAAGGAAACACAATATAGAAAGTAAAAAAACAAAGACAAAAAATGATCAGGGAACCAAAATTTGTAATAAATTTCAAAATAGTCATAAAATAAAGGAAGAAACATACAAAAATATAGACAACATTTTAGGTAAACAACAAGGGGATAATTATACAAGGCATAACAATAAATTGTTATATTGCTATAGCAATATGTATAACGATGATTACAGAAAAATTAAAATCGATAATTTTTTTCAGCCATAGCAAGGGTTCTTATAATATAAAAAATACGTTTATTTGATAAAACGTTTTTCTACCGTTTTTAATTTATATTTTTAATATGTATACATATCCATGGGGATGTGTATATTTACTTATTGTATATATATACGCATTTGTTTGTGAGCACAATTTTTTTATAATATATATATACGTGCTTTATCCTCTATATACACTTAAAAATTAAAAATATCTAAGTTTAGATAACTATAATATTAAAAAAACAAAAAAAATATAAGAATAACTTTTTAAAATATAATCATAATATAAACAAATTAATAATTAAACAAAATTGTGGAGTATGAAAAGACACAACAAATTTTACTTAATAAAAGTGTGTGCATCATTTAATAAACTTATATGAATTGTTCAGAAAAAATGCACAAATATAGCTAAAATTTATAATTTAATTTTTTTTTTTATGAACGAAACATAATGTTGTTTTGATCAATAAAATTAAAATGGTTAGACAATTTATTTGATCTAATAACTTTATTTGAATCAGGTATAACTGGCATATCAGTTATTTCCAATGGTTTTGGAAACTCGTTAAAATAAGGATGGTTTAATGCATCGGAAGCTGATATTCTTTCTTGTGGATTAAAATGTAATAATTTGTTTAATAAGTCTAAACCAATGTCTGATAAATATATACCTGAAAATTGGCTAGCTATGTTAGGAAAATGAGATCGAAGATTATTAACATTCATTTTAATTTTTTTTTTTTTAAATAAATCTTTATTTTTTGATATAAAAGGATATTCATAAAATTTTGGATATGTTTCTTTATCGGGTAATCCTAACAAATTTAATATTTTCCACATTTGATCAACTTCATTTTCACCTAAAAATAAGGGTTTTTTTAAAATCATTTCTGCAAATATACAACCTACACTCCATATATCAATTTTATTTGTGTAGCATTTTTCTCCTAATAATAATTCAGGAGCTCTATACCACAATGTTACTACATTTTTTGTAAGATTAGGATTATCTACATGTCCAAATTTTCTAGCCATACCAAAATCGCATATTTTTAAAATACCTTTATTACTATATAATAAATTTGTCGTTTTTAAATCTCTGTGCATAACCCAATTTGTGTGTAAATAATTAATACCGCTTAATAGCTGTTTTAATAAACATTTCAATTCAGATATAGTAAAACCTGGTGATTTATTATCTAATAGCATTTTCAATTCATGTTCGATATATTCCATAACTAAGTATATATCACTCAAATGTTTTCCTACTATAACTTCTTTAATTGACAAAATATTTTCATGTTCAAGTTGTAATAAAATATTTATTTCTCTTAATGATGTAATTGCAAAACCTTCATGACGCATATTTGAAAAATTTTTTAATTGTTTCAAAGCAATAATTTTTTTTGTTTTTTTATTTTTAGCCCTAAATACTGTTCCATAAGTTCCTTCACTTATTTTATTTAATTTTTTATAATTTTTAATACTTCGGCACCCATTTAGTATACATTCAATTTGATCTTTTTCATTATCGCTTGAATGTTCATCCTTACTATCATATTCATCACTACTACCACTATTTTCGCTACCTGAACAATATGAACTATTTGTATCATTTTCTTGACTTTTGTTTTCACAATTTTGATGTTGTTCATCATTCTTTGAATCGTTTTCAATTTCATCTTTGACATGGTTCTTATCTTGTTTATCATCAGGATTGTGTTGTCGTCCCTTGTCATGTTTGTAGGACTCGTCTTTATGATCTACATACTTAGGGCGTTTATAATCTACTGTTTTTTCATAGGAATTAGAAAAGTTATTTTTATAATTATCTGAGTAATAACTTTTTTTTTTTTCACGATTTTTTTTAGAGTATTCTTCGGTGTGTTCATCATTGTGTTTACTGTAACGATGAGATGACATTTTGCTGATACTTTCTTTTTTTTCATTATGTATATGATAATAATCTGGTGAATTTTTATATTTTCTTTTATCATGATGTTTATTTATTTCGTTATGGTTTTTTTCTGATATTTTTTTTTCATAAGAACTATATGAATATCTATGTGTTGGTTCATCATTTTTTAAATGGTTGTTATTATCATCCCATCGTTTTTTTCGTTTTATATCTCTTTCCATTCTTTTGAAAATTCGATATATTTTTATCAAATAAGTTTAGATTTTGTTATATATATTTAATTTGTTCAGCTATTCATTTATTCATTATTTTGTTTGTCCATCATATTTAATCACAAGTAATTGTAAATGTTTTTGGAATGGATTTCCCATTTATTATAAAATAATATGATTTATAAGTCTATTATTTTTTAACTTATGTTTTAATAATTTATCAGTCCTGTATGCATAAAAATGTTTTACATTTTTATTTAACGTTTTCAATAGTTTTCCAATTTTTTTGTATTTTTTCCTTCCCCTTATTTTCATAAATATATACGCCTATATTTACTAAAAATTTGATATTAAAAATGATTTTTATAATTTTAATTTATGCTGTTAAAGTTTTAGCGAATTAATGTAATATAATTGTGTTATCACCTTATTCAATAATTAATAATTTTAAAAAAATATCACATATTATTTTATGATACTTTTTTACAGTATTAACAATCATTACAAACATAAAAATGTAAGTAATATGTAAAATAAAGTTTGAGAATATTTTCCTTCTTTTATATATAATAAAGAAATAAAATAATATAGTTAAATTATATTTTATAAAAAAATATATAACTAAAATTGTATGGTTTAAATAATATGTAAATACCTATTAACAAAATTAAACGATCTTTATAATTTATTCATAGTAGTGTTGTTTATTTTTTTTGCTATCATTAAATTGGAATAAATAAAATGGTTTCTCTTCATATTTAAGGTGTATATATATTGCTAGACTGTTTGTAAATAGATGTGTGTGTACTATAAAAAAGTAAAAAAATAATTTATCATATTTTTTATTATAACTTGGTATGATGTTATTCGATATGTGAAGGAGTATTTATAGCTAGCTTCATAATGAGTGGCAGTAAAAAAATGGCATCCGTTTGCAACCTCAAATTGTGTCTAATATATGTTTGGCTTCGTAGAAAATTGGAATATAATGCTACATTTTTTTATAACTATTCCATAAGTATATAATAATGTTTAAGGGTTATTAAAAAGGGGTAGACATAAAGTGATAGTAGGGTTTAGGAGAAAAATTAATGTTTCTATTTGTGTTATGCACATATAAATAAGTGAAAAAATGAACAGACATGTTAGCATATTTATTCTTTGTTTTAAAATAGAAAAATATATTTCTACAATTATGAATTTCTTTTCTTGAATTTATCAGTTTAGCGAATAGTAACTTTATAAATTTTCTTAAACTCTTTAAAATAAAATAATATAAATTTTTATACATTATTTATATGCACACACACATGTAAGGTAGTTCTATAAAAAAGGAACTCCCATGATAAGTTAAAAAAATTTTAAATAAATTAATTTCATGTACCTATTATGTATATATACATGAATTAGGGACATAATTTGCGTTCATTTTTTTCTTACTCATGGTGCTCATATATTATTATATGGAATCATAGGGACGTGATAAAAAGAGTCAGTATTTCTGATTTTTTTTTTTTCTTAGATGTAGATAATATTAAAATAGCTAGCGATATATAGTTAAATATAATATATTGCTTTTGTATTTTTATTTTAAGCAAGATTAACTAGATATGATATGAGAAAAAATTATTATAAAAAAAAAGTGAAACATATGGAAAAGAATGAAAGAAATGTTAGGCCCACCAGCATATAAACCTTTATATGATGTAATACGAATTAATAAAATCAAACCTCCAAATATAGACACAGATATATATAAGGAATATTTATTAGCTAAGAAAAAATTTGAAGAAGATCTTGAAAATAAAAATGTAAAAATAATTATTTATGAACATGTGGATGATAGATGTGTAAAAGACGAGAATGTTAGTGAGTCTGATAGTTCAGGAATGGGTGAAGAAAATTTAAAAAAAGTGAAACAAAAAAAAAATCCAAAAAATATGAACGAAGGAGAAGAATCTGGCAATGTCATACAAACTGATGAGCATAAAAAGGGGAGAAGCAAAAAAAGAAAAGACAAAAAAAAGGGAGAAAAAAAGGCAGAGAAAAAAGAAGAAAAAGCTGAAGCAAAGGCAGAAACAAAGCCAGACGAGAAACCTGAAGTAGAGGGAGAGGAAAAACCCGAAGTAGAGACAGAAATAAAGAAAGACGACCAAATAAACAGCGATATTGTTGTAAAAACAAAGTCAACGAAAATTATAGGAACACTTAAAATATTATACAATTTTTATGTAAACTTATATGATAAAATAAAAGAAGATATAGAAAATATAAATAATAATACAGATCATAATAAAATAGATTTATTTAGAGATGTTAATTTATATTCTAATTATATATCTATGTTTGATATTATAAATATATGTGAAGATTTAAATATTATTAAAACATTTTTAAACTCTAAAAAGGAATGTGAATTAATATGGATTCTCACAGTTAATTATTTTGACAAAGTTGATGAAAGTGTATTCGAAAAATATAAATATAAGATAGATGTAAATTACGAAAAACTAGAACCAAAACGGGTTCATAAATGCATAGAAAAAGGAACAAAAAATGATTCTAAACATGGGGAGCATAAAAGAGAAGATACTTTTCAAGAGACAGTTAGTGAAAAAAATGATTCCGATTCTAAAAAGGTGAAGAAAGATGGTGAGTCAGTATCTGAAAAATGCAAAAATGAGACGAGAACATCAAGGAATGAAATAAATAGCAAATGGTGTAATATTGATATAAATAGGAGAGAAAAAATAAAAGAATATATTTATGAAAACTGCTCCGAGAAAGTTAATGCACTTATGTTTCGAAAAGTAAATTTCTTTGTCTTTGTCTACATAATGATTTATATAATTAAAACAAGTACTAGAAAAATCAAAGCAATAAAAGATGATATAAAAAAAATCAAAAGTTTTTTTTTTTTCTTAAACATTTATGAAAAGAAAAAAACTGTAGAAACTTTAACTAATTTATACACAGACAAATATCTAAACTTTTATCAAAATTATAAAAGTATTGATGAGATTGAAAATTATAGAAAGCGAAAAATATTTAGACATAAATTTTCTTTTTATGATATTAATAAAATTTTAGGAAATAAAAATGCAGAATTTGGAAATTTAAA
This sequence comes from Plasmodium vinckei vinckei, assembly GCF_900681995.1. Classification (NCBI taxonomy): domain Eukaryota; phylum Apicomplexa; class Aconoidasida; order Haemosporida; family Plasmodiidae; genus Plasmodium; species Plasmodium vinckei. The sequence goes on from NC_051299.1 coordinate 658,350, forward strand.
AACGGATATGAATCAGAAGAATGTTGAGGTAGCGAAAGTAGAACCCGTTGAAAATTTTGAACAAAATATAGAATCGGAAAACGGAAATAGCGAAGAAAATTTATTATTAACACTTAAAGAAAATCAAACAGATGCATTAAAACTGGATAACAAATATGATGGGGAAAATGACCGATACAAAGATACACATATTATTGAAACTCCCGAATTATGTAATGATATGTATATTATAAACAATCAAGATAATAATTGCATGAATGAAGAAAATATAGACATAAAGAAAAATAGAATTTTAAATAGTTATGTTTTTGATTATATTTTTAAAAATTATTGTTACAAAAAAAAATATTGGGATGTAGGAGAAAGTAGTAGTATCGATTTTGGGATTGTTAAAAAAGAAAATAATAATAATAAAAAATATAAAATAAATATATATAATTATAGTAAATATAATATAATAGTTGAAGTTGAAGTCGATAAAGAGTTACCTATATCCGTTATGTTTAAAGACAAACTATTTTGTGTTAGTTCAAAATATACTATTTATTTAGAACTTGATAATTCTATTTCAGGAGAAAAATTTGGATTTGTTAATGTCAAATTAAATTACAAAAATATAAATAAAGAACATGATTATATAAATATACCTGTCTATATTTTTATTCAGGATTAATATTTTTGGCAAAATGAAGTCTCTAATTATTAATCACTGATTTCAAGTCCCACAAATATACCATTGGATTTTTACAGCGTCATGCATATTTAATATTTACATATTTACATATATATTTATATAGCTTATTTTTACGATATTTTTTATTTCGCGATTTCCATTTTGCATTTTGTATTTCCATTTATTATTATTATTACATAGCACTATATTTTCATTTTTTTTTTTTTCTTTCATTTTTATTTCCATTTTATATTGCACGATATGTGTTCCTTTTATTTTTTTCTTCTGTACTTTTAATGCACACGCTTTAAAAGGGATGAAAAACAAACTTAAGCACATAAATAAAGTAATGTATAGAAAAAAAAAAAATTATTATTATTTCGAATAAGTGTATTAGTCAATGAGACAGTAAAAAAAATATTTTTGTGATTAAAAAAATGTAAATATAAGGTTCCCTGTATATATTTGTATTTTTATCTAAAATATAGATTCCGTTTTTTTTTTATATGTATTTTGGAATGTATATATGCATGCACATTCAGTTTAGATGTAATACTATTTTGACGAATGAGCATTTGAAAAATAAGAGTAGGATAAATAATACGGGGTAATTGTAAATGAAAGTATGGGGTTAGATGCAGAGAAAAACAAATATGACCTTATAGATGTAGAACCCAAAAGTATAGAATTTTATTACGATAGCATAGAAAGCTTCGAAGAGTTTGTTGAAAAAAAAAAAAAAGTGATAGAAAAAAAAGTTATAAAAATAAAAAATATATGCACAAAAATTCAAAACATAAAAATATTTGAATCGGAATCAAAATATTTAAAAATAAAAGGAGTAAAAAAAAAAAAACTTATTCCAGGTACTTATGAAAAAATACTAGTCGAATTTTCATTTTTTGATATAAATATAAATAAATATAAATATGAAAAGATAAGAAATGTTTTAGATATAATAAATAATATTGAGGGTACTATAAATGTAAAAATACAAAGTGAGTATACAACATTGTATATTCCTATATATATAAAAAAAAAAGTTCCTGTATTTAAATTTAATAATATATTTAATCTGGGATTATGTAAAACAAATCTAATTTATGATATAAAAGTAGAAGTAAAAAATGTTGGAAATAAAAAAGGCTCTTTATCTATATGTCTAGACAGCATAAATAATGAAGTCCCTAAAGGTGACGACGAAATTCAATTTTCAAGCGACCCAAGCAAAAACAAAAATATAAAAAATGAGGAGAATAAAAATTGTAATACCCTTTCAAATTGTGATAGTAAAAATAATGGAGAAGATAATTTTTTCATTTATTTTGATAAGAATACAATTTGTCTAAACCCGAATGCGAGTACCATAATTAATATTAAAATAAAAAATAGACATGAAGAAAAAATTCAACAAACTTATAAAATAATTACACAAGAATATAGTTACTTTTCTCAAACTCCTAAAAATTTAACTATTATTGCATTTTTTATAAATAGTCAAGTATCATTTATTTATGAACATATGAAAACAAATCAAATAAATTTGAATTACATTTATTTTGGAAATTCGAAAAAAATTAATGCACAAATAAAAAATGAAAATCAATATCCAGTTATTTGTAAATTAAAAAAAACACAAGTCAAAATGTTTTATGATGTCAAGGCCTTTGCTTCCCATGCTGTTGACAGAGGTGTCGATGTCCGGACTCTCTTGAGAGGTAACGAAAAAAGCTGAAAATTTTGAAAAAAAAAAAGCTGAAAAATTTTGAAAAAAAAAAAGCTGAAAAATTTTGAAAAAAAAAAGCTGAAAAATTTTGAAAAAAAAAAGCTGAAAAATGCCCCTTTATGTTTTACTTCCCATTTTTAGATTTGGATAAATTTCCCGAACTTGATATTAACAATGATGAAAAGAAAAAAAGTGAAAATATTTTAGATGTAAGAAATAGTTTAAAATTAGAAGATAAAATAAAAATAAAGTTAGACAAAAAAAATGATATTTATTTTATAGATAAACAAAGTTGTACTGATGTTGTTTTAGATATTGAAATAGAATGTTGTATGGATATTTTAAATAAAATCGATAAAAATTATTCATATTTGCTAAACTACCCAGTGATGGCAGAAATATCAATAACAGCAAATAAATGTGATGAAAAGGTAGAAGAAAAATACAAGGGAAATAATAATAAGAAAAAAATAGTCGAAGCAACCAAATTGGGAAAAGGTGAAAAAATTGACAACAAAGTGTGCAATGACAATTGTGAAGAGGATTTAAAATTTTATGTATTTTTTTGTCTAACATTTCCATCAATCACTTCAAATATATATTTTTTAAATTATGATATGGTGAGACAAAATGAAGAAAAAACATTAATTTTAGAATTAAATAATTTAAATAAATTTCTAAAAATAAATTATAATTTTTCGAAAGTACCTCATATATATCTAAATAAAAAAGAAGGTGTTATAAATCCATTGTCTAAAGATGTTGTTGCTATTAATTTAAAATGTAATATAATTAAAAATATAGATGATTATTTATATCTATTTTTTTGTAATAAATTATATTTTTTTGTGTTTTTTATAAAAGCACAAATAAAAAAAACAACATCAATAGGAAAACCAATAATTATAAAAAAAGAAAAAATGATTGAAAATGATGGAAATACGATAGGGATAGACAAAAGTTCAAATGAAGATATAATTTATGAACAAATTTTAAAAAGGTTGGATTTAGAAAGAGTTGACAAAAATTTATATTCGCTAGATGGCAAATTAGACAAATATAAATATAATGAAAAATTTATGTCTTTTTTAAAGGAAAATAAAAAAAAATATAATGATATATTAAAATATATGTACAACAAAAGAGAAGGAACAAAAGAGAGAGATGAAATAAAAAAGGCAGCACTTGAAAATGATGAAAATGAAAAAATTAATAATATAATAAATGATAAATTTATATATATAAGTGATAAAAAAATAATAAAAAATATTAACATGTTTATACACAAATCTATATATGAAGAAAAAAGGAAAAAATATATTGATATGAAAAAGAAAAAAGAAACAAAAATATTTAATATTAAAAAAGATACTGACAAAAAAGAGGATATACAACTGGAATATAGTGAGGTATTAGAAGAAAATAAAATTAAAAATCTTATTTTTGATAAAACAATTTATTTTAATTATGTTTTTTATAATCAAGTATATACAAAAATGTTTAATGTACATAATAAAAATGATGATTGTAATATAAAAATTAATTTCATACATAGTCCTAATTTAACTTTAGATAAAAATTTATTATTTACAAGAACAAATTCAAAAGAAATGATAAAAACAAACTTATTTTTAAAACTCCCTATGAAAAAAACAGAAATAGAGAATGGAAACAAAACAATAGACACTAACGAAATAAAATATAGAACTACTTGTGATGGTGAAAGAATTAATTTGCAGCTTTTAACAGATCATACTTTAAATCAAAAAGAAATAAATAATTCTTTTATTAACGAAAATGATAAAACAAAAAATAGTTTATTATATAAGACAAATGAATTTTCAAATATTAAGAATACTTGCTTGTTCGATCATAAATATTACACAGAAAATATAACATTAAAAATTAATGATAATTATGAAGATATGATAGTTGTTAAGGGAAATATAATACTTTTAAATATAGTCATTAAAATAAATAAATTATATTTTTATTTTAAAAATTCAAACATATCTATGTTTTGTGAAAATAATTTAATCTTATATAATCCGTTTAATATTCCTATCCCTATTACACTTGAATTTTCCAAAAACATTTTTGAAACACAAAACAAACTTGTTGTAAGGAAGCAAAATAAAAAAAAATGTGTGTGTGCATATTATTTTTTAGCTAGCTGATTAAAATCTAGCCATTTTACTTTTTCAAAATAAAATTTTTTTTTTTGTGAGCAGATAAACCCTAATGAATATAAGACAGTGGCAATAAAATTTATAGGAACACAAAATGTTGAGAATGTGGATAATTTTATTAATTTGTATTTAGACGATAATAGGCTTTACAAAAGGTAGCAATGAATGCATATACAAATAATTATTTTCATAAATGCTCATACAAAATAATCTTTATTAATTCGAATTTTTTTCTCTTTTTGGTGTCTTATTTCCACAGGATAAAATGCATATTTGATATGAATAAATATTCTTGTAAATCAAGTGTAAATGAAATAAAGTTTGAGAATATAATTTTAAACAAAAAATATTTCAAATATTTTTACCTGACCAATGCAGGTAAAAAAGAAATAAAAGCTAGTACTGCTAAAACGGCGTATGCTTGTATAGTTTTGTGCAGATACTTTAGCATTTTTTTGAGAATAATTAAATAAATGCATAAAAAATAATTTTAGCTTTATTTATAAGATTAAATAATATAAAGAATAATATTTTTTTACTAAACATATCAATTATTGCTTATTTTTTTGAAGGTGATGCCCCAGTTGTCTTTAATTGTGTTTCAAAACCAGATTGTGTTAATATTTATTATAAATATAATTATATTAATAAGAATGAAAAAGTTAAAATTGTAGTTTCAGTAAAATTAAAAGAAAATAAACAAATAAAAGACAAAATAATATTGTCTATTCGTGGGTCTGATAATATTATTATTCCTATTATTGTTACAAAGGTAAATAATTAGCTCGCTTTAAATACATCGCTTATGAAATAAGTTATATAATAACTAATGTTAAATTAATGTGACATTTTAAATATGTTAATGATTAAAATTATACATATTTTAGGTATGCTCAAGCAGCTTATTATTTCTGAATGACATTGAAATTGATCAAGAAACTAGAGAATTAAAAAGATATGAATTTAATATTGTAAATAGGGGAGGGTGTGAAGAAAATGTGATTTTAAATTTAAGTGAATTTGATTTTTTAAATATTGAATTAAATAAAAAAGCAGAAAATAGAATAATATATAATAATAAAGAATATAAAAATGTGAGAGATATGAAAGATGATTTTCTTATTTTAAAAAAAATATTTAAGACAGAATATGAAGATATTATAACCAATGAATATGTAAAATATTATTTTAATAAATTAATAAATTTATATAATTTTTTACATAATTTTAGTAAAAATAAGTTTAAAATTATATTTGTAGAAAATAAGGATGTAAAAAGAGATGAAAAAAATATGTACAAAATAAAAATATCACCAAAGTGTTTTGTTTCCTTAAATATACAATGTTATTATAATAATATAATAAAAAACGAAATAAAATTTAACAAAATATTATTTGAAAATAAATATTTACATGAATTATCAAATGAAATTATAAATATAAATATTCAAAATAGCCAATTAAATATATCACCAAATACACTTTTTTTTCAAAATATTTTACCTTACAACTCTGAACGGGCTTACATAACCTATTATAAAAAAGAAGATATCCAAAAAATAAAATTAAAAAATAATTATAGTCACCCTATTCAATGGGAAATATCAATATGCGATAAAAAACGGAAAGACAGTTTACTGGCAACATCAGTTCATAATTTTGTAGAAGTAGAAAGAGAGAAAAATATTAAAAAGAATGGCGAGACAGAAATATATAAAGTATTTCCTAGAGCAATCCAAAGAAAAGATGTTCATACAAATACAACAAAAATGGGAATCCAAGAAAATGTCAGCAATAAATCGAATGAAAAAACTGAAGAAATGTACGACCTCGAACTGAGTAAAACTAATGGAATAATAAAAGATAATGATGAAATTGAGGTTGAAATAAAATTAAAAAATTGTAAAAATATAGGAAAATTTGTAGATATATTAGAAGTGAAAACAAATGTTGTAAACCCTGCAAAAGGAGATAAAATTTTAGACGAAAAAAAATATTGTATATATATTTTATCAGTAGTTGAAACGCCTAGATTATATTTTGATGTTACATATATAAATATAATATATAATAAACTAAATGAGACATTTACTTTCCCTTTTAAAATATATAACTATGGATATAGTTATGTAAGAATAAATTACAAGTTTGAAAATTTATATACAGATTTTTTTTTTCTATCATTAGATTTTATACAAGGGAATGAAATAGACAAAAAAAGAGAACAAATTAATGTAGAATTAAAATGTAAATCAATTAAAAATTTTAAATTAAAATCAGAAATTATAATTAGTGTATTAGATCATGATATTTATAAAATACCAGTGTTTATAAATATTGATGAAAACATTGATTATTTTTTAGAAAAAGTTGAATATGAGCATTTAGATGCATTAACAAGTCAGGAAAATAATTCCAATTTTGATGGGTATATATCTAAAGAAAATTCGAGATCAAATTTGTCTGAAATAATAGATGAGGTAGTTTGGACAGATAAAAAGTTTAACTCTAATACTATTATGAATGATAATACAATTGAAAATAATAGGATAAGTTGTGAAACTGATTTTAATAATAATAAAATAAAAGAAATAGATAAAAATAAAACAAATGATAATTATCATTTTTCTAATAGTAGTGAAAATAATAATGAGATACTCTCTTTTTATTGTAAAAATTTGTGTGTAGAAAATTGTAATATATTTAAAAAAAAGTGTATATATAAAAATTTAAAAATTAATAATATAAGAAATGTATATTATAATAAAGAAAATGAATTCATTGAAATAAATGAAGTACCAAAAGATTATGTTTTTGTATTTCTTCAAAACACTTTATTAAATAAAAGTTGTGCTCCTACATATTTAGAAAATACTAATGATTTATTTTTATTTTTTATTAACTTGTTAATAAGTTTTTTTCATATATACCCAAACAGAAATATATATAATTTATTGCATGAAATTAAAATATATCAAAATATTTCGATGCATGACTTTGAAAAAAATATATTTATCCACGAAAATATTCTTGCAAATATAAAGCAAATTTTAAAAGGCTTAAAAGAGGTATGCTTAACAATTTAAACATTGTTATATATATGCATGTCTACAAATAAAAATATGACTCTTAATTTTGTTTAATTATTTTTTTACAATCCATATTTAACATTTCATTTTATACACACACATGTTTGTATATATATATTGATTTTCATTTGAAATTTTTACATTTTTTGCAGGAGAAACTTTTAGTAAACCACATAATTTATGAAAACCTACTTCCCATAGATTTATACTGTTGTCATATACTGGATAAGATACCTGACAATTTTTACATAAAAAGTGAAAAACCTAAAAGAGACAGTTTTAAAATAAAAGATATAAATAATTTTATTAATAATAGTGATGATAAAATATTATATTTTGATCGGATATTAAAAACGCATTTAAAATTGTTTAGCTATTCATGGATTACAATATTTTTCGAATTATTAAATAAAGAAATATTTAGTTGTGTTAATATAGAGTCGTTATATAAATTGAGGGGAATTAAATTATGCAATATAGAAAACAAGGTTTATGAAAATATAAAAATTCAAAAAATAAATTTTTTACTTGTTTTAAATAAAGAAGACAATGAACTAAATAAACATACAAGTATGTTAGAAAATATTAGAAATAAAACAAGGAGAGAAAAAATATATGGGGGTCATGATATTAATAATAGAAAGAAAAAAATAAATTTTGCTCAAATTAATGAAGAAAAAAAAGGGAAAAAAATTAACAAAAAAAATAATAATATTCAAAATGGAGTTATAAAGACAACCAAACAACCAACTACAATAAAAAAAATGAGTACCAAAAAAAAAGACCTAGATTTAAATTATTTCAATTTTTATGAAAATAATTTAATTGATTTAAAAGATTTAGTTAATAAAATAAACAATGTGAAATTACATCCCGATGAAGGAGAAGATGAGAAAGGAAAAGAAAATAAAGTGACATTAGAAAAGTGTCAAAATAAAAAAGCTAGAACAAACCAAACAAGCATCTCTAAACATTATAAAAATGTTGAGCATATACTTTTTGAATGGCTATATTTCCATTACAATAATGTATATTATAATAATGTAAAAAATGAACAATACATATTTAAGAATAAAGAAAATGATCTAATTGACAACCAAAATTGTAATGACAATCAACTAAATGATATGCACAAAAACGATAATAATCCTTCTGAATATATGAATAATGAAAACTTCTATACAATTTTAGATAGATCTAACTTTTATAGAGAAGAAAAGAAAAAAAAATATATTACTAGCGAAAATAAACTGAAAATAACAAATATATATAGTTTAAAAAATTTAGTTATTATAATATATACAATAATTTCACACATACCATACTTTTTATTTTTTAAAAATAAAATAAAAGTAGAATGTAAAAATAAAAAGGATTATATGCATAATATTGATATATTGTTAGTAATTTTAAATGAAATAAAGTTAGCTAATTTAATAACTAGACAGGTGCTTATCGATTTTAATTATATTCACATATTTTTATTCTTAAATTGCTTATATTTTATATTACCAAATTATTTACCTAAATACTATTTAGCTGTAGATGATATACCATCTTACAAAAGTGATCGAATGTTAATAAAAGAAGAAATTGTAAAAAAAAAAAATACTAAAAAAAGTAAAAAATATATTGATTTTCACAAAGGCAATGAAGGGAAAAGAAATTCTATAAATAGCAATGATAAAAGCACAGATCAAAGTGAAAGAATAATATTAATATATAATTTAAATAATAATAAATGTAAATATACAGTTTTTTTAATAGGATGTAGTAAATATGAAATTGACAAAGAGTTTATAGAAATTGATTCTCATAAATCAGAAGAAATTAAATTAAAAATAGACCCAAACTATGACAAAGCACCATTCAAATATGATTATAATATTAACATAAAATTTCCATCTCTTACTAAAAAAACAAATGATATTCACAAAAAAGACAGCTTAATAAACACTGAAAATATGGATAGTAATATTTCCTACCAAAAAAGTTCATCAAATTATGGAGACAATTCTTCTATATCTTCTTGTTCTACTGATAATTTTCAACATTCTTCATCAGATGATGTAATTCAAAATGTTGAAGAAGATAATAACATTGAAAATAATTTTAATCACAATGAAAATTATACCATATTAGTATTACGTAAAGAAAGGTAAAATTTTTTTTTTTTTTTTATAATTTAGTGAGTTTTGGCTAGCTAAAAAAAAAAAACTAGCCAACATGCCAACATTTGCACACACATATATTTCCACATTCTTTGTCACATTTTTTTCTTTTCCTTTTTCCTTTTTAGCAGTTTCTTTCCAGGAGATAATGATGAGGAAAAATTCATTTGTATTAAACTGGTTGAAACAAATAAGAACGAAATAAAGACGGAAGTGATAAGAAGTGATAGTAACTTATTGGTGGAAGGAAAAGAATGGAGTAAATTGAATAACAATATAAAGTTTGGAGAAGGGAAGACAAATATTAAAAGTACTAATGGGTCAAGCTCATCAAAAATAAATATAATGTTAAAAAATAGTGAAATAAAATGTTTTAATATGAGAGGTAAAATATATGAAAATAAAAGTGTAGAAATAAATATAATAAATGATATTGAAAAAAAGGTAGACATAAATATGAATATGTATCATATATATGTTAAAAATTTAAAAAAAGAAGAAATGAAAAAGGGTAATTTTTATTTAGACATATTAAATAATAAGAATAAAGAAAATATTAATTATATAAATAGTAATAATATTGAAAGAAACATAAGTGATGAAAAATTATACAACCAATGTGATGCTTGTTCTTTAGTTAATTTTAATTTAAAAAAAAATTTAAATAGTGATAAAGATTATTTTAGCTGTTTTTATATAGAAAATATGAAACCATTTGTTAGTAAAGAAAATGAGAAAAAAACGATAACATTACATTTTTGTCCATTTATAGAAGGGTATTATTTATGTTTTTTACTTTTTTGTGCTAAAGATATAAATACAAAATGTGTAATGTCAAGTTGTAAATTAAATTGTTTATTTTATATTAATAATATAAAAGAAGACGAGATTATAAAAATAAATTCACAACTATCAAAATTTTCATATCAAATAAAATTAACTCCAATAAATAAAAGGTTTTTAAAATGTATACAATATATTTTATGCAACTTAAACAAAATGGGTAATAGCATTTTTTTAACCTACCTAGAAAATTATTTAAACTATATAAATAAGATGAGCGATAAATTTTATATAGTATATGATAAGGTTGATAAAACTGGGATAAAGGAAAAACTAGTGCCATTCCAAAAATGTAATTATATTGATTGTCTAAATAAAATGAATGGAAATAATTTATGTTTAGACAAATTTTATGATGAAGTAAAAGAAAAAAATAACTATACATATGAGTTTAATATTAATGAAGAAAATACAGGGGTATATGAATATAACATTATTTTGATGGCAGACAATGAAGATACAAACAATTCTATGCAATCACTAGAATATGATAAATTTAAAATATCTAAAACAAATGAAAATAATGGATATAATTCATTTAATAAGTTGTATAAAATAATTGCAAATATTAATAAAAAAGAAAATAATGATATATTGAGTGTAATATTTAATCAGAATGCATATTTATTGTCAAAAAAAAGGGTATCTATATATAATTACACTAATGACAACTTAATATATAAATGTTCTAGTAGTGAAATATTAGACAAGAATGGCCAAAAAATAAATTACAAAATATTTAATTATGATGAATATATTGAAATAGATAAAGATGTAGAATTATTTAATTTTGAAATACGATGTTACTCAATTGTAGAAGTGGTATGTTCATGTTTTATAATTTTGACTAATGTAAAAAATGAAAAAGATGTAATAAAAATTAAAGTAGAAGCAAATATTATGAAACCATATCCTAAAGATACAATTAATTTAAAAATATTAAATAAAATGAAAAAAGCAGTAAGTATTGAAATTTATAATGAATTAGATTTTCATTGTGAATATAAAATTTATTCAGATTTATCAATTATATTTGGTGAACATAAAATAGAAATGCTTCCAAAGCAAAAGAAGGTATATACTTTTTTTGTTAGGAGTATACATATAGGGGAATTTATTGGATGTATTATATTTAAATGTTTTCGATTATTAGATGAGAATAGTATGAAAGATTCTAGAGGCATTATTAGAAGTGATTCTAATATTACATCTAAAAATTTTTCTTTGATAGATTCTTTTTTTTGGTATAAGTTAAAGATTACTGTAGATTTGAACAAGCCAATTAATGTTTTAATGCTCGAAAGTAATGTAGGCGATATATTAAATAAAGAAATTGTATTAAAAAATAATGGAAATAAAAAAGAAGAATATTTTTTACTTTCATATATGAATGAATATATAGAAAAAAAGAAAATTGAAATACCTGCAAAAGATGCATATATACACACAATCAAATATGCTCCTAGAATACCAAATTATTTTGACAATATTATAAAACATGAAAATGATGAAGATGCAAAAGATTTGATAAATTTTAGGTTAGATAGGGAAAACGAAAACAGTTCAAAAGATAGCCAAAAGAACAGAACTGAATGTATGGGAAAAGATGAGTCAAAACAAAATGGGAGTATAAAATTTTCAGACATTTCAAGTGAATTATCAAATTTTTATTTCCTTCAAAATGAAGGGGATTGTTTACAAAAAAGTATAACAAAAAAATTAAATTTAGAAAAAAATGAAAAAAAAATATTTGATGAATTAATAAAATATTGTGAAAAATATATAAATATAGATATAAAATATACAAGTCATAATATTGGTTTTTTTTTTATATATAATAAAAATGAAGGTGTAAATTATTATATATTAATATTATTAGCTAGATTGCGTAATCAGCTAAATATTAGTAACTTCACTTCTTTACTATCAAAATCATGTTTAATACATTTGAGTTTCGAATTTTCTAATAAAAGTAAAAGATATGTAAACAAATTAAAAGAGGATCAAACAAATTCGAATTATTATTATCAGGTTGGCGAATATATTGAGGAAAGAAGTGGAGAAATAGATGAAGTAGACAATGTTGAAAAGTCTGTAATAGATAACGAGTTTGAGATTTACAATAATAAAATGGGAACGAATAGTTTAGACAGTCTTTCTAGTACCATCGATTATGAAAAAATAAACGATATTGAAAACAAAATTGTTGATGTGAAAAAAGAAAAAATGATGAGTCCCGATATAAAGGGGATATATCTAAGTAATAAAACAAATTATAGCATGTTGAGCTATGATAATGAAACAGTTGGAAGTCATATTTTAATTAAATATAAGCCAACAATTGGGACTTCACAAGAGTGCTATGTTATAGTAAGAAGCAAATTATATGGAGATTTTATTTACTTTTTAAAGGGTGAATATATAGAAAAAAAAAGAATAAAAGAAAGAATAGTGATACATAATTCATTTTGCTTGTACAATTTTAATATAAATTTATTTAATCCATTTTCATCGAAAATAGCTGTAAAATGTATGCTCGAATCAGGTAGGGAAAATCAAGGGGGTACTGACGAACACTCTAGAAATAGGGGTATTGAACATGACAAGGGAAGGAAAGAGAAAGTGTTATTAAATACAAAATATAAGTACTTTAAATTATTAAGTAATGAAAATTATAAGATAAAAAAGAGGAAGCACTTTACTATTTTTTCTACTTACTTTTGTAAATATGCATCATCAATGCAAAAGTTGTTAATATTATTATGTCCAATTCCTATACAAAATAAAAATAGACAATATATAATATATGAGTATGAGTTATTTTTTAATAATTCGAAAAATGAGGGTTTTTATGAAGTAGGGAAAATATTAAAAAATGAAAAGGAAGACGAAAATAATTTAGGCAAGATAAAAAATGGGTGTAGTAAACAATTAAATTATATTTCAAGTGACATGGAAAACTGTTTATTAGATGGTGGTAGTGATGTAGAAGGTTTGGGATTCGTTGAAAAAGATAATGAATCTGGAGTTGCATGGGTTGATGAGAATTTAGAGCAAGTCGAATCAGATGGTTCTAGCACAGTAGATGTAAGTTCGAAAACAGACAACCACACAATCTATTTAGACAAACTAAGTAGGTCGGATTCATCAGAGGTAGAAATAGAAGAAGTGGAGATGGATAAGAAGGGTGACAAGAATGTGGACATGAAAAATAGTAAAGAAGTTGTTTATTCGGATGGGAAGATATTTATTCAAAGTATTTGTAAAATTAAAACTAGCATGAAAATATTTATAAATAAAGAAAAAATAGGAGAAATGGAAAAATATTATCATACAATAAATGAGCTAGAAAAAAAGAAACAAGAAAAAAATATTATGCATAGAAATATTTTATTGGAAAAATCGAATTATAAAATATTTTTTTTAAATTTAAAAAATTTGAAAAATTCTGACAAGATAGAAGAAAATTGTAAAGACAGTTATGGAAATGAAGTTTTAAATAATATTTTATTTAATATGAATGAAAATTTATTAAATGATTTTATTTATATAAATGTAATTGAGGATAAAGAAAATTTTTTAGTCATAAGTTTGGAGTTGTTAGCAGACATTCCTTTTCATTGTAACTTTTTTGTCATGATTAAAAAGGTGGAGATTAAGGAAGAGAATGGAATTGATCAGAATGGAAGTGGCTTGAGTTTAAAAGATGAAGAGGGATGTGAATATGAATATGATGATAAGATTTTAAATGTAAAGTCTGTGAGAAGTAAAAAAATAAAAGAGTTTGTAACAGTTGAAAAAAATTATTTATTTTTAGAGATATTTAATTATATTAATATATCAAAAAAATGTATAAATATATATATAGATAATAATTTATATTCAGAAACAAATTTAAATATATTTTATAAAAATAATAGTGACTCATATTTTGATGCTTATATAGTTAGTTACAATCAATTACGTGATAAAACAAATTTAGATGAGATACATAATTACAGTATTAAACCTAAAAAAGGAATATTAAAATATAATAATTTTAATAAATTTATAATTACAAGAACAAACAAAATAAATATTATGGCATTTAATAGTTCATTCTTATTGTTGATTAAAACGGAGAATAGTCTTTTCTCTTACATCGTTTCATCGCATTTTACACCATCTCATGAGTTGCGTACCGAGGTAATGTATTTACATTATAGATGTGTATAGAGATGCTAAAATAAATAGAACCCATTTTTTATTTTCGAATTACTTATATATGGAATAATTTACATTTTCTGTTTTCTCTTTAGGCTGAAAAGAATATGATAAGGGATATTTTAAAGGAAAACAGAACAAAATTTAGCATATTTTTCAACGAGTTTAAGCAGGTAATAAATGAAGAAGTGCTAAAGAGTGAAAAAATGGAAAAACAAAATAATCATATATTAACTATATCAATAAATATGTTTTAATAAATTTATAGGAAAAAAGAGAAAGTGCAATATTTAATCAAAAAGATGAAATAATAATTTATGACATTTCAGAGTCGAACGAAATACAAAGTGGTTAGTTTTTTTATTCCCTCATAACGACATGTATTATTTAGGCAAGATGTTTTATGCTTGCTTAAGTTAGAAGATGTGCACACTGTTTTACATCAAAGCATGTTTTCTATTCTTATTTTGGATTGTACATAAAAATACATTTTTTATGAGTTTCTTTTTAAATGTTTATTTTAAAAATTGTTTGTAAAGTACATGATATAAAAAACGAAAATGATGAATACAAAAAAGGTGTGGGGAAAGCCACAATTTGCGACCATTCCAATGTTATAGAAATTAAAAAGGGGACTACAATAAAGTGCAATAATATGAATGTATCAATTTTTTTTACTTTGAATTAGTGTTGTGTAAGTCTGTTTGCTTACAAAAGTGGTATAAGTTGGGAATTGCTTAAGTTTACTCATAATAGACAAATAAAAATTATCTAAAAATGATTAACGAGGTGGGAGACTAGCCACTTTGGCCATTTGCATTGTCTTCATATAAATAATTATTTTGATTATCTACAAAGTTTAGATTGGCGTTTTGATTGTCTACAAAGTTTAGATTGGCATTTTGATTGTCGACAAAGGTTGGGTTTCCATTTTGATCATTGTCAGTAGGAGTAAGTTGATTATAATTTTCAAAGCCGAATGAATTTTTATTATTATTAAATTCGTCTTCATATTTAGGATATATATTTTTGTTTTCATCAAATAAAATATCTATAACATTAGAGTAGTTACTAAAGTTGATGTCACTAGAGTTTTCAGTATGTTCATTATTATTTTGTAGATTGGAATTGTCTAATATTTCTGGATGTTCAGGATCTTTTTCGATTTGTATATTTTGTGTATGGGGTAGTAAATTATTATTTTCTGAATGTTGTATGTTTGTAAAATCATTAGGTTGTGAAATATTTTGAATATTATTTTGTAATAATTGTGTTTGATCTGTATCGTCTATTTTTTTATCATTGATATAGTTTGAGTCATTAAAATATAAAGAGTAATGATTTAACTCTTCAATGATTATATCATTCCATCCTGAAACAGTAACTAAAAAATTTGATAGCCATTTAATTTCTAAAGATTTATTGCTTAGTATTTGACATATATGTAATAGATGTGCTTTATAACCACAATCTATTAAGGCTTCTAATTTTTTTTTTTTTTTTTTTTTTTTTAAATTTCTACATCTTCTTACAACATCAAAATAACGTAAACATTTGGGTAGAAATGTAGTTAAAGCTAATATATAATATAAAACATATGAATATTCATTTTCTTTAAATATGATAGTTTGTAAAAGATCACAAACAGATATATGTAATAAATTATTCCATTTAAATTTAAAGAATATATCTATAGATATATCAAAAAAACCTTCATCAATTATTTCTGTTAATATATTTTTAGATTTAGTTTTTATTAATGTTTTTATTAATTGTATAATTTCTAAAGTTGTAAATCCTAATATATTTTTATCTTTATTTTTTTTTATATTTTGTATATATATATTCATAATATCTTTAATATATCCTAAAAAACATATATCAACAAATGCTGTACTTTCTAAATACTCGATCCATTTTTCTAGACTTACGGTTGGTTCTCGTTCTTCTTTTTGAAACATATTAAATGTCGTTTTAACATTATTTTGTAAAATATTACCATCTTGATTGTTTTGAATGAATTCATGTCCTGTTTCTATGGTTGAGAATTCTTTTCGGTTTGTCTCGTTAGCCATTTCATTGTATAAGTTGGGTGCATTATTATTTGCGTCGGTGCAAAGAAATTCATTTTGGATGTTCGGCATAGTTTGTAAATTTTGCACGTTTTGTTGGCTTAGTGGGGAAACATGACCAGATTGGCATATCGAGTTCCATGATAGAACTTCGCCTTCTTGATTTAATTTATATCCAGATTGTGAAACCTTTTTAAGTGTAGCAATATTTTTCATTTTATTTAGTACATCTTCGAATTTTATTTTTTTTAAATGTTCTATGGTATCTTCATTTGTAGAATAATCTGATGAAAAATCAGAACCAAATGAAAAACCATCACTATTACATCTTTCATTTTTTAGATCATTATAATTTACAATTTGATTATTATCATCTATACTGTCATTAAAATTGGAATTATTTTCAACTAACATATCTGGATTTATTTGTTCGGTAGGTAATAAATTATTAGAATTTTCAAAATTATTTCCTATCATATTTTGATTTATATTTTCATTGTAATTATCTAAGTTTGGATTATTAGTTATATCATCATTAGAGACAGTTTGAGATTGTATATTTTTTTCTTCTTTAATTTTTTTACTAACATGATTTAATTGTGTATCTTTATTTATATCGTCTCGTTGTTCTATTTCTATTTTTTCAATTTCACGTTTAACTCTTTCATATTTTTCTTCACTTTCTTCATCTTCATTTTGTACAGTCACATTATTTGAAAGATCACAGGTTGGATCTATGTTAGAATTTTGTAAAAATAAATTATCTTCCTCATTTTGATAACCTTGTGTTGATGCAAGATGAGTTTTAGAAGTAAATATGCTTTCATCTAAAAATTTAATTGATTTTCTTTTTTTTTTAATTTTTTTTGTTTCTTTTTTTTTTTGTAAAATTTCATATTCTTTTAGTTCATCTTTTTTTTTTGCTTCTTCTTCTTTATTATATATATCTAAACATTCATAGAAATCAATATGATTATATGATTTTGCAAGAATAGTGTAATGGAGTAGATCTGAAATGATTGTTATAGCTGCTGAGACAGTGTATGGACATTCAGAAAAAACACATTTTATTAAATATAAAAAAGATATTTGCGAAGACAAATCAATTATAAAATAATTAAAATAATATATTTCTGTTTTTCTAACAAATAAATCTCTTATAAGACATGCTATATTATCTTCTCTATCTGAAACTATATATTGATTATCAGAAAAATTTCCATTTAAATTACTTAAAATTAGATATATAATATTTTTATTTTCAAATATAGTTAGATAAGGTATTTTAACAAATAATAAGACTTTAAATAATTCTGTTATATTTCTTGAGTAGAAATGATATAAAAAACCTTTTAAATATAATTCTTTTTTTTTTTTTAAAAAATTTACAACTTCTTTAGAATTTTTATTATATATTGCTATTGCGCATCGACTAAAATATCCTGCCAAAACTTCATTTAATTGATTCTTATTCAAAATAAAAGTCCAAAAATATTTCATTAAACTGTTATTATATACAATAGAATCTGTAATTAATTTATTTTCTGAACTAATAATTTGATGGCATTTATATGGAAATTTATAATATCTATCATAATTACTTTTATCATCATATTCTTCGATTACATAACTTATTATTTTTTTTAAATTTTCTTCTTTAACTATATAATTAATTAATTGATAATTTTCAGATTTTATTTCTTGTAATAAACATTCATAATTCAGTATGCTATCTAAATCGTTGGTCTCAACATATTTTGAAAGCTCAAAAATGGAGGACTCGCTTTTAAACTTCCAATCCATCTTCCTATTTATTTTATAAACATTAAAAAGGATTATAACTTTGTTAAAAGGTATAATATTTCAAAAAGAAACTTATATCTCTTTACTTATCAATTTTATAGTTTCTTCAAAACTATCAAGATAAAAAAAAGGAAGTAGTTGCATTCTTAGTGACTTCTACGTATATATCAAACATAAGACTAAGCTATGCTTGATGAGTGTTTATACTAACAAATAGTTATAAGATTGTGAATGCCATATGTACTTATGCAAATAAATATGTAACTGTTTTATATACATAGAGGGAGTAACTACAAATGTGTAAGCATATTGCTAAAGGAAGCAAATTAAAAGTTCAAAATGGGGTTCTAAAAATATTTTCACGATTTTGTTTCACAAGGGACGCAAATGTTTTCAATTTAAAAATAAAAAATGTATAAGTTATATAGACTAATGCTGTAACGATTTTGCGTGCAGTTTAGGGAATACAAAAAAAATATTAAGCAATAATATGTAGATAAACTATACTGGGAGTGTATAAGTGCAAACTCCTCTCTATATTTTGAAAGGCTGCCGAATATGGCAATAATACATAAGCAAATAGAATGAAAAATAGAATGAAAAATAGAATGAAAAATAAAAAATTTAATTACTATGCTTGCAAAAAGTAAATGTATAAAATGAAATATATAAATAGTATTTATTCTAACTAATACAAAATATATATACTTACATATGTAATAATAAAATGCTCATAAGCACAAAAAAAAAAAATGAATATAGACAAGGCGCATAATATAATATTCGTAAATTAGCACTAAATATTTTACATTTTTTTTTCATTTTTTTTTCATTTTTATTTCACTTTTATTTCACTTTTTTATTTCACTTTTTTATTTCACTTTTTTTATATAGCAAAAATGCATATAAAGATAAAAAAAAGATGCTTACTCTTAATATTGTACTATGACTTTGCGAAGCAAAACAAAACAAAATATATACATATATGTATATTTACTTTATCAAATTAATAATAAAAGAGATTTACACATAAAAGTGGAATGCACTATATTATGTATTATTGTGTTTATAAGTATATATAGCAAATAATAATGTGTTTATTTTTATGTAGAAAATGGCAACATAATTTACATACTTTTATTACTCTCTCTATATAAAAAATAAAACGTGTATAGTATGTAATAGTATTAATATGGAAAAGTATTCTGCATATGTCCCAATATAATAAGCAGAATAACAGCATAACATAATATGACAGTTTAGTGGGTGTACATTTTTAGCATATATAATATTAATGAAAAAATGGTGAATAGTAAAATAAATCCAAAAAAAAAAAAAAAAAAAAAAAAACGGAATAATTATGATATAATAATATTAAAATAAAAAAATCTCTTATGAAATAATTTATTTTGTTATTTATTACTTGATTGTTTTTCCATTTTGGTATAATTTTTTTGTATCATTTTATTTGGTAAAAAATGTAAAAAAATTGTAAATAATTGCAAACAAAAAAAATGCGATAAAAAATATGGAAAATAAATAATGAAAAAACTGTGCCCATAAAAAATAAGCAAAAGGAAAAATATACTACTTCGTGCATGCTTATGTTAATAATATGCAAAGCAAATAAGCAGATAAACAAACAAACAAACCGGTGTTTATTATGTATGAATTTGTATATATAGTGAGTGCCCAGGAAATATATAAATATTTATAGGCTTATTTTTGGCAGCCTTCAAATTTATATACAATATTATACGTGTACTCTATATTATATTATTATTATAAATAGGAAAAAATATAATAATAAAATTTGTAAAAATAGTAAAATAAATTATGAAAAAAAAATATTTGCAAAAAGTATTTTTAAGCCTACTAGGGAATTAAACATATTTATTAATCGAAAAAAAATAATAAAATACACAAATAAAACATAGCATAAAAAATAGCGTAAAAAATAGCGGTAGTAAAATATGAGCATTTAAACAAACTTTGAAACAGTTTATGATATGCAGTAAATTTAAAAAAAAAAAAAAGAACCCCCAAAATAAGTTTTACTTAAAATAAACTTGATGAAGTTTACTTATTTATTTATGCTAATTTTGCTTGAAATAAAATTATATGACATTCTAAAATAATAGGATAATATACATATTAAGTGTTATATATAGAGAAGTTCAAGTACTTTTGTTGTGCCTCCTCTTTTTCGCAATGTCAGTTTACATTCAACTAACACATGATTTATCTGGGACTGTAACTGCAGTTACTATTGGTGATTGGATTTTGGGAATACTTAAACAAAAGAACATTCAAGAATATGAAGTTTTTTTTAAAAAGTTTTTAAATATTTATCAGAATCAAGATAAAGAATCTGAAACTAATAATAGGTCTGAGATATTTTCTTTATTATTATCTGCTAGTGATTGTGTTTTTGAAACTTTAGTAGAAACAAAAAAAAATAAAAAAATAAATGTA
Organism: Plasmodium vinckei vinckei; assembly: GCF_900681995.1. Classification (NCBI taxonomy): domain Eukaryota; phylum Apicomplexa; class Aconoidasida; order Haemosporida; family Plasmodiidae; genus Plasmodium; species Plasmodium vinckei. The sequence goes on from NC_051299.1 coordinate 679,594, forward strand.
ATAATAGATAATAAGGAATGTGTTAAAAGTTTTAATGAATTTTATAAAGAAGTAGAAGAATATTTTGTAATATTAATTTCAATATTACAATTAGAATTTAAAAGTGTTGAAGATTTAAATAATGCAACAAATAATTTTATAAAGGCAATAAAAAATTATAATGTTTTTCCAGAATTACGGTTAAAAATATTGCAATTATTATATAATTCATTTAATGTTAATTTTTCATTTCGATTTCCAACATTTATAGCTATTTTACAATTTTCATCACAAAATAATATTTTTCATGCTATCTTGCCATATATAAAATCTATTGATGATTGGATTAAAGAATGGAATATAAGTAACCATGAGAAGAGGCAGATATATTTAATAGTTGCTGAGGAATTAAAAAAATTAAAAAAATATGAAGAATCTTATAAACATTTAAAAAAACATGTATATTATTTTCAAAAAGAAAGTAAAGAACTTTTAAATCATGCATCTACAATAAAAGCAAGTGTTGAATTAGTTGTTGATGCAATTAATCTAAATAATAATATTTATTTTCACGAGATTATTAACTTAGATGCAATTCAAAATTTACAATATGTAGATGAACATAAACCTATATATGAATTATTAACAATTTTTTATAAATATAATATACATGAATTTTTAGCATTTAAAAAAACACATGGAGATAGTTTCTTTACAAAATATAATATCGATCTTGAAAATTCAGAGAATAAAATATATTTATTATCTATAATTTCATTATTTAAAGATAATCAAGTTCAAAATATACAATATATATCTGAACAGTTAAATATTAGTATGTTAAAAGTTGAACAAATATTAGTTTCAGCAATAGGTAGTGATATTATTGATGCAAAAATAGATCAAATAAATAAAACTGTACACATGAAAACAACTATTTTACGTCATTTTGATGAACAACAATGGGAACACCTTAACACACAAATTGCAAAATATATCAAGAACGTCCAAAAGGTTCTAGATCTCACAACACATCGTAAATCTGCTTCCAACAAAGCATAATAAGAACAAACTTTGCATATTTTGTAAATATTATTAAGCTAGAAAAAATGCAAATCCCAAAACCCATTGAAATGTATATATAGCGGAACATATAATTTCGCGCCTTTTTATTACCTAACCAATTTATTATTTTTTGCAAATTCATTTTTTTTTTTAACATTTTTATAATTTTGAATAAGTTAAACATTACATAAAATTTGCATGTGCATCAAAAAAATATGCTTATTACGTATTTATTTTTTCATATTATTTTTTAACCCACAAAAATAGTATTAAAACTTTGTTATGCATATATAAATATGCTCAAACACAACATTTTGAGATAAACCTATACATTTATATTATATTTTAAATTTCGATGATTTAATAAAAGTCATAATGTGACTCTTATTTGGGTCATCATCTAAGCGGTTCGATTATTTTTTTCTATTCCAGACGTTTCAATTTATTTCAGCAAAGTTTTTAGTAATTTTTTATTAACAATGCATGTAAAAAATAAAAGTAAAGCATGTAAGCACAAATTTCCATAAGTATTTTAATTGGTTCTTTAAAAAAATTACAATGTAGTCAAATATTCACGGAGTATATATAAAAATGTACATATTTCAATATAGATATGCAAAAGTATTAATAGGCTTCGATTTTGACATTTTTAAAGGAGTTTAAATTTTTGTTCCTTTGAGCAGCTGTGTCGTTAAAATATGTAGCAGTTTTGAAGTTGTATTTGCGGTTGTTAAAATGTTTGTCAACTTTAAAGTTTCTGCTCGTTTTATTATATGCATGAGTTCCATTCATATAGTTTGAAGTTTTTATATAAGCATAATGTTCATTGTTATGTAATTTCCTTGGTTTAACATTCCCTATGTTTAATGTATCATATTTTAATCTTAATTTATTTTGATCTAAACTTGAAGTGATATTATATTTTTTGTTTAGATATGTTTTATTTTTTTTAGAAGCATTTAGACTATTTACATTATTTGCTACTCCCATCAATGTGCTTGTTTTTTCATTTGCTATAGAACTTTTTAAACTTTTTCCATATTTTTTTGTTTGTAATTTATTTGAATTTGATACTTCCGATTTTATATTACTATTACTTCCATTCTTTGTTACGTTTATTACTTTGCTGTTATTTTTTTCGGTCGATGTTTTTGAAAAAATAGAATTATTAAATCCAATTAGTGATGGTGTAGAATAATATGCTTCGGGATTTTGTTGATTGTTCATTGGAAATTCAATTGAATTACTTCCGATCAAATATCCATTAATATTATCTAAGCTACTTACACAGTTTGATGGAAATCCATCACTCCCATTGTACATATCGGTTGCTATGCTACTACCATCGGCTGAAAATAAAGAGGGTATTGGTATTTGTTCTGGCTTTGGTGATCTCATATATAATGGAATAACAAACAAAGATTCGTCATCTTCTTTTTTTCCTTTTTTAAATGATTCATGTTTTAAACTTAATGTTTTGCATAATTCCTCTTTTGGTATATTATTTAATAAATGTGAATTCATAGCATATGATGGATATTTAGCCGATGTTGTTTTTGAATAAACATTTCCCATCATTCCATTTATTTTATTAATATTATCAACCATTCCAATATCCATACCTTTTTCTTCCTTAAGGGGTAAATCATCTATCAATTGAAAGGTAACCCTTTTTTCTATAACACCAGTACCATCTGCTTGTCCTTCTAAAATGGCATTATTATTTATTTGGGTTAATCCACCTAAATCGTTTTTCTTTTTAGCATCTATTGAATCTTTATTATTTTTTGTCTCTACAATATTTGTAGTTGCTATTTTTGTATTATGTAGTTTATTTTTTTTACTTTTTTTCATAGCCAACTCCTTTTCTTTATCCATTATTTCGGTGTTTATTGATGCAATTTGTTGGGCATTATTACTTTGAGTATCATCATCCGTTTCCTTAACATTTTGCAAAAGTAAATTAAACAATTCTTGGGTTGATGTAAAATTAAAAATGTCCTTGTTATCTTTTATTTTTGATAAACTTTTACTATTAGCTATATTTTTTTTACATTTTTTTTCCTTTTTCTTTTCGTCAGCTACTTCGCTATTATTATTGTCGTTATTTTCTTCTACTTCATTGGGTTTAATATTTAAATTAGTTTTTCCTAACAATTTTAATGATTTAGGTTCGATGCCATCTTGTACATTTTCTGCGGGTCTCTTAAGTATTTTTACGACATTTATTTTTTTATTTGCTTCTTCAATGTTTTCTTCATTCTTTCCAATTTTGGCTTTTCTCATCGAGTTGGTATTATTAGATGTATTGGATTGCAAATTAGTATCAATGACGTTGCTAACCTTTTTGGATTCATTTGCATCTCTATCTCTATCATTCATTTCAGGTGCCATTTCATAATTTGAGGTTTTTTGATAGTTTGGTAATTTGTAATAATTATAATTTCGGTACCTATTATATCCATAGGTATTTCCCCGCCTTCTGCTAAAATTGTCTTTATTATAATGTGTCCCTAAGGACAGCTTTTTTGATTTTTTATATGTGTCTATTGGCATTTTTATTATTTTTTTGTTTTTATTTTTTTTGTATTTTTTTGTTAATTTATTTGTGTTCTATACATTTATTGAAATATATAGAATTATACTAAAGGTAATTCCGTTCTATTTATTTTATTTGTTTTTTTTACAAAAAAAAATAAATATTTGTAAATATATATACGTAATACATATAAAATATATTTAGTATTTACATATGTATATATAATTTGCTATGAATATATGCAAAAATAAATACATGCATATACATAAGCCGGAAAATTGTATTTGTATGTATACATATATGTCTATACAAACAGTACATATATATTCGTATACACATTAACAATAAAAAATAGTAAGTAAATAAATAAATAATTATAGTATAAAAAATATAAAACGATAAAAGTAAATATTGCAAACACGGCTTCAAATTTGACTTTAAAAAATATATATATGTATATATACTTTTTTGATCATATGCAATCTTCAAAATAATTTAATTATTAAAATTTAATTAAAAACAAAAAGAATAAACAACAACAAAAAAAATTATATATATAATATAAACATATAATTTTATTTACAAAAATATACATATATATTTTGCTAAAAATATAGATATATATGTATTTTCCATAAATTTAATTTATAATATGTACACATGATTTTATATGCATTGTTTATTTTATTTACTTAAACAACGTAACTTTCTATTTTGGTACGATATTTTAACGTAAAAAAATAAATAAAAATATCGACCCTAGTTAATATTTTGGTATGTTGTTTTTCTTCTAATGCTAATAATTAAATATGATTTTCGTAAAATAAAATAAAATAAAGCGAAAATTAATATTACAACTATATTATATATATATAATTCTCATGAAATAAATATGAGGTCCACGATAAAAATAACGTTCATTGCATAAAAATTAAAAAAATTTGTGTAATTATAAAAAAAAATAATATAAGACACATACATATAATATACATATGTAGGTACATATATGCATGCACAACTGTTGTATGCTGGTAGCAATTTCCTTTTTAAAAATAAAACATTTACAAAGGAATGCTTACTTAGTGAATAATTCACAAAAAAATAAAATGCACATTATGTTCTATGTATTTTTTCGTTAGCAAATATGATATACTTCTAAGCAATGTATGTAAAGCATGAATATGGTTGTGCATACAATTTGTTATAATATGTTTTCGCAATATCTATGGGTATGTAAAAATCGTAATGTATATACATGTAGATATATACACAAAATAAAAATGTAAAATATATTTTCTTATATGGTTATTATATAGAAACAAATGATAATTGGTTTTCTTTGCTTATATATTGAATATATATATATATATATATATGCATATGTATTATTATATAGTACGTATTAATTAGGCATGTAATTGTATATAAATAACGTATATCTATGTGTATCCATATTTATATTACTAATCTAATATTTTTTCTCATATTGTGTTATAAAGATCCTATATATCGCAAACACTATAAACTTTTCATGATTATATGATTCAAAGTAAATAATTATTTCATCAAAAATTTGGCAAGAACTAATGTGTGCAGTATATATATATATATATATGTATATGCATGTCTAAGAATAAATGCAGGTATATACTTAATATGTATATAAATATATATATTTAAGGTTATTTCTTCATGATTGTATATAAAAAGGTAAGAAAAATATTATGTTTTATTACAAAGATAACACACAATAAAACGTTAAAGTAAATAACACATTATTTGGCTTTTAATAATATAAATGTAATGTATTTTTTTTTTTTTTTTGGTTTTTATTATTTTTTATTTCCTTCATAGCTTATTTGAATAAGACTCATAAATGAATATATAATATATCCATCAATAATCCATGACAAATAACTAATATAAGGGCACTAACACACTCTCGTTTTTTACTTTCTCTTCATCCATTTTATAATATCATAATTTCATTGTACATATATTATATTATATAATATAGAATACTTTTATTTTATGCATAAATTTATATTAAAGAAGCATTTTATTATAAATGTAAAATATAAATCACAAAAACTTTTATCATATTTAAAAACGAATCTCTTTCATATTTCTTCGATTAATAAAATATAAAATTAACACATGTATATATAGATTTTTTTATTCACATATACAGTAGTAAGTTTATATATATAATGAATATGCACTCATGTAGTTATGTATACTTTATATATTGTAGATTTTGCAAAATGCTCATTTATATAGTACGTGGTTTTGTATGTGCATATATATAGTAAAACAATTTTCGCTATTCATAAAAAGTGCTATATACTTATTCGTTACAATAAAAGGTATTATTATCATGTAAAATATATTACATATATATTAAGAATGCGTAAATAAAAAAGCATATATACAATATAAAAAAAAATATACTGATCTTAAGATTATTAATGCGTTATAAGATATTTTTAAAACACTGTTTTATAAACGAAAAATGAAAACAAATGTTATTAGTTTTTTTAAGTGTTATTAAAATGCATTGAAATATAAAACAAATAAATAAAAATTATATGTATTTGCTATAAAAGAAAATAAGTTCTTTGTTTATAAAAATATATTAGGCAAATACAATAATAAATAAATGTAAAATATATATGAACATGAATATATATATATATATGTAATGTGAGTAAATAAAAATGTACTATACACACACTATTTCAAAAACATAAATGCTAGTGAACTCGCTTTCGTAACATAAATTTTCTTAACATTAATATGAAAACTTCACAAAATAAAAAAAAATATGCCAAAATATAATATATTTGCTAATAATTATATGACATGTACATATTTTTTTTTTTCTTTGCTCGCTTTTACATTAACATGTAAGCATTAAATAAGACTCACTAATTGTGTATACGAATTAAAAATAAAAACTACAAGCATGCAATTATATATAAATATATAGCATATTAATAAGAATATGCATATACATTTATGTATATTTTGGGTATGGAATATACAATATATATGTCACACATATATCAGTTATATAGTAAATAACTGTGGCTGTATGAATATATATGCGAGCATAAAAATATAAAAAAGTTAATTATATAAACGATATTACATATATTATACAGTGAGTTAATGTAGAAAGAAAAAAAAGCAATAGCTGTTGTATTAATTATTGTAATTATAACTGTAAATATATACATATATACATATATTATAACAACAATAACAACGTAAAATATGATAGTAAATATTTAATATAAAAACAATTGGCAGAGAGCAGGAAAGATATTCTTCCTATATATATAATAACCCTCTGTCAGACGATAAAAAATATATACAATTAAATGAAAATAGTTAAAAAAGTAATTTGATATAGTATAATGAAATACAGGTTATATTATTTTATATATATATAAAGAAAATAATGCAGGTTAAAAAAAAAGAAAAAATTATTAATATAAATTTTTGTTCAAATTTTTTGTTTTCTTTTTTTATAAATTATACAATATTAAATATGTTTATGTAACATTATTCATGAATTTTGTTATATAAATATATTATTACTTATTCGCAAATTTAATGACAAATTCAACTTAAAAAACATATTTAAAAAAATTAATAAAAAATACATTTCTTAGCAAAAAATATAATATATAATTTCAATTGATAAATAGTTATATAATATTTATTATTTTTTTTTTTTTTAATCAACCCTTATAAAAATATATAATGTTGCGCTGAAAAAAAAAATGCAATAATTTTTTTTTTAAGGTAACAAAAGAACAATTTAAAGAAAAAAAAATATGAGCATTAAAATGTACATAATTCAAATAATTACAATTTACTCGTAATTTGATTATATATATATTTATTAATATATAATTATATATATTAACATAATTATATTTACTTATTATATTAATTATTGGCATATATCAATATTGCATTTATTTTATATGTAATATGTATATATAAAATAATTAAAAAAAAAAATTATTATATATATTTACGGCATAAATGACGAAAAAAATGTACATGATATATTAATTGGGGTAATATATATTTCATTTAAAGGCATTTCATATATTCATTATATTATATATCATAAGGATAAGAAATATAAATATTATGCCATTTATAATGAAATAATAATAAATGGAGGGAATAAGTATATATAATAAGCCTTAAAGATTGTCAAATAAATAATATATTTTATAGTGGTTTTATTGCATGTTTAAAAATGAATTCGAAATGGTATTATATATAAAGAGAATTTTTAAACATTTCATTAGCCATGCTTATATAATAATGCATTAAATAAATGGTTGAAAATTATATTTTTCTGGCTATCATATTATTGTTCTTGTATGTACATAATGCTTTATAAAATTGTAAGTTTAAAAAAGTTTAATGAAAATTACATTGGGATGTAAGATGAAGGTAGTAAGTGTATGTAAGCATGGATGGACCTTCAACTATATAAATATCTAACCATATGAATATGTGAAAATTGGCTAAATATAAATATGTATATTGTACTTTGCGAAAATAAACAGGTTGTAATTGTATATACAAATGGGTCACGTAAATCCCTGAAAAAATCTTTAATACAGATATAGTGTACTACTTATGAATCGATTTGATCTGTTTTATATTGAGCAAAACTAGATATGCTGATATCTATCAACATTTTGATATATTTATATAAGAATATTAGGGATGTTTGCACCCTTTTTTAATGCATGTTCTTATTTCATATTGCCTTGTTTATACTTTTAATATACATATATGTAATATTTTTAATATACATATATGGATGGATGGCATGTTGTACTTTCTGATAAGCCCGGTTTTCAGACAATACAAATTGGTTAGGAGTAAAATATATATACTACGAATTATTTAATTTTCGAAATTGTCCTTATGTATATTAAAATAAGAATATTTGTTCAGGTCCTTTTTTAATCCATCTACAGCTATATAAAATATGGATGTAGAAAGAATGTAAAAAAAAAATGCTTTATAATAATTTTTTTGTATTTTTAATTATCTTTATGCACCATCATAAAAAATAAGATAATAAATAATAATGGAATTATAAGTCCCCCAAAATATATGCAATAATATATTTATTTAATTTATAAAAAAAAAGTGTTTAGTATATTTGAATTTAATGATAAAGGGAATTTTAAAAATCCGTTTTGTTCATTAAAATATAGACATACATATATTGTCGTTATATAAAAGAGAGGTATATTTGTAAAATAATATGTGCTATATAATATGAGGAGAATATTTTCTTGATATTTTTAGAACAGGTTAAATATTTCAAAATTTTATAAAAAATAATTACACTTATTTCTGTGCATATTAAATATTTTTTTTCCTATTACAATTTATAATAATAAAAAAATGTCATATATATATTTTTGTAAGTAACAAAAATGTATTTGAAATATAATAACATTATAAATAAGTATATATAAGTATAAATAAATATATTTTGTGTGGTGTTCTTTATTAGTTGATCGAAATATGTATTGAAAAATGAGTTCCACAATTATTGATAATAAAGAGAATTTATTAAAAGGTATTGGGGAAAAGGAAACTTTAAGAACCTTTTTAGAGGTAAGGAATTATTTTAAAAATAATATATGACATTTGTTTAATATTAGTATATTTATATTTTTCTATGATTTAAATATCCTGAATATTTTTGTATAAAATGCAGATGATAATGAATGAAAGTACATATACGAATTTTAAAGTTACAGTAAAAGACAATAGAGAGTTTTTTGGGTCTTTAAAATATCTAGATAAAAATTATTTATTTCTTACAAGTTGTGAGGAGCATTATAAAGGTTCTCCTACACATGGTATGTATAAGTGTGTATATATTTGTATAGGAAAATTAGTATGCTGTATTTCTAGCCATTTAATTAGTACAATTATAGCTAAATGGAATAACCCTATATATTATTATAAAAATTTTAAGTGAATTTTTTTTTTTTTTTTTTAAAGGTAGCCAAGCTTATAAAAGAGATTGCAATGATGTTTTAATTCCGTTAAGTTTAATAAAATCAATTGAAATTGAAAAAAAATTTTTTAATAATTGTTATGAAGAATTTACAAAAAATATAACATAATATATTTTATATATACACAATGCATATATTTTTTTAAGACACAAAAAAGTATTATATATTTATGTACATTTTTTATTTGTAATATTAAAAAAAATATAAAGAACTTTAATTTGAAAATTTTAAGACTCTTCGTCATTTAAAATTTCTTCTTTCATAATCTGAAATTGTAAGGAAAAAAAAATGTATGTCAATTTTTGAATATATTAAAATGTATATAAAACCATTATAGGGATAAAATATTAATATATATGTTTATAATTTATAATAAAAAAAAATACCTCTTGTAATTGGATATACATTTCATAGTAGTCATCGCCTTTGAGCATGTCTTTGACAAAGTAGCATGTTACTCGTATTCGAACCTGTGAATGTAAAAGAAATGTGGATGTGTTATGCATGTTTCATGTTAAGTTGGTTATCTATTGGGTATAGACAAAAGTGTATATTACGTATGTTGGAAAGTTTGGAAGGAATTGGGTGGTTTGTGAAAAAAAAAAAAACTTACTTGTTCTAAAGCTCCTTTGATTACTCCACAAAATAAATTACAATAATTTAAAGAGGATAATGATTTTGGTAACTCAACAAAGTCACATAAAGGGTTTTCATGAAAAATAATGGAATATATATTCGAGTCTTTATTTACACAAGTAACTGTCCCGGTTATTCCTAGGAACATTTTAAATGCCACCTAAAAATGATAAAAATAAATATCCATATGCATGTATATATAGTTATTAATTTATAAGAAGTTTAATAGCATTTTTTTAATAGTGTTACCTTTGCTATAACTTCCATTGTTTCTTCGAAATCTTCACAAAAAGAGATCTCGGATTTTGCGAGAAATTCTTCGATCAACCTTACCCCAATGTTATGCCCCCTAAAAAGTAAGCAGTCAGTATTCGCATGCATATTAAGTGATAGGTTGTGAAAATTAGGATATATTATAGTTTTCGAAAAGGTTTCTTGCTTACATTTTACTTAATTGGTCATTAACTTCATCAACAATCTCAAAGTCCTTGAGCAACTGACTCACCAAAGCTCCATATGTGAGGGACAGCAATTCGGAGTTCTATAATGTACAACAATATGTATGTATGCATGTATGTATGTATATTTTTTTAAATGTCATATTTTAGGAGAGTATATAATAAATGGTTTTATTCGAGAGTACGATGATATAGTAAACGTAAATATGGGTATGTATAAAATTGAAAAAAAAAAATTATTTATTTTATGTATTTACCACTTTTTCTAATTTTGCAAATATAGCATCCCCTTGTTTTTCATATTTATCTTTCATCATTTTTGAGTCTTAAAATAATATTAACAACTAGCTATTAATGATAAAATAAAAATGTAAATTATTTCCCTTTCTAAAGGTATTCCTTTTGAAGTATCAATGAAATTCAATATTTTATTTATTTCCGTTTTTTTTTGAAAAAAAAATGTTAGCAAAAATATAGCCTTATTGTATATCTATAACCCACGACAATATTATAAAAAAAAAAAAAAATTTTCAACTATATTTACTCATTTGAAGTGTGAATATTATTTAGAACTCCTAAACATATGTAGGTAGTGAATTATAAAATATAGATTTATATATGATCGTATAATTTTTTTCGTAATTTTTTCGTAATTTGTTTGTTTGACATTTTGTATAAGATAATAATCAAAATGGATTAAACAGATGAAAAATGACAAGTAATTATGTGGGGAAAACAAGTGGGTTTTCATAATTATCCCTTTTTAATTTGTTTTCCAAATATATTACGAATAAATGTAGGTAATTAAACTCCCGAAAATTGTATATATATATATATAATAAATTATTTAATGACAGTTTTTATTAGTAACAATGTTTATTCAACCTATTGAAACAATAAGATGTGTATGGAATGGTTTAAGGGGATGGTAATAATTTTTAAAGTTGGTGAATGTTAGTTTTGCTACCATTTAACCCTTTACTTGATGGAATTTTTTCTTTTTTTTTTTTTTTTTTTTCATTTTGAGAAATTAGGAAAATAAAAAATGGAAATTTTGTGTATATTATAAGTTGTCCATTATTTTTTTATGAAATATATAAAAAAATTGTGGAAAATAATAAAAAAAAGTATATTTATATTTATTTCAAAGGTGTAAACATTTTTAACTTTTAAAAAGAATTAGTTTTTTTCGTTGGGTTTTTTTGGTGTTCCTTTTTGTTGTAGAAAATTAGTATGTATATATATAATTTTTTTAATTTATAAAAATGAAGATATTTATGTTTATATATTTTTTATTTTTTAAATGTAGAAATTTGTTTATTTGTTAATCTATGTTGTATATAGGGTTTGTAAAAAATTGGTGTTGGGAAATCGGCAATATATACATGTGTGTGTATAATATAGATCAAATTTATAAGCGTAACAAAAAAAAAATCACTAATAGTTTTATTAAATAATTTAAGAAAATTATTATAAAAAAAATGAATATATATAATTTGTAAATTTTGTAAAAAAAAAAAATCAAAACAACTTCCTTTTGTGTAAACAGAAGGATAATTAAGTATAGGGTAAACTAATTAAAAAGGAATTTTTTTTTCTTTTTATTTGTCTAGAATTTACGAGAAAATATATTTAAAGAGAGAGAAATATATATATTATATATACATATTATATATACGTATTATATATACTTGTTGTATGTATATGCAAGTATATATAAACTTCGAACTTGTTTGGTAGCATAAAATGGGAGTTAGGGGAAGATGGAAGTGTTTGATGAAGAAAAGGGTAAATTAATAAATTTTGAAAAAGAAAGAAATATTTTATACATAAAAAATGAGGAAGAGAAAAAAGAGAGTAGTATAATAAAGAGATATTCGAAATATAATTTATTAGACGGATTAAATAATTTAAATATAAAAAAAAAACCATCTTTTAAAAAAAGAAAGACTTGGGATAGTTTATCAAATATATCAAAATATTCATCAGATTATAATAATAATATTGAAAAAAAAAAAATATTAATTAGTTTAGGTAATAATAATTTTGGGCAATTGGGGTGTGAAAAAAATAAAAAAGTTGGCTATATAGACATTTCTTCTATACCTATAAATAAGAAGAAATTAAAAAATGGTGGAAATAATAAAAGACAAGAAAAATGTAAAAAAAAAAATATAAAATTTAATAATATATTAAACGAAATAAAAAAGAGAAATCGAAACTCTGTACAAATATATGATAAGAATAAATATCTTTGGGGTGACAATTTACACAAACAAATATTAACAAGACATGCTAGCCATTTGTCATTTTTCACATTAAAAAAAAATCGTGAAAAAAAATATGAACAAGATAGAATAAATAGCGAAACGTGTAGAAATATATTTACACAGTTTAAAGATGGTAATATAAAAAGTGAGGTATTTTATAACAAAATAAATGATAGTTGTATCGAGCAAAGTAGAAAACGAAGTAGTAGTGTTCCAATTGTTAGGAATTATGTTAAAAATAAAAAGGACAGGAATGAAACTTTTTTATATGATAGCGAAATAGATTATAAAAAAAAAAAAAAGCTAGCTGAGTATGATGATTTTTTGTTAATAAATGAAAATGTGGGGGATAATATAAGAGAAAGTTATAACAATTATGATAGTAAAAAAATGGGAGTAAAAAAAGAAAAAGAATATTTTAATCCAAAAGATATACGATGTGGAAAATATCATTCAGGAATAGTAAGCAAAGAAGGATTTGTATGTTTATGGGGTTTAAATAATTATGGACAATTAGGTGTTAATCCTAAAAAATCTATCTATACACAATATAAAAAAATAGAAGGAAAAAGTAAAGTAAGAAATGATTGGAATGAAGATAAGTTTAGTAAATATGACAGCAATAAAAAATTAGACAAAAATAAAAGCATTTTTTCTATATTTAATAAAAAAGATAAAAGTAATTTATGGCCATATATATATAAATTAATACCATTGAAATATTTTGGATATAAACATAAGGTAAAAAAAATAAGTTTAGGTTCATATCATACAATGATTTTAACATATGATGGATATGTTTTCACATTTGGTTGTAATAAAAAGGGGCAATTAGGATTGACAAATAGTTATGATAAAAAAATAGAATATACAAGCAAGCCATTTATGATCCCTTTAAATGATAAATGTTTTAAATTAAAAAAAAAAAATAAAAATAGCGGAATTACTTCACGAAATGATAATTGTAAATATCCAAATATTTCTCATCCTATAATTTATATAGAATGTGGGCCATACACTAATGCAATAATCGATGCAGATAAAAATTTATGGATGTGGGGGTGGAATAAATATGGACAAATAGATTGTTCTTATATAAATGAAAAGACAAAAAAAAACGGAAAAAATAAAATAATGAGCAAGGTAAGATATAAAAGTTGTGGTAATATTGGAACAAATTTATTAAATTTAAAAATAGGAAAGAAAAGTGATTATAAAGGTGAAAATAGGCATGGATTCAAAAAAAAAAAAAAAAAAAAAAAAGTGAGAAAAAATGAGGAACTATACAAAGGTAATAGCAATAAGTGTGTAAATATTCCACGAAAAATAAAAATAAAACAAAAAAATATAATTCAGGTAAGTTTAGGGAAATACCATAGTTTGTGTTTGACAGAGGAAAGATCAGTTTATGTATGGGGGTACTTATTTAAAAAAAAGACAAACAAAAAAAAGAATGTAAAAAAATCTGGGGTTATAGGAGGAATGAAACTAAAAATATGTTACTTTGAAAAGAAGAATGATCACGATTATAGTAAAAATTGTGTAAAAATAAAAAAGATAAGATGTTTAAGTCATTTATATATAACTAATATTATATCATCAAGTACCCATACCGTTTTTGTTGCCCCTGTAAATTGTTTAAACATAAATGGAATGAATAATAATTTCGTATATCCAAATAAAAATGCTGGTGATAAATATAGACAGAATATACTTTTAAAAAATATGAATGAGAATTCAAAAGAAAATATTTTGAAATATTTTTCAGACTATATATTAACACGAGGAGGTGATAATATTTATTATGTTAAATATACTGATTTATATTATTTGATAAATTTAAATGAAAATAAAACAGATACATATCCTGATCAAACTATAGGAAATATGTACTACATAAATAATCAATTTTATTTAAGTAGCCCAGCAGCTATTGCACGAGGATACTACACAGATAACATAAGTTATAACAATAATAATATTTTAAAAAATGATGAATTATTTAAAGAAATGCGATTACCTAAAGAAGGAATAGATATTGAACGGGTTGGGAATGATAAAGACAATTTTAAAGATAATATCAATGATTGTTATATAAATAAGACAAATAAAACTTTTGAAAAAGTAATGAAACCTTTATATATTTATAATGAAAATAGTATGGGAGAAATAAATAATATACAAATATTTCGTGTTGGGGTTGGAAAAAATTTTTGCATTTTTTTAACATCCTCATCGGTTAATAAAATATTGAAAGATAAGAAGTTTGATGAGAGTAGTAGTAGTGGATATCAAGGTTGGAGGAATAGTACCTCTACATTTGACATCCTTCGAAATAATGTTTCTGAAAATAATTTATTTTGTATTGGTAATGCAGAATATGGACAGATAATATTACCTAGTCATTGCAAACAAAGTAATGTGCCTGTACATGTTCATAAAAATAAGTTAATAAATAAAATAACATTAAAAAATGATAATGAAAAATATCATAAATTTTTGAAAATAAAAAGTAAAAGAACAAAATATTCTGATAAAATTAATTATAATTATAAATTATCTAACTTAGAAAAATATTATGAATCTGTTCAAACGAAAACGAAAACATTTAGTACAGGTGAAAGTAGAAGTAGGAATAGCTGGGCAACTGAAACAGATCAAGGTTGTATAAGACAATCAAAACATTCATTAAATATTAACATGGTATGTTTAGATAGAGATTTTTCAACACATGAAAAATCAGTTAGTTCTCAAATTAGTAAAAAAAAATTGACTTTATTTTCTAATTATTCAAATGGAAGATATAAAGAAGAAAGTTTTGTTAATAATTATTGTTTGAAACGTAATTTATTTAAAGATGAGTTTAACAAAATGAGGAGTATAAGAAGAATGGAACAAAATAATTGCTTATTTAATTTGAAAACGTTTAAAACGTTGAGAATGTTGAGAGATAATTATATAGAGAGTGATAGGTTTAGTTTAGTTCCAATAGAAAATAAAAATTATATAAAACAATCCTATTCTGTATATGAAAATGTGTTGAACTATAAGTATGATTTAAAATGCAAAAGTGTTGATGACCCTTTTCGAGTATATAGATCTATTTCAGAAAATGGGTCTAAAAAAGTTAATGAAATATATGATGATAAAAATCCATGTGGTAGTACAAATAAAAGTATAAACGTTGATATAATTGAAGAAGAGAGTAAAATTAAAGAAAGTGAATTGGGTTGTAGGCCTAATCAATTTGGATCGTTCTACAATAAGTTATATGGAGAAAATGACATGAATGAAAAAAGAAGTGAAATATTTTCCTTAACACCTGATTATTATAATGATGAGCATAGTAATTTCTTTTCTATTTATACAAGTGATGAAAAACAAGATCAGATAAAAAATAAACGAAAATTTTCTTTGAGAAATAAAAAAGAAAATTTTCGAAATTTAGTATTAAGATATATTGATAATATAAATGATAATATTTTAAAAAAAAAAAATTATGATAAATTAAATAATAATAGAAATATAAAAAGACATTTTAAAATTTTTAAAAAAAGAAATTCTTGTTTATGGAACTATTTTACATATTATAAAAAAAAAAATAATCATAATCATAAATATAATTCAGAACAAATTGTGAATATAAATTTATTAGATGTTGCCTGTGGGGACTATCACTCACTTATTTTGGTTGAAGTTGATGTTTTGTCATAACTAATAAGGATTAAAATTATTTCATAAGTTAATCAGTTTTGTACTTCCACTTGATAAGACGTTGTAACTGTAGTTGTTGTAGTGTAGGGGGCATTTGTAAAAATACAATAAAACAGAAATTGTAGAAAAATAATAAAGAAAAAGTAAAGAAAAAATGAAAATAAATACTTGTAAAAATATGTATATAAAAAAGGTTTATATTTTCATTATGTGAAAAAATAAAAATTTTTGAAAAATATTTATTCCTGGAAAAAAAAAAAATATTTACCTACATTATGGATCAGTATTATATGCATATAAAAATAAATTATTTTTCTTATATTTTTCTTCTATAAAAATATATATTTTTTAACTTATAATATATAAACTGATAAGTTATAAAAAAAAAACAAAAATAATGAAATAGCTAAATTTTCTACATGTAGCTTTATTTCACTTTATAATAAAGGATGATAAATAGAATATTTGTCAATTCTTTTTTTTTTCAACTTTTGTAAAGTTTAAATTTCCTTCATACAGGTTGATATATTATATGTTATATTCTACAAATAAAACCAAACTTTTAACTAAAGGAAATGTAAAAAAAAAAAAAAATGGAAGGTGAAAATAAAAGTAACATTGGAGGAGAGAAGAAAAAAAAATATGTATTAGATTCGAATAGTTTAATTAAATTTAAAGATTTTTTGTTTATGAATTATGATTATTATATAACTGAAGGAGTAATAAAAGAAATTAAAGATGAAGCATCACGAAATAAATTAAATACTATACTTCCCTTATTAAAAATAGCAAGAGCTGAACAAAATGATATAAATTTTATAAAACATTTTTCAAAATTAACTGGTGATTATGATTCATTAAGTGAAGTAGATATAGAAGTTATTGCATTGACATATAATTTACATCGAAGGTTTGGCGATGTTTCAAAATTAAATGCTAGTCCGATGGAAACTATTTACAAATATGATGATGTACAATATGACTACTCAAATATGAACTATAAAAAAAAGCAAAGCAGCAAAACGGGCACCTTTGAAAAAAGGGAAGATGGGGAGTGGGAGGTGAATGATGAAAAGGAGGAAGTAGAAAAGGAGGAAGAGAAGGAAGAGAATGATGGAAAGGATGAAGTAGAAAAGGAGGAAGAGAAGGAAGAGAATGATGGAAAGGATGAAGTAGAAAAGGAGGAAGAAGAGGAAGAAGAGGAGGAAGAGAAGGAAGAGGAGGAGGAGGATGAAAAAGGTGATGCTAATGAGGCAGAGAAAGAAGACGAGGATGATGAAAAAGGTGATGCTAATGAGACAGAGGAAGAAGATTCGGAAGGAGAAGAGGAGGAAAATAAAAAGATCTTCGGATTAGAGACAATAAAAGAGGAAGTGGTGGAAGTGGAGGAAGACAAGGATGATGACGATGGGGGTAAATGGATTAATGCAAATAATTTTGATATATTTAATTTGAATGTAGATAAAAATAAAAAATTTGAAAGTGATATAGGATGTGTGACAACAGATTATGCTATGCAAAATGTACTATATCAAGTTGGATTAAATGCAATAACTATTGATGGATATCAAATAAGTTCAATAAAATTATGGGGATATATATGTACATCATGTTATTTTTTTATGAGAAAAAATTCATTATTATTTTGTTCGAAATGTGGTAATAATAGTTTAAGAAAAGTGAATGTAATTGTAGATAATGAATTAAAAAAGTTAGTTGTAAAAATTCCAAATTTTAAAGTAAATTGTAAAAATACAATATTTAGTATTCCTAAAAAAAAAAATAAAAATAAATCCAAAAATAAATATGAAGATAAACTTCAGATATTTAGAGAAGATGAATTATTAATAGGAGGAAGAAAACAATACTTAAGTTATCAAAAAAAATTATATGAGAATCAAAAAAATATTAAAGATCCTTTTAATGATGAAAATATGGGGGACTATATAAATGATTGGACATATAGAACAACCTTGAAAAATGGTAAAATAGCTATCCTTAAAAATCCAAAAATTGTTGTAGGAGGTAAACGAAATATTCACCATAAGAGGAAGTAAATTGGTGGCACATAGAAGTGGCTACATGAAATTGTTATATACGTGTCCATACAAATATGTACATTTTCATTAATTTAATTTTTTAATTTTTTTGTAATCCTTTACAAGAGTGTGTTTTCTCTTTGTTTTAAAACTTTGAGGCATGTTGCATAATAAAACTTTTAAAAACTATTTGACTTTTTTTCTAAATTTTATCAAAAAAAATAAAATATTTATTCGGTAATTTGTTACTAAAATTGTGTATGTACACCTAAAATAATTATAAAATAATGATAAAATAAAAGTAGCTATTCCTTATATTCTCAAACTTGCTTAATCGTTTATTTATGTGCGAAAATCGGGTTTACTTGAATATCATGTGTATGTGTATATGTGCATTATTTATATGGCCTTTATAAGCTCTGTTCAAAAAAAAAAGGATAAGTCTATTACATCAAAGGAAACTATCATAATAGTTACATTGAAACAATAACTTTTTTTTTTAATTAATGTATTTTTTTGAATTTATTCATTAAATTAAATAAATTATTTGGCACACAAAATGAAAGAAAATATAATTTTTTTATTTTTTTTTCTGTACATTGCATGTTACTCAATTGTCTTGGCTAAAATCCCCATAGAAAATCCGCCGTTCATATTTAGCAAAAACAGCAAAGGTACAAAATACGATTAACTAAGATTAATCAAAATTACAACAGTGTAATAAAATGTCAAGTATTTTACTAGCATTACTAGCATTACTAGCATTACTAACATTACTAACATTACTAACATTACTAACATTACTAACATTACTAGTGCTAATATGATAATAATGTTTTTTAAAAAAATATAGATGATATAAATATGTTCCTTGGAAATGAAACCATAAGTGATGATTTACTGAAGCCATCTTATTCGATGGATATAACTCTAGAGAATTTTCCCAACCCATTTATTCATCCCTCTTTGTGTAATAGAAATGGATTAAAATATTCTTACTTATGTGATCCTAACAAAATATTGTCCCCATATACAGCAGACAAAATTGAAGGTACTCATCATGTATATTTATTTGGCTTTAATTTATTTCCATTTTAATTGATAAAAATGAATAATATACTATTTTATAAACTTTTTTTATTTATTAAAGAGATATTAAGTTATCAAAGAAGGAACTCTAGCCATTATTGCATAGACAAAGGAAAAGTCCCTTATGTGTAACAAATACATATTTTTTTTATTTCATTTATAAGAAAAAATAAAATTCATTTTTATAAGTTTTTAATCATTAACTATATAATATAAATTTATTAAATTTACTAAAAAAAAAAAGATTAGGGGTGGCCTTAGTTAAAAAATTGCCTTATGGAATTAGTGCAGATACATTTGGATCACAAATATTAGAGCATTGGAGATTGGGCAACAAAAATTGTAATGATGGAATTTTACTTCTTTTTGTAAAGGATGATATAAATTTTGTTTTGAAATGGAAAAAAGGTTATCAAAGATTTTTATTTAAAAAAAACAAGGATTATTTTGTACATGCAACTATATATATATGTATAGACTGATGAAGGTGATAGCTAAAATGGAACTCATTTTTAATTTATTAATTTAGGATCCCAATCGATAATTAATTTCAGAACAGCTAGTTCTATGAACAAATCTTTTAAACAATACATAAGACGATACTCTTTGGAATATTCAATTTTGAAAGGTAACAAAAATGGAAGTAATCACATTTTAAGAATTTATAATTCTATTTATATTGAATAAAAAATGTATAATTTGTGTAGCTATTTTATATAACAAATAGGGTTTAATCAAATTAGATATAATTGGTATATATATATATATATATATATTATTTTTTTTTTCTTTCATTTTTACAGCCGTGAAACTGACATCTCAGGTATATATTTAGGTTATTTCACTTTTTTAAATAAATAATTATATTATTATATATATTTTTTTAACTTTGCATAGTATTTAACCGAAGAAATTATACCGTCTACGCAAACGGCCCAAATGTAACTTAGAAAACAAACATGTCTTAATAAAAAGACAAATCATACACATATTTATATGCATACATATGTTTATATGAATACATATATAATGAGAAAAATGAACGACATAAAATATTTCACTTTTACATGTTTAGGGTTGTTGCCCTTACTATTGCCGTCATAGTGGGAATTAGTTATTTGGCTTGCATTTTAATAGGTATTTCTCAAGAGTGTATGTATTTTTACATTAGTCAATTTATTATTTCCCAAAATTTAATGATAACCTTATATATGTTTTTTTATTTTTCTTAGTCTTTTCCGATGCACAAAAGGGAAATTAATTATTTGATGATCAACCAAACTTTTTGTAGAGTTTAATTTATTATTCTTAATACTAGTTACAAGTCGTGCATTAATATTTAAATAAAATATTCTCAAATAAAAAAAAACGTAAAATATAAGGATATATTTTCTTTTTTTGTTTCAATGTGTAAATATATTTTCAATTAAATTATTTTGTATTAAAACAAGACAATAGTAGTTTTGTTTTGAAGATATTTTTGTGTGTGTGCGTATTTCATTTTTTTATTAGCCCATGGTTAATATAAGCAGAAAGACATATTTGAATTTTTTTGAATATTAAAATTGTTATTCTTTATACAGTTATTTATGTTATGTTTATTTTTGTTGAGTTTTAAATATATCCTTTTTTTTGGATGATATAAAATAAGTAGACTAGTTTCAAGCTTTGTCTGGTTTATTATGAATAAAAAAAAAATTGGTAGCAAGCTTAAAAAATATGTATGTACATAAAAATATATGTTTTTATTTATATGGTTGTAAAAAAATATAATATACAATATTGGAAATAACTATATATATCTCCACCTACTATTTAAATGAAAGGGCTATATAATAAGTATGCACTTATACGCATTAAATTTGTATATTAAATATACAATATAGCTATATAATAATAATATTATGTACATGTAATATATAATGGCACATATGTGCATGCATTGTGCATATATTATATGATTTTTTATGAACAAAACATAAAAAATAAAATAATAAAAACAAGAGAAGGGAAGTTCTTATAAGGCAATCATAAAAATAATTTTTTGTGCTTAAATAAAATTTGATATTTATAATAACATTGTCTGCATATTTATATCTACAATATATATCTGTTACATATACATGCATAATTATATTTTTTTAAAAATATTTTGAAGTTATAAGATCCGAAATATAAGCCATTCATACATAATTTAAAGGAAAAATGCGTTTATGATTATAAATTTAATTGTATATTCATATAGACATATATATAATTGGACATATTTTTATAAAAAAACGTTATACTTTAAATTACTATATATATAAATATTTATTTGAAAAAAAATCGCTATATTAACATATTTTTCTCTATATTCTTAACTGTAAAAATAAATATTAATTTGAGAAAAATTATGTTTATTTGTTTAGCTAAAATGTCTTTTTATGAATTTTGAAAATATAGCATTGAAGCTAGAGCATATAAAGATTATTACAAATATATATAGGGTTGTTTACGAACAAAAGTGTGTATATTTGTAAACTATACAATTTCATATATATTAAGGTACATAATAGTATTATAATGCTTTGCAAAATTTATGAAGTAAAACTAAAATAGTGATTATGAATTTGCTTCATGCATATATACCGCCTTATGCAAACCAAAATTCGAGCATTCAAAATGGCAGTGTTCAAAACTATAACTCAAACTCAAATTTAAATTTAAATTCAAACTCAAATAGTGGATCAAATGTTTATGTGAATTCTTTCCCTATTCCCAATATGAATGCAAATATGTTCTTAGGGCATAATAATACAACAGTGAGTGTATATAACAACAGTCCGATAAGACCCCAATTTGCTATAGACCCAAAAATATATTCAAAAGACTTTAATCAAAGCAATTTTAATAATCTTCCTATAAAATATGAGGATACCTCAAATTATAATAGATATAATAATATTGGGAATAACTATTTAAAAGGGCAAGATGAATATTTATATAAATCATATCTTGATAGTAAAATGATTAGTTTACAATATAACAAGAGCAATAATAAGAATATTAACAAAAATGTTACACATGAAATATATAGAGATAACTGTAAAAGAGTAATAATATTTGATCTGGATGATACCTTAATTCCTACATGTTGGATTAGGGATAGATTAACAGCTAAATATAATCTTAGTTATGAACAATCTCTTAAAGAAATAAAAAAAGAAATACAAACAAATAAAAATTATAATTTTGAATCAACAGTATGCTCTGTGATACATCTAGCTAAATCTATATCATCTGGAGTATTTATTGTGACCAATGCGAGAAGTGATAAATGGATAGAAACTGTCAGATGGCTATTTCCTCAATTTTCAAAAGTTCTAGATGAATATAACATTCCTATAATACGAACAGATCAACAAATGGAGGTATATCCTTTAAAATTGTATGAACATTTTCGATTTTGGATGAATGCTAAGGTAAGTTTTTTAAAGTGTAGAAAAAAAAGGATTATGCGTTAAAAAAAAAATTATATGTGAAAATGGGGAAAATATTTCTCTCCATATATATATGTGTATCACATATTCGTTCATTATTTTTTTTGAACATTGTAGAAAAAAAAGTTTTATGAAATAATTATGAGTCACAGGAACTTATGCAATCGATACGCTCCGGGAAAAATCGATTTCATTTCTTTAGGGGACACAGAGTTTGAAGAAGTCGCAACACGAGTATGATAAGAATATAAAATTTTCAAAGTTGAAATAGTATTAGCTTATGGCTGCATGGAAATATTGTTCTTTCATTTGTTTATCGTTCTTTTTTATTTGTAGGAACTTCAAATGAGTAATAAGAACATAATAAATAAGGCGTTTAACATAAAAGTTCAAGCTGGATTACCCCTAGGAGAATTTATTGGAGTAAGAGAAAGGAGGACAGATTTATATGAGTTTGTAGAAGCATATATTTGTGTATTGTATATATATACGTGTGAATTATTTCATTATAGACATGCATATATTTCATGTTTGTAACGATGCAGCAACTAAAACTGATACAAGTGGGTCTATCAATAATTATTAAAGAATCTTATTCCTATAAATATTTAGCTTTGTCTGGATCTGTTCAAATTAAATTGTAATTTTATAAAAAATTAAAGAGACATTACATTTGTGTCTATACATGTGGATGCTTGTATAGAGATGGTTTAAAAGATTTGAGACAATATATTTCTACATTTTATATTTTAAATAATTTGAACTTTTTAAACTTTTTTGCAGATTTTACTAGTAAACTATTATATAAGCCAGGGTAATTGTTTATTTTTTTAATTAACTCTTAAAAGAAATGAAGAATTAATCATTTTAAAGCATTTAATTAATAAAATGTAGGATGGAAATTTGATATGAAGTTAGCCGATTTTATTGTAGAGACATTTATTGTTTTACAATTATCCATGTATATACAAAATAGTAATGATTTATATTTTGAAAATATAGAGAATATTATTTTTAATAGTATATATAAATATTATATGTAAGTATAGATGATTTTAAAATGTGTATTTTTTTACATTCAGCTATATCATATAGACATATATTTTTATATATTATTTATTATTTTAAAAATATTTGATTAATTATTTCATTTTATTTTTTTGATAAATGATGTTTATAATTAGTAAGTCTTATTATTTTAAGTTTTTTTTAATTGTTAATTAATTTTGCTTTTTTAGATGATTATTTTTTATTTGTTTATCTAATTATTTATTATTATTATTTTAAAAAAAACGATTTTTACAATTTTCCTATAAATAAAAAATATAATTATGAAAAAATAAATTATGAACAAATAAAATTTTATGATTTTTTTTTTTTTTAAGTTATATGTTTGTATGGCTAGCTATGCACACACGTTTATAAAAGAGAAAAATATTAAGACAAGATAAAATAAGGAAAAGGAGAAATAAATAAATACAAGAATATATATGTATTATATATTTTTTGGAAATAATCATTTTTTTTCTTTATTTATATAGATATATTCCTAAGGTATATAGGAATATATTTTATTATTTTATGATTAAGTTTAAAAAGAGAGAGCTTAATTTGTGATATGCGTACATGTATATATAACTTGGTAGATTTAATTGTTCTAGTATGACGTATTTGCATAACGTATTTGTATAACTTATTTAAGTCATAAAAAAATGCAACAAAATAATCTTAAGAATAAAAAAAAGATTGTTAAAAATGTTGGAAATAAAGTTTATAGTCTTAACAAAAGGACAAAGGCTTCAACAAAAGTATGAAAAAAAAATTTACGATATCAAAAAAATATGTATAGTGTAATGCATATATATGAATGTATAAAAAAAAAATAAATTTATTTTTTTTTTATAAAGAGAGCTTTAGCAAATGAAAAGCAAAACGAGAAAAGCCCAACCATTTTAAGATGGATAGTCCTGTTAAGAAATTTGAAAGTATATCCAAAATAAACAAATAAACAAACAATATAATGTCTGAATAAAAATGCAAAATAGTTTGAAAAGGATTAGACTTATTAGTGGTGTGTATTAGGCAAACTAGTCATACATATTTGTATGTATATTTATTTCCCCTTGAAAATTATTTCCTACTTTTATACTGTATCGAAGCTGAAGCAGCTGAAAAAAAATATAGACGAGGAAATGAATAACTACGAAATAAATAAAAATATTAATGATAAGATGTTATTATTTTTAAATGACAACTTCGAAGAAAATGTAATTTTAGATAAAATCGAAGATTTGAAAAGAAGTAATATAAATGTGTTAGTAGATATACATAAAGAAAATATAAATAATATGGAGAAACAATTTGAAGAAGAAATAAAAAAATTATTTAAAAATTTTGAGGATGATCAAGAAATTTTAATAAAAAATAGAAATAGTATAATTCATAAAATAAACATTTTTTATAATAAGGTTAGTTATTGTTCTATTTTTTTTTATAAAGTTGTAGAACTAATTATTTTTGTTGTGTCTATTTTATGTTTCATTTGTATTTCATTTTATTATTTGTATTAATTACAAGTTTTGATATATTTTTCATAAATAAAAGATGGAAGAAAATCGAAAAAATAGGAAAAGCATTTTAGAGAAAGACGAGCAAGATATTATGGATGAAATATATAAAAACGATATTGCCGATAAACATATATCAAATTATAATTTCAAAAAATATAAGGAAGAGAATGATAAAACATTTAATCAGCTTCTTATTGAAAGTAAGAAAGCATTAGACGATGAGGATGAAAAATATAATTCAATAAAAATGAAATATGAAAAAAATCAAAATAACTTATTGTCTAAAGAAAAGGAGGTAATACAAAAGATGGAAAACGCATATCAACAAAAATAAATGAATAAAAAAGATGAAAAAGATAAAAATTGTGTAGTGCTTATCTTGATAATTATGCACTTATTCATGTTATATTTTTTTATACAAGGTTCACGATTTGGAAGCGAAAATCGATAACTGGAAGTTGAAGCTTGAAAATGAAATGAAAGTGGGTTTTAAAAAATGCGAAAAATGATAAATATAAGAAATATATGACAGTGAGAAAAATTACATATTTTCTTGACCGCTTTAAATGTAGATATACGAAATTCAGATTGAAAGACTAAGGAAGGAGAAGACTCAGCTTCTAAATCACATAAGGACGATTAAGTTGATACTTCAAAAATTGAAGTAGGTGGAAAAAGTAGGAAATCGAAAAAAAATGTGGATATCATAATATTCATATGTATATTTATTCATTTATTTCTTTAGACATAATGATAAGCAAAGACTAATTGACATAACTTTAAACTCAAGCAAGTGCATAAAAAAATTAGAAGAAAATATTACCCTTGCAAATAAGTTGATAAGCACGAACAACCTATGCAGGTATAGCAAAAAAAAGATCTATATAAGTCTACGATTTATTAATATTATTTTCTTTCCATATATGTAGATCGCACATATTTATGCTACACAAAAAAAAGTGATTATGACTGATTGTTATTTTTTTAATGTATAGGAAATATGAAACGGAGAGAGAAAAACTTTTTTCATGTTTAAATTTGGGAGAGACAAAAAAAGAGGATATAATAATTGAGGAAGAAAAGGATAACCTTTTTGTAATGCAAAAAAAAAAAAAAAAAAAAAAAATGAGACAATGAAATGGGCATTATATAATAATTTTGCAACTTTTCAGAGTGATAATAATTTAAAGGAAGAGAAAATAAGTCTGTTTGAGAATTTTTTTAAGAGAAAAAATAAAGCTATTTTAGATATGTAAGTTAATCGTATTGAAAAATTTTAAAAATTTAGTAAATTATTGTGTGTGTATATATGGAATAGCATTAATGTTAGATTATTTTTTATATATTTTTTCTTGCTTTTTTAATTGGGATGTTGTAGAATAATTTTAAAAAAAGAATTAAAATCTCTTAAGAAAAAAAATGAAGAATATAAAAAATATATTGACGAAATGGAAGATAAATTAAATTTGAGTAAAATAGTGAAATACAAAAAGGAGGACTTTATTATATACCCTTCCTAACTTATTCATTTTTATGCATATGGAAATACACACAAAAATGTATATGCATAGTTCTGTAATTTTTTATATTGCATTCCCTTTATTTTTTTTTCATAAAAAATAAATTATATCAAAAAAAATTATCGTATCGAATTATTATTCCTTGTTTATTTTGTTACTTAATTTATGAGATTTTATTTTTTCAATATTTTTTAATAGAATTTTTTCTACATTCTTTATCCTGTAATTTGTTAATTCTATTTTAAAAAAAATGAAACAATTAAAAAATTAATATATAAATATGAATATTCCATGGAAATTATCAACAGCTCGAAAATTTAGTAGATTATTTTCATCAAAGGTGGAAATTCCTTATTTTTTTAAAAATGATTCAGGAGTTTTAATAAAAGAGCAAAAAACATTTCCTTGTGAAATTGGGAATAAGGAGAGTGAGAAAGAAAGTGGATATACACTAATAAATAATATTCATTATATGAAAGAATTTGATTTTTATGATAGACTTATAAAAATATATGTGGATGTTCTTTTAAACTATTCAAAATACCCATTGCATGTTCAGCATTTGCATATTTTTGGTTAGAAAAATAATAAGAAATTATAAAATGAATATAAAATATAATGATATGATAATTTTAGTTGCTTTCTCTTGTTTGTCCATTTTTTAAACTTCCTCCATATTGCATGGTGTTCATAATAAAATGAGACAATGCACATGCATAGCTATTAGAAGGCATAGACATGTTGACATTCTTTTTCTTTTCAATGCAGGTCGAAATCTTTTAAAAGAAAAAGTTGATAATATTAAAAAAAGTATAGAACATAAAAATGTGGTATTGGGGACAGAAGAAGATAATACAAATGATTTAAATGAATATCTCTCAGAATTAAATAATACATTATTTTATAATAATAGAGAAGAAAAAAAAATATATACAAATTGTCAAATTGATAATATTATTACAAAAGTAAAAGAATTTTATAATTATAAAAATGTTATATATGCTTTATTTAATTTAGAGCATAATAAAATAATTTTTAATTATACAGAGAAATTATTAATAAAAGATTTACAACATTGTTTTGTTAATTCAAATATAAATAATAATAGAAAAATATATAAATATATAAATAAGAATGGAAAGGATAATGTCTATATTTATATATTAGAATTTTCAAAAAATTTAAATATTTTAAAAAATCGATTTGAGCTTATTAAAAAGTTGTTTTATTCGTATAATACCTCAGAAAATAATATGACATACAATAAAAATGTTTGAAATAATAAACTATTTTATGCTATAAAAAATGTTGCTATATAGAAAAAATTAAATGAATATTACTCCAGTTTGTCATTTTATTTGCATTGAATAAGTTATAACTTTTTCGAGCAAGTTAAGTGTCTATTAGTTGCTTATTTAATTTGCCTGTTAATTTTTTTATTATTTTTTACATGCTGTTGTTTTTTCAGCCTTTTTCGTTGCATATTGTTAATGTAAATATATATATGCAATTATTGTTTTCTTTTTGCATATATATTTTTTAAATTAATAGAAAAAAAAATATATAATAAGGCATATTTTTATGCAATATCGTATATGTTTTTTTTTTATACGTGATTTTTTTTATACGTGATTTTTTTATACGTAATTTTTTTATACGTGATTTTTTTTATACGTATTTTTTTTATAAAGCATATATTTTTAATACGTAATTATTAGCATGCCCATTTATATATATATAATAATTTGTATAGTTTAATTCTTTTTTTTTGCTCATACAAATAATAATAGTATATAATACTATATATATTAATTATTTTTTTTTTTTACTCTATGACAAAACAATTAATGATATAATTTGATCAACATAAAATATATTTAAGTATTTTACGAGATATTATATTTATAAATAAAAATGGCATTATAATAAATATATATATAATTTTTTATTTTATTTTTTTTTAATATATCTATATGTATATAATTGAATATAAACAAACCTTGAAGATATGACTAGAGTGTTTTGACAATAAGTTTGAAGAAAAGTAATTTATAAAAATATATTTTATGGAATATTATAAAGTATAATTTTAAGCAAATTTTTGAAGAATATATGACATTTATTGATATAATATTTTTAAAAACAATTTAACAAGAAAGAACAAAACAGAAAAATAAACTAGCTTACGGAATGGATGCAACTATAATAACACTTCAAATATAATAGATTTTATTTACATACAGATCTTGTACATATTAATTATTGGTATTGAATAGAATGATAAATAATATACTAAGGAAAAATTAGAACAGTTTTAAAAATATAAGTTTGGAAGAAAACAAAATTAAATAAAATAAATTTAGAAAGAAAAAAAAAGTAATAAAAAATGTGGGATGAAAACAAAACAATAGGTTTGGTGCTATTTGTTTTAGGAGTAGTATCAGGATTTATAGGAGTGTTTTTATTTTTTGATAAGTTTTTTTTATGCATTTCTAATTTGTTTTTATTATTGGGTTTATATTATTTATTGGGACCAGCAAAAATTGTAAAATTTGTTACAAATAGAAATAAAGTTGGAGGAAGTGCATGCTTTTTATTAGGCTTTTTGTTAATACTTTTCGGAAGAACATTTTTTGGCTCTTTATTTCAAGGATATGGCTTATATAGATTATTTTTTTCCTTTTTACCAAATATTATTAGTACCGTGAAATATTCACCGCTTGGTTTTATACTAGAGATACCAGGAATTAAACAAATATCTGAATATCTTTTAAATAACAAGCGTTTACCGATTTGAATATAAAAAAATAACTTTTTATTCATTGTTTTAATTTATTTGCCTTATATATTTGTATATGCACACATGTATATATGTATAGACATAATATGATTATTGCACTGTCGCATATTCACATTTACATGTTTTCATATATAAAATATTGTGTTTCCACAAATATACACTTTATGTGTGCTCACATGCTTTATTATATTTTTCATTGATTGATTTTGTATTGTATGATATTACTTTTTTTTCTTTTTAAAAGTTTTCTTTTTTTGTAATTTTAAACACTTATATGTTTTCTTTTTAAAATTAAAAACAACAACGAAATAAAGAATTTTTAAGGAATGTAATTTTATAGCTATTTTTTTTTTCTAGCTAAAAAAAGGATATAGCTAGCTACTATAAAAAATAATTTTTGAGTAATATATGCATTATTACTTTTTAATTATTTTAAGATAATATGTATATATGTTATATATAGAAATGTTTGGAATAAGGATTGTATGGATAAACCATGTCTAATTATGAGTAATTAAAAATGAAAATGTATTAGCAAAATAAAATAAAACAAACTAAACACTAATTATGAATATATTATATCACTATTTAACGGTTGATAATAGTTGGTTAAATGAGAGAAAACAATTAAAATGGAATATGCATATATGTATACATATATATATCCGTGTGTGAATTGAGGGTGTAGTGCTTTTTATAGGGCATCAACACCTGAGTCTGTGATTTGAAATGTAAGTGTTTTATACATGCGTAAAAATTCTGAACATTTAATAACCATTTTTCTGACTTGTTCATTATTTTTTTTTGATTTTTTAAAAATAATAACTGTGTTTGAACAAGAAGAGTTAATAATATAATCGGAAATATTAAAAGAGAAATCCGAATAATTTTTGTTAATATTTGAACTATTAATTAATAGGATGAAGATATTATTTTCATATGATATTTGTTTTAAAATTAAAGACATTTTAATATATAGTTGATATTTTTTATAACTATCTAAATTTTCATTTCCATTAAGTATAGAATTAAATGAGTCAATTACAAGTAATGATATTTTATTATATTTGATAATACTATGTATATCTTTTTGAAATAATGAAAAGAATTCATTCTCATCATTTATTTTTTGAATATATAAATTTTTTAATATATTTCTTACTATGTCATTTTTATTTGTTTTAAATGAGGAGAGATTTTTTTGGTCGTCATTTTGATTTAAATTATTTTCGCTGTGTTTTAATTTATTCTCTATTATGGTTGTAAGCCTTTGTATTGGAAAAGTTCTATTAAAATAGACATAAAAAACAATATTTTCTTTTTTTTCTTTATTTATTTTGATTAATTGTTCTGCACACAAAGTAAGAGCAAATTGTGTTTTTCCGCTTCCTGGGCTTCCTACAAATTCTATTAAGCTATGATTAATTATTCCATTTTCGAAAAATAAATTAATTTTTTCATTTTCAAATGTCAGTTTTTTTCTGCACACAAATAAAAAAGTTGAAAGTCATATTATAGGATATTAAATATAATGAAGACCAAATGAAAAAACAGGTGTATGTAACTTATGAAAATTTTCAATGACTGATATGAATTGAAGTTTTATCATTTATATTTTTTGAATAACCTTTGAGATTTATTAAATGTGGAATCTTCGAATATTTGCTCAACTGATCTACATGTATTTTTATTCATCAGGTAAATAAATCATAGACAGTATTTCATATTTAAGGGTGTTTTTGTGTGATTATTTTTTGTCGGTATATATATATATTTAAAAAATAAATAATACTATTAAGAATAATGGCTTTGAGGTATTTTATTATATAAGGCCTTTAAATAAGCTTTTATGGACAATATGAAAAATAAAATATTTCAGTATTATTATCGTATATTCAAATATAGGAATAATAAGAAATACTGTACAAAAAAAATGATTTATAAAATATTAGAAATTTTTATGTTATCTCTTAGTTTTAAACTTATAAAAAAATGTTTTACTTGATTATATTTGTGTAAAAAATTATGTTAATACAAAATAACAAAAAAAAATGTGCACTAATTTGTAAAAATAAAAATATAATTTTTTTTTCCCTATGATTTTTTCACTTATACATTTCAAATATTTTAATTTTAAACTTTTATATAAAATATTATTGCAAAATGGAAAAAAAAATATATATTTTTTTGAAATATTTATAATAAGTTATGAAGTATAAAGATAAATAAGAAATGATAAAAAGTATATAGATATTATATGATATATATAAATGCATATATAATAAATTTATAGAATGATTTATATAAAAGCCCAAATAAATGGAACAACGAAGAGGTTTGTGTATATTTTTACACATATATAACGGAATAAAACAAAATAATAAATATAAATTATGCATTATAGAGAAAAATTAAGATTCCTTGATGAGGGTGAGGACTTGAAAGTGTTACTTTGGCATGACCAAGAGAGATAAGAAGATTTTAGCACAATACAAATTGAAAATAAATAAAATACGTTAAAATACAACAAAAAAAAGAAGGTAAAGATAAAAATCGAATTTGTATAATTGAATGGCAAGATTAAATAAGGAATAAAAATGAATAAGAGAAAAGGGGAAGTGTGGCTTTTCCTTTTTATAACATTCTTGGTAGTTCTTTTAAATAATTTTAAGAGGTCTTATGAAAAAGATAATGAAAGGAATCTTAGTGAAATAACAAAAGATGAAATAAAATATGAGGGATGTAAAAAGTTAGTACCTTTTTATTTAAATACCCCAGAGTATTATAATATATCTAATGAAATAAATATATCAAATAATTATTCAATAAAATTAGATATAACATATATATATTTTGAATATATAAATCGTGATTTTTATGTAAATTTAAAATTGTATAGTAAACATGTTGATAAAGTTGAATTATATGAATATGTCGATAATAAAGGTGTATTATTATTTGATGAGAATGAGGAAGACAATTTAATAAAATATTTATTTTATGTACAAAATGATAAGAATAATAAATATGAAAATGAAAAAAAACGCATTTTTTATTTTATTATACATTCAAATAAAATAGAAACAATTAGTGAATGTGTTGATATAAGATTAGATCTAGGGATAGGACCAATTGTTTTGAAAAATGTAGAAAAGAAAAACTTAGTTGGAAGTGTTTATAATGAAGAAAAAATAAAAAAAGATAAAAAAATAGAGCATGATAATGGTTATATAGTAGTTAAAGAAAATTATCGTTATGCACCAAATGGATATTTTAATTTCTCTTTAAAAAATAATAAAGATTTTAATATTGATGAGAATGGTAAAAAATATATAATCGTATATAATGTTATAATTATTCTCGAATTTAATCAAGAGAATAATATAAAATTTTTTTCACTTTTATCCCAAGAAAAAAATAAATGGAATAATTTTTCTATGCAATTAAAGAAAATAAAATTAAATAAAAATTATTTACATAATATGAATATGGAATATATAATAAAACATGCAAACAGTGACATGAATTGTGATGATATGTGTGTAAAAAGTGAAGAAGGAAAAAATGGAGTAATATTTTTAAATGCCTTACTAAGCAATAAATATATTTACAATTTTCAAATACGATATGCTGAAAATGGGGAGGAAAATGATAAGGATGTTGGTAGGAACCAAGGGGCTACAAAAAAAGTTCTGAATCAAAGTAGTGTAATAAATTTTAATTTTGAATATAATATAGTTAATAATTTTGATAAGTTTACAATTTTAGATTATTTACGAACCCATTTTAATCATGAAAATATTCAAAATACATTTTTTTTTGACAAAATAATTCAAACAAAAGATAATAATAAAAATAGTATACTACCAGCAATTGGCTTAAATAAAGAATGTGTAGAGGGGAATAAAAAGGAATGTAATAAATATGAGGTAGATAATAATTATATAATTTATGGAAATACTATTGAAATAAATGACAATTTTATTTTAAATTTTGATCCTAATAATTTATTTAAAGAAGAAGAAAAAGTAAGTATAATAATTGAAGAAGAATCTTTTTTTAATTTTATGTTAGAAACAAAATCAGAAAATGTTTTTGTAAATTTATTGAAAAAGGATTCTAGTGAAACTGTATGTAATACTTATTATTTAGATAAAATGAAGGATTATAATTTATTTAGTTACTTAACTAAGGGTGAGAAAATAATTTTAAAATATGATAAAACTAATTTTAGTAGACATAGTATAAAAAATCTTTCAAAGAAAATTATAATATATATAAGATGTATTATTCCGAAAGGGGAATATGATTTAAAAATAAATTTTGAAGGATATAATAAAAGTTTTGAGACAAATAATATTAATTTAATAATTCAGCCATTAGGTGTATATGAAAATATGCATTCATGTGGTAGTAAAATGAATTCAATAACAGATATGTTTTATTATAATCTTCGAACAGAAAGTTCGGATAAAAAAAATGAGAGTAGTGTAGTGTCATATAAAAACATTTATGAAAAAATGTGGGAATTAAATAATCCAATTTTTAATGATTTTGATTTTATAATATTATATGAGAATGAGATATATGAAAAGGTAGATAACATAATAGTTACTATAAATAATTCAATATTTTCTGATATATTTATTATAATTTTAGAGACAATAAAAGATGAAACACATTATTATGTATATAAAAATTCAAGGGAAGTAATGGAATATGAAATTCAAAATAAGATCAATAACAAAATAAGTATATATGTATTAACACCAAGCTTACATTATAGTGGTAAAAAGATATGTGGATTTTTTTTTGTTGATATAGATTTTATACAAAGTGAAAATAAAAAAGAATTTATTGGAGAAGTATCATTATTTAATATGCATGAAGGGAATAAAAGTTATATTGGGAAGGTTAGTCATATTCCATATTTAATAATAGGATATGATACATATAATTTTAGCCAATTTTGTTATATACCAGATACTAAAGAACATGTACTTGTAATTTTTATTGAAAAAGAATCTATAATAAAAATAAATTGTTTTATGGAAAATTATGTATATATAGAACTATATGAAAGAAAACATGTTGGTGGTGAAATAAAAAAAGTTAAATTATTTGAAGAATATCAACAAGCATATATTGAATCCTTTACTAAGGGTGAATATGAAATTGTGTTTAAATTTAATGTACAAAATGATAGAGAGATGAGTAATTTTTTTTACTTACAAATATATATATATCAAATAAATTTATTAGATAAATGTGTATTTCATATTGAAGATAATTTTAGTGAAATAACAGAAGGATCAAATTCTATATATGACTTAAATAGTGTTGAAAAAAAAATAAAAAAAAATAATAATAATAAAAATAGTAATAAAGAAATTGGATATTTTAATGATAAAAATGGTTTTATATTTGAAAATGATTTGTCTTATTATTTTTTTAAGAGATATTTACTTTTTCTTTTTCCAAAAGAAGGAAATAAAAAAATTGAAAAAAAAATAATTTTACCTGAGATGGGTAATATGAATAGTTCAGGATTTATATTAAAAGCTGAGTTAGTATTTCATAAAAATTTTTTACCTTATAAATTATCTTTACAAGAAGAAGGAGAAAATATGTTAGTTCACGAAAGTAATATATACAAAAACAAAGTTATAACAACCCTTAACATTTTAAATAAAGATATAAAATATGTAAAATTATATATATATTTATATGATAATGTACATGAAAATATAAATGAAAAATATTGCCCATATGCTTATTTAAATATTATTTACACACGCGAATTAGAGGGATATAATAAAGCTGAGAACGAGGCATATCAATATGGTACTATGAATTTGCCTCTTCTTTTGAACAACATACTATTGAAGAGGTATACTGATTCGGAAGTGGCAAAAGTGGGAGAAATAAGAGAAGTTAGAGAAGTTGGAAAGGTTGAAAATGAAAAGTTGAGGAGTGGTAGTGATAAAAATGGCGGAGAAGTGACTCCATTTCATGAGAAAAATGGAATATCTATCAACAATCAGAGAATAGAATACAAATTTATTACTAGTAATAATAATATAACATTTTTTGTGGCGGAAAAGGATGTTTTTTTAAATATGTACATTTATAAAGATGGTAAAGAAGGTATTACGCTAAGCATTTATAAATATAAAGATATGGGAAAATTCGAAAAAAGTGAAATATTACCATACGATGAAATAAATAAAGATATAGAGTCATGTTGTGAAGAAGTAGGTTCGTATTCTAAAACTGATAATATATATATATCAAGATATTTTGAAAAAGGTTTATATATATTTAAATATTCTGAAAGTTTGTCATATATAAATATGGTTATGAGTATGATGTGGGTTGAAGGTCCAAATATTAGTGGTGTAGTTGACACTTCAAAGAAAAATAATAAATATGAAATTAATAATTATATTGAAGAAAAGGAATCAAAATTTTATTTTAGTAAAGAATTAAAATGTAATGAGAAAAAAGAAATATTTTATGAAGACAAAAATTTGAAAGATTTCGAAAAATTTTTTATACAAAATGTGTTTGATAAAAATATGTATACAATTTATTATGGAAGTAAAAAAAATGAAATAACATTTTCTAACCAATCTAAGAATATAGTAATATATGAAAGGGTACATATATGTTTTGGAAATGAAATATTTAATAATAAAATTATTAACAATTCAGGTAATATTGAAGAAAATGAAAAGGAAGAGTCTCATATTATTTTAAATATAAATGTAGAGAAAGAATGTCAATTGTATGTAGAAATAAAACCACATTATTATTATTTTATATATCCATTTGAAATAAATATATTATCAAAAGGTTCATATTTTAAAGTGTCTAGTGAAAATAAAAATTATGTATATGCAAATGTTGAACAGGGGGAATATAAAATAGAGATTTCTTTCAAAATGAAGAATGATGGAAAAAATGAAGTAAACAAAATTCATGGGTCAATATTTGATGTTATAGTATTTATAAATAATATTTCAAATGAAAATAAATTAAAGAATATTGATTTGTTAGATAAAGAAAATAAAAAGATGGTACCATTAAAAAGTGAGACATATAATATGAATAAATTGTATAGCCGAAATGTTTATAAAAATATATTCAACAAAGTTAATCTTAAAAATTTAAATGAAAATGGAATTGTAGTAAATGAAAATATGATTACACATAAATATGATTATAATAATTTTTTTTGTTATGATAAATATATTATAAAAAATAATCAAGAAATATTTTTTACATTAATGGATAATACTCCTTACATTTTGAAGGTATATTTGGCACCAATCTATGAGCTAAGTGAAAATAGCAACTTGGGAAAGGGTGAAAGTAGTGAGAAGAATGGTGAATCTTCATTTCTTTATAAACCCTCTAATAATTATTTAGATTACACTTTAAATGTTCGAAATGTATTTAATATTGAGGTGTTGGAAAATAATGTGAATAATAGTTATGCCCCTGAAAAGATAATTAAAGAGAAAAAATTAAAAAATAAAATAACTGAAAAAAAAACATCAGACTCAAATATATTATATGCAAATGAAGATAATGAATATATATTAAATGTGTATGAGGTTAGTAAAAATTTTAAGTTGGTTATTAAAAATTATAATAATATAGAAAATAATGAAAATCATGTTGAATTAATTTTAAGTTTAGTTCCTTTAAGATATTATAAAATGATTGTGAATCAAAAATATAGCGATGAATATATTGGAGGTTATTTTAAAAATATTTTTAATACAATATCTGGTAAAACAAATTTATATAGTGGTATAATTTTTGAGAAGCAAGAAAATTCTACTCATCTTTGCACACGTGTAGAAACTTCAGTGATATATTTAAAAAATATTATCATGGAGGAATTATTTTCTTTCCCTTTGCATATTAAGAAGGTAAGAACGGCAGTGAATTATAGGAGTATGTGATTATTTTCATACTATGATAAACTTATGTTTTGCTATATAATCAATTTTCTTACCATTTTTAATGTTTCATTTTTTTTTTAGGGTAGCTACATTAAGTTGAACATTGGCTATGACTTTTCGAGAGTTAACTTTGATGTTAAAATTATGAGAAATAATAAGAAGGTCTCAAATAGTAATAAAATTCGAGGAAATATGGATGATGGAAATATAAATATTTTTGAAAATATTAGTTTATTTTTAGAAGAAGGAGAGTATACATTTCAAATAATTTTTTACAATTTAACTGATAACTATATTCATATAAATAAGAATATGAGTTTTCCCTTTTATTTTTCATTTGAAATATTTGAGTTTGCTGAAAATAAAAATGACACATCAGTGTTACTGGATGTGTATCCCCACAATTCAGTGCATATAAACAAAGCTTACCCTTTTAATGTAATTCCACGAAAATTAAATAATAACATATTTGGCTAGTTTGTAAATCCCACTTCGATATGCTCATATGTTCATGTATATATATATTTCTTATTTTTTTTTATCTTTTTCCTTAACTAGATTGATCTTATTTTTTGGTCCGAAGGAAGTAAAGAGAAACACGCCTTTATGGAAGATGGCATGAAAAAGGTAGCATATTTAAGAGTTGGTGAAATAATAAAATCTGGAAAAATAGAAATTCATAAAAATTATTTATTACCAGAAGATATGAATAATTTTAAAAATAATATGGTTTTAAAATTTGATTTAAAAGATAATGTTTATATAATAAATGAAAATGATAATAAAAAGAATAAATATCTTTTTACTTTTTTAAATAATGATATAAAACAAAATGAAGTAGCTATCGAAATGAGTAATAAAGAAGTTAGTAGTCAAGAACAGCTTAAACAAATTCATAGTGAAAGTACAAATAAATCAATTTTATTGGAATATAAAAAAGAGGACTCTGTAAAAGTAGAAGAAAAGGATAGTTCTCTTTCTCATGATGCAAACCAAGACATGTAATATTGAAATTACCCTAATTAATGTTGTTTTACGTTTGCTCACTGCTTACATATGCATACACATATTTCACGATTCTTTTTTTTCCAGGTTTTATGATATAGATAAGGCTATCAAGAATTATCGGTCTAGAAAAAATGAAGAATCGAAGGAAAGCACATCATCTATTTTTAGTAAACCCTTTTCAGAATCAGATAATAAATCATGTATATATATACCTATATTTTCAATAGAGATATTTTGTTTTGAAAAAAATAATTTATTATATTTTATATTCATTTTGTTTATTTTTTTTATGACTAGTGCATTTATATTTTTACTAATAAAATTTTATAAAAATTGGAAGTATTATAGAAATTATGATATTTTCAAAGAATATGATGAAACAGTTGGTCTTTTTGATGATGATATATAAAATTTAATAATAATCTACATATATATATATATGTGTATTAATTTTTTTTGTTTACTTGTATGGATGTTTTGTATATTTAAATTGGCTGGCTTTTTTCACATGCTTTTAATTTTTGGATTTTTTTTATTGTTTATTTCATCTTTGTTTAGTTTGATTTTGTTTATTATTCAATTTTAATGTCTATTCTTTTTTTTACACACATTTTCAATTTTTCCAATTGTGTAAAAAAGACTATAGTTAATATATGCACATATTTTAGTGCAATTTATAAATTAGAAATTATTGAACTATTAAGGAGTTAAAAAAATCAAATAAGTTATTAACAAAAAAAATAGTGTAAATATAGTTGGTAAACAGTATGGATGTAAATAAGTAGATAG
Organism: Plasmodium vinckei vinckei; assembly: GCF_900681995.1. NCBI lineage: Eukaryota > Apicomplexa > Aconoidasida > Haemosporida > Plasmodiidae > Plasmodium > Plasmodium vinckei. Next base: position 719,602 of record NC_051299.1, read on the forward strand.
ACTAAATCTAGGGAAGGGGAATAAAAAAATATTATTAATATTGGATATGTATATACGGAAACATAAATATTTTTGCATAGAGATTATAAATAATTAAATACGTAAGATTTAAGCATAAAATATAAAGAGATATAGGAGATAGTATAAATGAAATAATTAAAATAAATAATTTCATTTGAAAAATTATTACGATATATTTTTATAGTAAATTTATATATATACATTAATGATGTAACAATATAAGAAATAAAAAGTAGTAGACGTGCAAATGAACATAGAAAATGTATAATAGAAATAGTTGTGTCTATAATTGTAAATTTATAAATAAGAATTAAAGGTAGTAAAATAATATTATTATAACTAACTAAAGAAATTAAGGATGATAATTTAATAGCGAATTTTTTTTTTGTAATAAAATAATTAGCTAGTAGTATAGAAATAGGGAGTAGTATATTAAACAAGTAAATAGAAAATAATGTATTATATAGAACATTTAGTTTATTTTGATAAATATAACTATTTATATAATCTTCATTTATATTTACTGTGGTATTAAATATAGTATTACTTAAATTGAAAATAAAAAAATATATAAAAGAAATAAATATATTTAACCATATAAATCCATATATGTCTGGATTTTTTATAATATTCAATTTGTTATCATAATAATCAAAAGCATCATCATTAATAGATTCTACAGTTCTGATATTTTCATTTTCATCATAGTTTTCATTGTCTGAATTGTTTGATGTAAAATTGTTTATGTCTGAAGCATTGTGTGTGGTTGTATTGTTTTGTATTTTGGGACCAATGTCACCTTGTTCAATATCATTAAAATTATTCATATAATAAGATTTTTTATCGACATCACAATAAGGGAATAATGCACACATACATCGATATATAATTATATCATTATCTATATCATAAAAATTTAGTAATTTAGTTCTTATATTATTTAACTTTTTAAATAAAGGGAAAAAACCAAAAGATGTGTTTTCACTATTTTCATCAAAATTATTTTCATTTATTTGGTTATTTAAATTTATTATATTCATTTCTCCTGTTATATTTGTTTGTGTATTATTTGTTTTTTCAGATATGGTATTATATTTTTTTTCAAAACCCTCAGTTTGGTAAAAATTTGAATTATTTTGCGCGTCTAAAATTGTTATGGGACTATTAAAATTATTAATTAGAGTATCATTTTTATTTTCATTTATATTGTTTGTTATATCATCCGAAAAATTGAGTAAATTAGTAGACATGTTTTTATTTCGATTATTATTACTTGGTTCTTTTTTTATATCATTTATATTAAATGTTTTTAAATGATCATTTTGTATATTTCTTATGCCTGATCCAAAAATACTTTCACCATTATCAGTTTGTTTAATATTTTGATTTGCAAAATAAATATTACTACTATTGTTGTCTACCATTGAATTGGGGTTTATACGGAAATTGTTATTATATTCCTTTGGTACCAAGCTAGATCTTTCATTATGGTTATTATAATTTTTATTATGCTCGCTATTCATTGTTAAATTTTCCCCATAAATTTTACAAGCTGTATTGTTGATACAGTTCCTATTAATTTTTATTTTTTCAATTTTTTATGAATGGAGAAAAAAAAAAAAGAATAACAAAAAGATACTGTATTACTAAGCAGAATAATGTGTTATAAATTTTTTAAATCACATTAAATTTGAAAAGGGAAAAAAAATATTTATGGAGTAACAAAAAAAGTGAAAATTATATAAACTTAATAATTAACAGATTAAGATAAAATATGTGAATTTTTTTTTTAATGTGATGAAAGAAAAATAAATTAGCAATATGTTGCATGGTTGTAATTTGTACATGTCCCTTTAAATTGTGTAAATATACATGTTATATAATAATTTTTTTAAAATATGTTTTATGATACAACTCTCTAAATATGTATTAATATGTTTATACGTATATAATATAGTCGATGTAAATACGGTTAAAAAATTAAATAAAAAACAAATAGAACATAAAAAAATATATAATAGTGTTTCCTTTTTCAGTTTAAATAGTATATACGTCTTTATGCACAATTTATACATATATATATATATATATATATATATATTTATGTACATATGTTGCTGAGATATAAGAAACAATGAAAATGTATAACATTATTACTAAGAATATAAAAAAAAATAAAAATACACACATATTGTAAATGTATAATTTTTCTTAAATTTGGAATAATATTAAATTTAAAAAATTGGAGAAAATAATTTTTTTATATATTTTTTTATAAATTTTTTTAACCTATTATTTGGCAGTAACACATATCTACAAAAATTTGGTTGAAGCTTATAGGAAGTCTACACAAAATATAGTTTCCATACAATAATATATTATATATCTTTTTTTGGTTAATGTAAAAAAATAAATATTATTTATAAGATAAAAAAAATTGGGGAAAATTATTAATTACTGTTTTTACTATAATTGTTTTGGGTATAATTTGATTTTTTTAATTGTTAGGTTTTTTAAATTATAATAAAAAAAAATTTACATTATTATAGAGGGTAGAGAGAGGGATGTTCATACTAAAATATATTTGAATAATATTATGATTCCCCCCAAAAAATTGCCTATATAAGTTTGCGTATGTACATATGCTATGAAATATATGTGACGCATATTGTGGGCGGTGTTATATAATTCCAACATTGAATAAGCCTTTTTAGGTATATAAATTAAAAAGGGAACTTGTATATGTATAGTTATAAATTAGTTAAATAATAATGCGTATGTAGTATTTATTTATATATATCACATAGTATATTAATATATACATAATATAATATACAGTAGGAGGTTGAATAATTGTGGTAATCCGTTAAAACAAGCTATTATATTATAAATATAAAAGGATATGAAAAAACGGGGAATCATTAAAAAAAAAGCAAAATAAAATTATATATATTAAAAAATAAACATAGCATTTTGTGTACTAAATAAATACAAATTTTCTTTTCGTTTCTATACTTTTGTAGTTTTAATTTTTTTTTATTTTATTACATTTTAAAGATATTTGTTTAAAAAAATAAATAAGATAATACTTAAAAATAAATATTATATATTATATATTTCCATAGAAGGAAAAAAACACAAAAAACGAAAAAAAATAATTTTTAAAAGTTGTGTACAAAGCACATTTTGCTGCATACTATCAATAAAATTATATTTCTTTAAAAAAAATAAAATATATTCATTATATATTTAAATATATATTATTTAAACATTTTTTTTTAAAATGGAAGATGAAAAAAATGATTATAACCCAGAAGAGGAAGTAACTACAGGAAACTGGAATACTCCCAAGGTAAAATGAGAATATGCTTATATACCTTTGATATATATATATATATATGAAATATTAATAAATTAAATGAATAAATATATGTAGAATAATTTGTAACTTATTATTTATGTATATACTTATGTATATATTTGTATGGGCGTTTTTTACATTCGATTTTGTGTAATATACATACATGTTTTAAGGATATGTACACATATAGTAAAAGTATGTGTATATACACACAAAACATGCTATATATAGTACATTTAAATAATATAAATGATGTTGTAATCAAAGATTTATTCCAAATTGCAACATGCATATTTTTGTATACTTACGTAACATTGTCGGCATTGTTTTTTCCATTACTTTTTTTTTCCCTCAGATTGAATTGAAAGAGGTAGAAATAAAAACAGGAGAAGAAGATGAAAGTTTATTTTGGTCAGGCCGATCTAAATTGTATAGATGGGTAGAGGGTGAATGGAAAGAAAGAGGATTAGGAGAATCTAAATTATTATTACATAAGAAAAATGGAACAATAAGATTTTTGTTAAGGCAAGAAAAAACATTGAAAGTTGTTGCTAACCATTATATATACCCTAATGAATCATATTGTAAACTTGTGCCAAATGCAGGAAGTGAAAAAATATATGCATGGACTGTTAAAGATTTTGCAGAAGAACCTAAAATCGAACAATTTGCTTTAAAATTTAATACAGCAGAAGCTGCAAAATTATTTAAGCAAAAATTTGATGAGGCTGGTCAAATTAACCTCAAATTACTTGACGACAAATGTGAGTTGAAAACGGAGAAAGCAGAAGATAAGGAGAAAAAAGACGAGAAAAAAGGTGAAGAAAAGGATGAAAAGGACAAAAAAGATGAAAAAGAAGATAAGGATAAAAAGGAAGAAAAAGAAGATAAAGACAAAAAAGAAGAGAAAGATAAAAAAGATGATAAGGACAAAAAAGATGAAAAAGAAGATAAGGATAAAAAGGAAGAAAAAGAAGATAAGGATAAAAAGGAAGAAAAAGAAGATAAGGATAAAAAAGATGATAAAGAAGATAAGGACAAAAAAGATGATAAAGAAGATAAGGACAAAAAAGATGATAAAGAAGATAAGGACAAAAAAGATGATAAGGATAAAAAAGAAGATAAAGATAAAAAGGATGAAGAGGAAAATATCAAAAGAGAAGATTAGAAGAAAAGGAATTAATATAACAATAATAATATGGTAAATATATATTTGCCATATTTTATATGACCAAATTTGTTAAGAAGTTATATAAATGTGAATATCAGTGCCATTTGACACATACATCACCATCATATATTCTGTATGTGGGATGTAAGCACATTGTAACATGTGTATGTACAGTTATATTTATGTTTTATACATATAAAGCTTTGAAATAAATAATTAAATTTGTACTGGAGATTTAAAGAAATAACATGAATTATTATATTCCCCGACAAAAAAAATATGTGCACACAATAATAGTATGAACAAACGTATAAGTGAAAAAAAACATTTTGTTACAAGTAGTTACTCCGTAATGTTTAATGCATATATATTATGTACATATTTGCTTATAAGTATGCATATTGTTAAGTTTTTGTTTATTACTTATATATATATATATACTGTATATTTTTTTTTGTAGTGGAGAATTACATTAAGTGTCAAATAAAGCATTTATAAACAATAAATTGAATGAATGTATGTATATATATAAACAAGCAAAGAAATAAACAAAGAAATATTTCTTTACAACAATAAATTCTTATTATTGTAATTAAAAAAATAAGAAAGTATATTAGCTTTATATATAAATAAAAAACGATAATTATTAGTACTATTCCAAAAAAAAAGTTTATAGTTATATTTTTTTAAGTATATATAGGTTGAGCTCTCTATTTATTAAGGTTTATTATTAAATGGAGAATGTATGTATATTTAAAGACAAATTTATATGTTTATACTTCAAAAAAATAATTAATTTTTATAGGACAATGTTGTTTATTTATTTTAATCATCATATTGTATATATAATATGCTTTAATTGTTGCAAAGGTAGTAATAAGTGTCATTTATAATTTTGCTAAGGGCTAGTACAGGTTATATGTGTCTATGTAAATTTTTTTGATAGAAAAGTTTAATAATGTAACTTATGTATTTTTTTTTTCTTTTTATGAATAAAATAAAATAAGAAAATATATTTTCTCTAACCTAATATGTTTACTTTTAAAGGATAAGAAAAATATTTTTTTCCTTTATTAAATATGAAGTGTTTGAAAGATTGGTATTAGTACCTGCATAAAAGTGCAGATTAAAGAAAATAAAAAATAATAAAAAAAAATATATATAGTATTAATGTATAAATGATAATAATATATATAATGAAATTAAAAAATAACAAAGTAAATGATACATAATGATATGTCTTAATCTGTTGTATAAGGACTATGTAACTTTGTGTGTGTTTTATTTTATATTTTTTTTACTGTAGTCATAAAATGTAATGGTGTATTGTAACTCCGTTTATTTTTTTTTCAATATTAATTAAATCAAACTATTAAAAAACAAAAAAAAATATGACCAAACAATTCTTTAAAGAGTGAAGATAAATTAATAGGAATATACTATCATGTAGAAAAGAGAAAGTGTATTCTTTTTTTTTGTATAGTTTAGAAAAAATAGAATTTAAAAATAAATACAAAATTAACATCCTATTCAATATGATGGAATATTTTACAACTATTAATTTTTCCATATATGTATTATAAATTTCGCTTTTACTACATATGTAATTGTAGTAAAAAAAGAATGTTTCATATTTTTAAATAGTTGTAAAGTATACACCTTGTGTATGTAGATAGTATGTATATGTATGTACATATGCGGAGGTGTTGAATTTTATAATTATAAAAATTAGTATTTAATCTTTTATTTTTGGACAGATTTAATCTGTTTTTGTTTTTCCACATATTTTATTATTATATTTAGTTTGTATAATGAATTATAATTTTTTATTTTTGTCCATTTTAATAATAAATATATTTTCAACACATTTGATAATAAAATGTAACAAAGTGAAATTAAGTTCGAAGAGAAAAGCCAACCAGGATGCCCTTACCCCCAATGAGCCCGATTATATGAATCAGAATATAATAGAGGGTGAAACAATTCAAAATAGGGTAGAAAAAAATAATAAGGTGGATATTAATACTTTAAAATTGTTACATAACCCCGTTGAAAATAATAAGGAAAATATAAATGAAGGAAAAATAGACAATGGTAAAAATAATATAGAACATCAATTAAACTATGATAAAAATAATAGTACAAATAGTGAGAATGTAAATACAAATGTAAACCATATTGACAATGTACTAAATGAATATGATCATACTAAAGAAATGGAAAAAAGAACAAAAAGTTATGAAGATATGGAGCTTTTAGAAAAAAATTCCAAAATATTACAAAACGATATACACTCATGGATAACAGCTGTACATAATATTGAAGAAAAGACAAGTAAATTAAAAAATATGAAGAATGAATTATTAAATAATATTACATCATTAAATAAAACATTATTAGAAGAAATTGAAAATATTAATGAAATTAAAAAACTTCAAAATGAACAGAATGAAATATTTTCTGAAAATTTTTTGTATTTTTTTCCATCAATGCCTGAAAAATTCCAAAAGAGTGTAGAAAAGGATTATAATATTTTAAACTATTTAGAAATTTACAATAAACAGGACAATTTAAAAAAATTAGATAAAGGTTCGTCATGTAGTTCTATGTTTAGTTTGTTTAGTTATTTAATTTTGTTTTTAGTAACCTTTTTCTTTTTTATATAATGCATGAAGAATGGAAGAAGCGATTATGCTACCTTTTGTGGAGTATATATCTAGAAATATATGCATTCAGAAAATTATGTACACTTACAAATGTATGGGATTATGAATTAATAAAAGCAAAAAAGGAAATGCTATTATTCTTGTTTCCCATTCTTACTAGAGGATTTTAAGAAATTTTGAAAAATAAAAGATGTATAAGGATTTTAGTAATTCCGTTATAAATATTATGAATTGTAAGGATTTATTTTCCGACGAGTTTAATTACAAGAAATAAGACACTGTGCATATATTTGATTATATTATTTGTCTATATAGATACATATATTATTGTTATTTTAAATTTTTATTTTTATATTTTTTGCCGTTTCAAAAATGGGGTGGCATTTAATTGAGATGTTTTCACTGCATAGTATTTTAATTTTTAAGTGTTTTGTAACATTTTATGTTTTAAAATATTATTATAAAGAGTTTTATAAAAATTAAAAAATTATATAAAAAAGGGACATATATTTTAGTATGTTAAGTTGGTAATTAAAAAGTGATAATAAAAATATGACAATATGAACAATTTATGAATTATAAAAAATATGCATATAATGCACATGCACAACGAATGTAATGAATGTGAAATAAATCCTCTTTTTCAAAATTTATTTAATTTTAGGTATTGTCTATACAGACGTAGACATATTTATATATCTGGCTAGCTATTCAATTAGCTATTCGTTACAAACACATATATTTAATTATGTTTTCCCCAATTTGTAAACATGATATATGGGAAATGGGGGTACAAAAAAGTAGCGATATTGGTAATCAAAAAATGTATATATGAATAACCAGTTAACCGCTAATAAATATAAAAACAAATGAGGATAATGATATAATAAATACACAAAAATTATATTAAAAAATTGCTTATTATTTTGTTTTTATTCATTGAGATCTGTAAAAATAATGTTTTTTTGTATACTTTTCAACTTATTTAATTTATATTATACAAGAATGCACACATATTTAGTGAAATGCATCAGTATAGTTTACTGGAAAAAGGGATGATTTTTTTTGATAGCTGTTTGTAATTTATCATAAGCTTTATTATAGTTACTAATTTTGTGTTTGGTATTATACTTATTTAATGTTTCTTCGAATTCTGTAAGAGTATTACTAGGCTTGCAAATAAATAAACAAGTAATAGATCTTTTTAATTTACATAAATGAGCCAACTTATTTTTAGTTGTAAAAAAAGTATATGGAATATTATTTTCTTCACAAAATATTGGCATATGGCAAATAATATCAATGGGATATACATCAATAGCTAAGATGAGTATCCCTTTGATACCTTTTCTTATAGCTTTAATTACTTGGCTTAATCCTATTATTAAAAATTTGGTTTTTAATATTTTTTTTTTTTTATCATCAAGTTGTTCATTTGTTTTTATTATATGTGTTGCATTAATTTTCGCATGATATGTATAATCTATAATTTTTAAAAGATATTTATAATATTTTTTTTTTAATAATGGTTCACTAATTTTTGATATATATGAATTGCTGTTTTCTTTTTTAATATCTTCAATTGTTTTATCATAAGCTTTCTTTTTGCTATTACTGCTGACACTATTATTATCATTTCCTTGCTCGTTTTCTGATTGATCATCTTGTTCTTCTTGTTCCCTTTTTAATTCAACAGAGTCGTCTTTATCACTATTTCCTTCCATTATATATTTTCTTTTAGCTTTATTAAATAATTAGAAATAAATGAAATAAACTTTTAATTTCATATAATTTAGGCAATAATTACGTGAAGTTATTTAACAAAAAAAAGAGAATATTTCGCGAATATATGCTCAGGAATAATTATTGTATATATTTTTTTCCTTTTGTTGTTTCATCGATTTTTATTTTTTTTTACAAAATATAATAATCATGATTAAAAAGAATAAATAATGAAAAAATATAATGCCACAAATTCATATGGAATATTGAATAATATTCTATTCATAAGATTTATAAATATATGTCGATGAAAAAAAAATACAATAAATATATTTTTTTATATATCAGTTATTTTTGGTATGTGGCAACTGGGAATGATCGTGCTTTAAAATTTCGATATTTTTTTACAATTATGAACTTCCAATAATGTATAAAAAATATGTATAATATATAATAATAAAATATAATAATGTTTAAAGGATAAAATAAAAATCATTAAAGATATATATTTATATGTAAAAAGTAAAATAATAAATATCACAATCTTATTATATATTTTTTCCTATTTTTATGTATTATGCATATGTTTAGTATGTGTATTAAATATATGAATATTTAAATGGACAAAGAAGAATAAATAAAATAATTATTAACTTAATTAAAAAGACGTCAATTCATAAATGATTGATCGTAGCTTTTTATAATTATTTTATTATCTACAAAAATAATAAATTTGTAACTTTTAATGTAAAACATTTGTATATTATATATATCCAAACATATTTAGTATTTGAAACAATTTTTTTGACATTTATAAATATCACATATATATATTGCTTAATGCGGATATGGTAATTATGAAGACAATAAAATGATAGTTTTCAAAGAATGTGAATAAAATGATATAATTTAAAATACATTAAAAGTTTAAATGCCATAAAAATTGGAAGATAAAGATGCTACAAAAAATATGTGAGGTGTTAGTTCCGATTTTTTTTTGTTACTTCCTATATAAATAATAATGAATTACCAAGATTTTACTGCTGTGATAAAATCAAGTAATTATGTTTGTCTAAATATGTGCGTATAATAGTTGTAGTTATATAATACATTGGAAGAAAGAGAATAATGAATAGACAAAAAACACATCAGTAAAATATAATAGATTAAATGTAGAGAAATAATAAGCAAACTACAACTATGAATACAAATATAATGTAAATTATATAAATTGGATATACGATGATTATAGTTTATATGTTATGTATTCCGTATATGTTTAAAAAATATTATTTTTTTTAAGTTAATTTAGTTAGTAAAATTTTGAAATAATGATTAATTTACCAGCAAAAAGCTATATTTTTCCGTTTTTTTAATTATTTTACTTTTTATGATTTTTATTTGTTTTGAATATTATTTTTTTTATCAATCGGATGTGTATATATAAATATATGAAAGTTTTGTCATTCTTATATTCATATATTTCTCTATTTAGTTATATCAAATTAAAGATATAATTAGTTTAATTTATATGCTAATATATTTCTTTTATTTTTTGGCATTCAATATACACATTTATGAGATCCGGGTGTAGTAATCGCCCATTATAAATATTGTAATTTTGTGTATTATTATTTTGCAAAGTTTAATATAATTTTTAAAATAGTGTAGATTTATTTTGTCTGTTTTTTAAATTATTCTATATATTAAATATTTTGGTGTTGTTACGATTTGTTGTAAATTTTATATAAAAAGACAAAGACCCTATGTTACTTGCTTATTTTTTATGACGAAGAAATATATCAATCTGTTTCAAAATGGGAAGATATAAAATAGAGAGAAAGTACAAGGTATGTTTTCACTTGCAAAATTAATAGAAAATAGGAATAATTATAATTCATGCTATTTTTTGTAATATTACCACATAATGTTAATCTGTTTATTATTGTAGGTTTTGAAAGAAGATAATATAGTCAATATATTTAAGTATGTAAATTATGAGCAAAATGAAAGCAAAGAAAAGATCGCTATTCTGTATTATTTGTGTAATGTCTTAGAGGAAAGGCATATAATGTAAAAAATAAAACAATGAAATGGATTTATTTATGAAAAATTTACGAAAAAAAATGGAATATGTTATATTAATATGTATTTATTATATCTGTTCATAATGTTTATACTTTTTTATTCTGTCTTATTTTTATAGGCTTAATGATCAGATACTGCAAACATACCTAAATTTGCTTAAAATTTTTGAAGATTATTTAATACAAACTTATAAAAAAAAAATAATTTTAATAAATAAAAATAAAAATTATTATAATGAAAAGGAATTAGAGTTAGAGTTGAGTACTTCATTAAGTATACTGATTCAGAATTTCAATTATATAATTTTACATATATCTTATTTTATATCACTAAATAATAAATGTAAAAACAGTTCAACATTGAGATTACATATATATTATTTACACGTATTAACATTTATTATATTACAAAAATATATGAAAATAAATGAGAAATATAGATATAAGAAGATATTATATTTATGTTATATTAATTTGTTATTACAATTTCTTATGAATATATATAATTTAAAATTATATGAGACAATTCCAGAGGATAATTTTTACATAATTTCTAAATATATTTTATTAATTATTAATATTTTTCGTAATATAAAGAAGAATAAAGATAGTGAACGATTGTTCATATGTTTTTATGATTATGCTTATAAAGTAATAGAGATTTTAGTATGGAAATACAGAATATTGGTAAATAAAAACAAGGAGCATAAATATTATGAAAAAGTCATAATTTATTATAAAAATTTAATATCATTTATATATTCCTATATAGAAAAGTTAAAGATATTGAAGGGTGTTGAAAAATATATATTATTTAATAAAAAAAAAATATTTAATAATTATACTTTACTATCTATAATAAAAAACACAGTAGATATACATTTTGTTAGTAACACTTTTATATACTCAATCACTGATAATAAATTTACAGATTTTGAATTAAATAAAAATAAAAATGTTATATTTAATGAGATTGAGAAAAATCCTCAAGATGAATTAGAGAGAAATTCAAAATATGAGCATGTTGAATATAAAGATAAGCATAAAAAAATACGAGAAGATAAACAGGATGTAAGTGTTGATATAATAAGAAAAAAAGAAGAAGACAATAAAACTAGCATAATAAATAAAGATATAAAAAATATTAAAGAAAAGGATCAGCATAAAATAACGAAAGCAATATTTTTAAATATAAATAATGATGTAGTAAAAAATATAATATTATTAAAAATATTAAAATTATCTGAAACATTATTATTAAAAAATGGAAGATTATATTTGAATTTATATATACATTGTTTAATAAATAATGTTAGTAATTTAACTATAAAAGAAATATATAATTCTTTACAAGATATAAAAATAGTTGATAAGAATGTCTGTATGTATTATAGATTTTTAAATTTGTTTGAATATTATTTGAATATATACTTTTATATAATTAACATAGATAAAATTGATAACATAAAAAATAGAGACAGTCATAATAAGTATCATGTGTATAGCAACATGATAAAAAATGTTGTATTTTATTTGTATGAAATGTATATGTTATTTATTTTGTTGTTGAGTTCAGACAACAATTTTTTAGTATTTTTTTTTAAGTATATAAATAATGATATAGAGAGTGACGAAAACAGCATTCAAGGTAAGGATTGCAAGAAAAATTTTTTGAAAAATGGATTTTATTTTATTAGAAATATATTACACACAACCATGTCTAACAAAATTATCAGTATTAATAATGTGACACAACTTATTGTGGATTTAATATTTATGAGTAATAGTATTTATTATTTGCCAGTTTTAAAATGTTTATACAAAAATAATGAAAAGTTAAATTTATTTATTGAAAATAAAATGTTGAAAGATTTTAAAGAAACAAAAATAGTTGTTAATATAAATAAGAAAAATATATATTTTAACGAAAAATATAGAAATATGTCATTAAACAAATTTAAGGATTATATATTATACACAAAATCTATGAATATGTCTTCGAATAATTATTTTGATATGATAGCTATATCAGATTTAAATGTTTGGGTAGACATGAAAATGGATTTTCATTTATATATAAATAGTTATGTAAGATCCTTTATTTTATTTTCAGAAAAAAAAGCAAATTATAAAATTTTACAGCACATACAATATAGTAGACATAAAAATGTATGTGATGTTGTCGGTTCGAGTTTAGAGAATGAATGTTATAAAAATGGTGAGATAAAAAGGGATAAGTATGTCGAAAACTTTATAAATTGTGTAGATATAGAAAATAATGACAAGTATAAAGGTGGAGAAAAGAAAAATGAATATAAAAATTATGAATTTTATGAAAATGGAAAAAAAATAAAACATAACAAAGACACTTGTGCAAGCAAAAAGTTTAAAAATGTTAGTTTTTCTAATAATTTTAATACGATAAAAAATAAAGATAATAAAATTGATAAAATATATTCTTCACTTATTATACAACATGGAAATAGAGATTGTGAGGATAGAAAATTGAAGGATGAATATTATACAAAGTTATATTTTTCCTTTTTGGCAAATAATATATTATCAAAAATTATGAAAAATAAAAAGAATAGTTGTTATTATTCGGAAGTACAGAACAATACTCAAAACTATTTAGGACTATATATAAATAAATTACAATATTATTGTAATAATATATTTAATTGTAAATATATATTTCGTTACAACTTGAGTAATTGTATTAAGAAAATATTTTTGGAAAAAAAAAATAACTTTAAAAGTTCAAATAATAATGTATTATGGAATATATATTCATTTGATGGTACACAACATAGTTTGAATAAAACCAACAATGAGATTTTATTAAATAATAAAAGTTTTTACATTAAAGGTATAAAAAAAAAAAAGAATTCTTCAGTATATGATGCTTTAAATAATATGCTCAATTATAAAAGTATCTATTTTGATAATGAGAATTATTATTTTAATTTTTTATTTAACATTAAGTATATACAAAATTTAAATGACAATATTAATGATTACTTTTTACTAAAAAAAAAGCAAGCACATAGAAATCCAATATTTAATATAAATTTAAATATAAAAGATAAGATAAAGGAGAAAATGAAAAATACTCGTAACGACATTTCTTATGATTCAAATCATAAATTTTTAGCAAAGTCGTTTGAGGATAATATCAAAATAAATGATGGAAGCATAAATAAATCAATACTTAATGACTTATTTTTAAATGGGGAATGGAATTATAATGATTTTTTTAGTAGTAGAAAAAAATATAATGAAGATTATTTACTTTATTTTCTTTTTTTAAATTATAATTATTGTGTATATAATTATAAATCAAAAAGTTGTCTTCAAAAATTTTTATTATTAATATTAAAATATTTTAAAAAAATTATTACACACATAAATATATATAAATACACCTGTGCAACAATATTATTTCTAACATCTTATTTGGAAAAAAAACCATTGCCATATTTAGATTTGTTTATGATAACGAATAATGTAAGTAATGATATGTATTTTGGTCCTTTAGAAAAATATAATGAGTTAAATAGGTTAAGGAAAGAAATAAAGATGCATCTAGATGTGAATATTACAGATGTGAGTGATTCAAATCAAGAAGATAATAATTGTAGAAACGATAATAATTTTACTAATGAAAATTTTAATAATTTATGTGAGGGTAAAAAAGGGGATAATTCATTAGAAAACATATGTGAAATAAAAAATCGATCCTTGTTGCCTCAAATAAATAAACACAAAAAGAAAAAAAAAGGAGTTAAAGTAAAATGTGAAGATGAAAAAGAAGATATAAATAATAAGGAAAGAAATGGTATATTATTTGATGAAGTAGATAATAGTTTTAAAAAAATGTCATTGAATCAGATACTTGTAAATCGTATTACTAAGGAGTACAGTTATGTAAAAAAAAATGTATTTAAAAATATGAAAAACTGTAAACATCACAATTCAAAAATTGAAAGCAAAGAACATGATAATAAAAAGAAGAAAGATGAGAAATATTTAATTTTTTATAAAGAAGATTATAAGACAATATTGAAAACACTTCTTACCATAATAGACAATATAAAAATATATATTTTTAGTAACATTTTTCATTATCTATATAAGGATCGAAGAAATTATAGTAAGCATATAAGTTTACTATCATTATATTTTTACAAAATATATTTTACAATGTTTTATTTAGAAGTATATAAAAAGGATATAATAAATAAGAATGTGATTGAGATGGTAAAAAATAAGCTTATAGAAATAACTCCAGTTTTATGTATAAAATATATGAACATATATAATATTCATAATATATGTAAAATAGAAATATTAAAAATAATAAAAGAGGAAAAGAATGAAAAAAGAAATAATAAGAATAATTCCGAAAATGAAGAGATAAACTTAACAAGTGACGATTTTGATAAGCTTTATATACTAATAATATATTATATAGAAAATATAAGAAAAAAAGACAACATATTATTTAGTTTATATTTATTATTAGATAAATATATATTTCGAAATAAATATATACATAAAAATATTAAAGAGTTAGTAAATTATAGAATATTTGTATTCCTATATGATATGAACAAATTTTATGACTATAATTATATTTTTACAACAATGTTTATATTAATGAATATTATGAGTTATAATAAATTTATAAGGAATTATATTTATTATATATTTGATTATATATTTAAATCAAAGATAAATGTGATATATGATTGTAGATTTCTTGTATGTTTTTTAAAAAATTTAGAAAAAAGTAGTCTTGATTATGCTTTTTCAAAAATTTCGATACAAGAAAATAAACAATTTAAAAATGTAATAAAACGGAAGAAAGCAAATTTGATTAAAATTATATATAAAGTGAATTTATACGTTACTATTAATTATTTATTATTTTTAAAAATGTTAAATTGTTGCAAATTTTTTCTATATTTATATTCATATTTTTTTTATGAATTTTATATTTTGTGTGTTAAGAAATATGCAAAGAAATATGAGAGCAATTATTACAATTACAGTGGAATAAATAATTGTAGAAATCAAATAGGATGTTCTTTTTCAAAAAAAAACATAAAATCTCAAATTTCAAGTATATCTCGAAAAGAAAAAATGGCAAATAAAAAAAATGACTTCCAAAAACTTATGAGTAATAATACAGATATATGCGATGTAGATCTTAAAAAAAGTGGATCTGATGGTGTTGTAATAATTGGGCATAGAAAAAAGAATCGAAGAATTAAAACGGCAAATGAATATCTTTTTAATGGTGATGCCAAAGATGAAAAAAATAATAAAGAGTGTGCAGATGAACGCAAATGTGTATTAAAAAGTGAAAAAAAAAATATGAAGAGAAATAATGCAGAGAATAATAATTCCTTAAAATATATTAAAAAATATACAAAATATAAATATGATAAAAAAATTAGTAATTTTATAACACGATCATATTATGACCGCGAGGATATTAAATACGAAGAAAAAGGAGTAAGGAGAGAAAATATTATATTTATAGATAGAAGAAATGAAAATGGTGAAATTGTTAAAAATGAAAAAAGGAGAACAATAATGTTGAAAAAGAATAAAAAAAAGAATACAATTTTTTTAGGGGGAAATAATGAATTTGATGGACTTGGTAATAAGGAAAATAGTGATAATGATATGAGTTATTTAAAAATAATAAAAAAAGTGAGAGGAAGTAAATCATATATATATAATGTATATGATATAAAAATCGGTAAACCTGTTTTACATAATAAAAAATATTTTAAAGAATATATAAACGTAGTAAACTATGTTGTGTGTATATTTTTATCTACTAATATTACAAATTTAAATATGAATATGTTAAACAATTATTATATATATATTATATCAAAAATTATAAAGAAGAACTTCAAATTTTATTTTTCATATTTTTATTATATTATATTTAAAAAGAAAAATAATAGATATAAAAATATACATAATATAAATTTTTACAACATCTTAAATAATACATGTAAAAATAAAATAGACATGTGTAAAATAAGTATAAAAAATAAGTATATATATGTTTTGAATACATTATCAAGTATGTTGAGTGTATATAATTATAAATATGCATTTTTTAATTATTATTTTGTTTATTTTTATAAAATTGTGAAAATGATGGCAATGTTTTCAGTTAAATCAATATTAATTTCGAATATACTGATAGACACATATAATGATGCTATATATAATGATAAAGATTCAAATGGTAGCAAGCAAATAAATAATATTAGCAAGAGTAATAAATATAGCAGAAATACAGATTATGATCACAAAAGTTATTATATAAGCCCAGAGGAAAACAATAATAAATCAAATGAAATAGAAGGAATTTCAAGCTTTATAAATGAAATTAATGTAATCGATAAACGCTACAACAATGATAGAGGTGAAAACAGAGTGATAGACAAAAATGAAAAAGACGAATTTTATGAAAATATGAACACAAAAAAATGGGGAAAAAATAATTCTTTATTTCTTAACAAAGACAATAAAAATTATATTGATAGTGATATTATAATGATAAAGTGGTATATATTCTATTTTTTAAAGGAGGAAAAGACTTTGATAAAATATAATTTAAAAGATTCAAAATTAACAAACAAAATAGTGTTAGATAAATATATAAAGCATATTAACAATATGATGTTGTTATATGTAATGGTTAATTATATGATATTGGTATATAAAAATATAAGTTTAAATAAGATGCACATTATAAAGAACAAGCTAGAAAAGTTAGATTATTATAATTATTATTTAATGAAAAAAATAGTAAGTATATATTTTTTAAACGTACCGTATTTATGTAACTATTTAATAGTAGCTTTTGAATTTTTTAGCAATTTTTGCAATACATTTTTATGTATTAATTATGATTCATTTGGTTTAACAAAACAGATAAAGTTGATTTTTAAAAATCATTATATGTATTATTTGTCAAATTTTTCTAATCAAATAAAAAATTTAAAAACATACTATCATGTGAATTACTACAAAAGTACAAATTTATATTTTTACAATTATAAGAAAAGACCTGATAAATTTTTTGAGTCAATTAAAGAAGTAGAAGAAGGGGATAAGAAACATACACATTGCAATTCACCAAGTATGACAAAAGTAGGAAATACAGAGGATCAAAGATGTGGTTCCTTTGAAAATAATCGAGGTTGCATAAGGAATTACAATAGTGCTTATTCAAATATTTATTATAGTGAAGGTGAGATAAAAAGGAATATATCACGTCGTTATGATGAAAATGAACAAAATTATAATGGAATAAAAAATGATGAAAATAGGGATGAGATTGAATATGATAATTATATAAGTGACTATGATGATTATATTTATAAAGATTGTTTTTTCGAATTAAAGGATATACTGAAAAAAGGGATAAGAATATATATAAATAATTTATATAGCAGAAGTATTAAGAATTTGTATTATTTTATAGACCTCTTTAACGATACAGAATGTAGCATACAATTTTTAAATTTATATTTATATGAGAATGTAAGAATTAAAGATATATATAATAATATAAATTTTGAAGGTTTGAATAATATTTATTTATATAATTCTAAGGTGTTAAAAATAGACTATCATTTTATATCATTGACATTTTTAATTTTGATAAGAATATTTAATTTTGCTTCTAATTTTTTTCATTCTTCTAATTATTTTGTACAATTATATTCAAGATATAAATATAATTATTTCTTATATAATAGTACCGCACATAAATATTTTTTATTTTATAATATATATTTTTTTTTGACAAATAAAAATCCAGAAAAAAGAGAAGGCTTACTTAATTTAAAAATAAATAAAGATATAATAAATTTATGTATTCCAGATATTTTTTATTTTAACAAATTGCTTTTACAAAAATGTTTTATGTATTTATCTTTTTTTTTCCACAATTTCAATCATATATTAAATGATATATATTGTGTGAATTGTCTAAATAAATATTCAGTTGGATGTTATGATCAAAATGCTAGTCCTATAGAGCTTGGTAAATCTCATGAAATGAATGTAGATAAAGAAAAAAAAGTATTTAAAGAAAGAAAAAGGATAGTGGATGATAAGATAAATAATTATTATGGAGATAGTATAGAAAGAACAGATAAAAAAGCCGATGAAAATAGCATGTGCAAGAAAAATGTGAAAGATAAATTGAATAATAAGGGTGATGTCGAATATTATGATATGTATGATGACAACATAAAAGAGAACATAATAGACAAAGTGATAAACATAAATGATAGTGATGATATGAAATATGAAAAGAATGATAAATTAAAAAATAAATATATGTGTGATCATATTGAACACGAGGAAGATACAAAAAATATCATGGGATGTAATAGTAAAGAATATAAGGATACTAATAAACAAGGCATATCCAATATTGAAAAAAAAGAATGTGCCACTCCACAAACAAAAGGAAATAATATTGCATCTTATTTTAAAAACAAATTTGCCAATTTAATGAGACATAATGAAAATGAAAAAGAGCCATCTTATATAATGCGCAAAAATAGCAATAGAAGTTTATATGATGGAATATCTTATACAAATTCAGTTTCAATTATAAATAGCAAAATAAAATCGGAAGATTATCCAAATAATATTAAAAAGGGCAATAATAAAGATAGTAATGTGAATATTACGTATGACAAAAATAAAGAGCGTGAAGATTCATCGACATCATTTTCAAATAATGATAGAAAAAATGATTTAGTTTTATTAAAAGCATATAAAACTATGTTAAATTATAAAAAGATTAACAAAAAGAGATTATATGATTATGTTTTGGAGGAAGAACTACGTTGTACATGTATAAATAAATATGTATATGTTTGCAATTTGATATATAATTGTCTTATTTATATATTCGAAATGAAACTAAAGTGTAAAGACATGACGAAAAAACACCATAGAATTCCATTTAATATATTTAAAAAAAAAAAGGAGAAAAACAAAAAAACAAAAATGGAAAATTTAGCTAGCTACAACAACAATAATAATCAGATAATAATTAACACGAATTATTTTGGAAATGTTGATTTTACCATTTTAAATATTTTATATATGAGTGAAAATATTTATATGAATTTATATAAATGTAAATTATTTACGGATATGTGTATATTTAATAATATAAAATATACATGTATGGAAAATAAAGAAGCAAACAAAAAAGATAGTTATAAAAAAAATAAAATTAAAATACTAAAAAATAACACTAAAGTAACGAATGCATCGAACAATAAATCTATAAATAAAGCAGATTTAAATTCGAATGATGATATTTCAGATAATCACAGTGTCCCTTTTGGAGTAAAAACGAGCAGCTCATATACATCGTCAAATAAAATAACTGAATCGGAATATAGTGAAAATTTCTATAAAAGTTTTAAGCATATACATTCAAATGGAAAAATGAATTATGATGATATAAAGGATAGAAAAAATAATTGCAACTCAATTTTAGAGAAAACTGATAAACCAAAGAAAAAAAGCAAAAAATTAAGTAATTATTTTAGGAAAAAAAAACACGATGAAAACAATAATTTACTATCAATTTATAATGAGAAGGTAAATAAAAAGAAGGAAAGAAAAATCCTCAAAAATTATGAGCATGATATAGATGACATACCAATACAATACAATAATAAAAAGACAAAGGAAGTAGTATATCAAGGGGAAAGCAAGAAAGATTGTAGTCTGGCATATGGATTATCAGTGGATACAGAAAAAAACATCCTTAATAGCATCTATACCAACCAAAAGAAACAATCAAAAACAAACAAAAAAAAACATTTATCATTATCCAGAGACAGTAGTAATTCTAAAAATTATTTGGAAAACAAATCAATAAACGATAATACACAAATAAATAGTAAATTGAGTAATAGTGATCAAAATATATACGAGGAAACAAATGAAACATTTGATTGCTTTGATATTGAAAATGAAGGTACTAAGATGGGTAATAAAAAAAAGACTAAGGCTGTTATACAGAAAACTAATCGAATAGAAATGGTTGTTAAAAATATGGTAAAAAAAGAAAAAGAGAAGAAAAAGGTTAAAAGAAATAAAAATATAAAAATGGAGAAGGAAAATGAAAAAAGCAAAAATAAGAATAAAAAGTTGAAAAAGAAAAATAGAAAGAAGAAGAAAAAAAGAAAATCACCTCACGATTACGAAAATATATACAATGTTAATATGAAAGAAAAATGGAGCATTCGGAAATTGTTTTTTAATAAAAATAAGAATAATAAAAAGAGAAAGAAAAGAAATAGTAACCAAAGTAATATAAGTGACAATATGAGAATTAATAACTTATTTGTTAAATATAAACCAAGAAATGTTAAACATAATATTCTTAATAAATTGCTAAAAATAAATATTGGTGATAATGAAGAGAATGTTGAAAGAATAAAAAATTTATTAATCACATTTTATAGTAATAATAATGAAAAAAAAATAAATAACTATATTCAGAACATATTTAATTACACATCATTATATTCAAATTTTAACGTATTCTATAAAAGAAATATAGAAATATTAGACTATAAGACAAAAGTGGGAAACAGTTTGATAAAAGTATTATATTCTATTTCTTATAAACATAATATATCGATATTTTACAAAATATGTAAAAAGATTGAATACATATATAATTACTTAAATTTATCATTTTACAACGATTTATTTAATACGAATACTAAAGATATAAATGATAGGATAAATAAATATTCATTATTTATGTTGATAAAATATTTAAAATACCATATGCACAATAATAGACAGTTGTTTAATATATTTATAGTCAAAATAATAAATTTTATAAATCATAATATACATAATATATCAGAATTTTTATGTATGCATAGATATAACGACTTACTAAACATAATTAATCATTATATTGTGAATACAAATATAAATGATAAGTTAACTTTAAATAAATATAATATTTTTTTATTAGGAGGAAATAAATTATTATATGCTCCCGTATCAAATATATTATTTTTATATTGTAATGAATTAAGCCTTAATGATATTATGAAGATTTTGTATAGTCATCCACAGTATAGTCTTTTTATTAAAAGTGTAGCAATAAATGATTTATTATATTCATATAAAAAAAACACGATAACAAATGTAATATATTTGCAATTATTTGAATATTTAAAAGTAGATTTAGGAAACAGAATATTTTTTTTTATTGTATTTTTTTCTTTTCAATCATTCCGATTTTTATACACATTTTTTATGAACATGCACACATATATGAATGATGAATTTTTAGGGCATTTATCATATTATGAGAATTTTAGAAATAAAAGAGAAAGTTGTATAATTCCAATTGATGGGCAAGATAACAATCTTTTAAGTATTTGTAATGATAATATTGAAAACTGTTTGATATTTAATAAAGATTTATTTGAAAAACGAAAAAGAAATATATTTAAAGATATTTTGCTATTATGGCCTTGGAAAAAACAAGAAAAAAATGACCTATCGAATGAGTATAAAAATAATAATAAAATAGTTACTAACAATATAAATATTAATAATTTTATATATTTTAAATATAATAATTATGTAAAAAAGAAAAATGTTTTATCATTAAAAATATCGCTTATTAAAAAAATATTCCTAGAAAATTTGGATAGCAAAAATCGAGATATATTACTAGAATCATGTCGTATTCACAATAAAATTTTTTGTCTAAGTTTAGAAGCTTCAAAAATGGATAAGAATATACAACTAGATTTTGTAAAAATGGAAATTAGAAATATGCTTAACAATACAAATATTGAGAAAATAAAATTATTAACATCCAATAATATAGTGTCCTATTTATCTGACGATATAAAAATATTAATGTCAGCAACAAGATCACCATTATTGTTATCTTTTAAAACAATAAAGAGTAATTTGAAAAATTATATGTATTTTAATAACCCTTTTAAACACTATTCGGGTATGTTTAATAGTAGTCATGAAATTGATCTTAAGAAAATTTCAGATTTTTTCTCATCTACAGAGTTTGATGTTGCTGAACAAAACAAACAAAGGAATGATAAAATTTTACATTATAATAGTAATTTATATTTAGGGAATAAATCAGAAAGTATTTTAAGTGATAATTTAAAAAAAATAGATTATTTTATTAACAAAATAAATGAAAAAAACGATCTATGTAACGAAGAAAATTTTGATGGCGATTTTGCTCAAAGAGACTGTATTTATAAAGGACATGGAAATACCCGATTAATGAATAACAAAGAGGAAAATGAAGAAAGGAAGCAGTTACTTAATAAAACACATGAAGATGTATCATATATTTATAAAGTAAATGATGATGTTCGACAAGATAAATTAGTTATTCAAATAATTTATATATTTATACATATTTTTAATGATTACAAACTTTTTTATAACTTATTTCCATATAATATCATAACAAATAAATATTACAATGTTGATTTAAATAAAGGTGAGAATACTATGGATAGCCATAATATAAACATTTTTGTTAAAAATGTAAAAGAGGAAGAAAAAAGTACAAATAATGGAAAATCAGAAAATAAGCGAAAATTTTCGTTTTCATTTCATTTATTTAAAAAGAAAAAGGTGAAGAACGATAAGATGAAAGATAAGAGTAGGGATATAGGTCCAGATACACAAAGAAGTGGTAGTGCTATGAATAAGGATAAAATTTATACTTGTAAAGACTCACAAAGTTATGGTAATATAAACTATACATTTTCTAATCATATTAGCACAAATTCTAAAACAATTGATGTTTCTAATATAAAACAAAAAAAAAAAAAAAAAAAAAAGTTTGAAAATTTGGGTGCAGTTATTGAAGTTTTACCCAAAACAAAAAGTAGACATGAAATAGGAAGAAAATATCAAAATATAATAAAATTTTATCATTTAAAATTTTCAAATATTTATGTTTATATTTATGCTTTGAAAAATTTTATATCGTCTTTGGCTGCATATTCATTAATGTCCTTTATTTTACAAGTAAAGGATAGACATAATGGGAATTTGTTATTTGATGAGTATGGAAATATTGTGCACATAGATTTTGGCTATATATTAAATATTTATCCAGGTAATTTCATTTAAATATTTTACTTATATATGAATGTGTGAAATTGTTTATATATTAAGATGTTTCCATCTCTTATATAATATATTTATTTTTATATTAAAATTTTTTGTAGGTTTTTCTATAAATTTTGAGCTTGCCCCATTTAAGCTCACCAAGGAAATGATTATGCTTTTAACCATCAATAATCAGAGAAAGCAATATTTCATTTTTACATATATTCATCTAGTTGTGAAAGGGTATATTTTGAATAATAAAATATGTATATAGTCTTTGTGCTTTCCCTCTGGCTTTCTTATTTGCTATATCTAATTTCTTGACATATATAATACTGTATAGATAGAAGCTTAGAGTAAAGAAAGTAAAAATTTACAAGACCTTACTATGAAAATGTATACACAACTTTATTTCATTTTAATATTATTTTTAGGTACTTGCTTTTAAGACAAAAAAGTGATTGGATAATTTCGTGTATAGAAAGTTTATCGAATTCGGAAATTAACTGTTTTAAATATAACACCATTGAAAAGTTGAAGTAAGGAAAAATCATTAAGAATAAAATAATAAAATATTATGCCATTGCTTCGTGCAATAGGCATGAAAATAAATGTTGCTATTTTTTCCTAAGTTTATGTATAGTTTTTTCTCTTTGTGTGTTTTTTATTATTTTATTTACTTTCCCCTTATTTTAATATAGAAAACGATTGAACCTGGACAAAAATGACAACGATGCGAGTATTTTTATGATTAATAAAATTCATCAAGCTTACAACAACATAACTACTATTATGTATGATTACATTCAAAATATTCAACAAGGAATACAATAATTATAAAAACTGGTACTATAAATTACTGAAATGTGTAAATTTAAAGTTTTCAACCAAACAATTGAATATTAAGTTTGTTTATTCACACAAAAATGGAGGGAAATGAAAAAGATCATACATGAGAATAAAAACCTAAAGCAAATCACCGCTGCTAATATTTTGTTTTATTTGACAACTTGTTTGTTTTAATGTATTATTACAATATTAATTCATTTGCTAACATTTTCATTTTTTATATTTTTAAAAATTTGTTTCGTTATTAACTAGTATATTTTTTTCGCTAAACCCCTTTTATTAATCTAAAAACAAGCATTTAAATTTCTTTTTTTTTCATATATTTAATTCATAGTTCTTTATATATACAATTTTTGAGTAGTTAGGACTCAGTATATACATTTTTTAAAAATTCGATCCTATTTATTGTTCTACACAACATTATTGAATTATTTTAGATATTAAGTAGTAGACGTTCACATGGAATAGGTCTTATCGTGTTTGTACGAATTAATATATTATTATCAAATCAATAATATGATTATAAATTTAAAAACAAATTAAATGAAAGGAAACAAACAAAAATCATTTATAAAATACATACTTACATATGCAGGTTAAAAAATAATACAAGTAAGTTTATACTTATATTAAAATACATAGACAAATTATATACAAAACAAACTTTATTAAAAAAAATGTTTATTACAGTAATTTAAAATATGCCGATGCAAGAAAATAATTTAATTTTATTAATATAAACGTTACAATATTAAAAAACTACTATGGAAGACATCCTTATTCCTCACTAATTTTGTCTCTTAACTTAATAAGCATCGCGTGCTTTGCAATATTAATTGCGTAAGTAATGAAAGGGGGATCATTGGGATCAGTAATACGCATCTACAGAAAAAAAATGGATAAATATATAAAAGAAAATATTAAAATTTTTTGTGGATAAGCATGATATATCATAAATATATATATTTACACAGTGACGATATTTTTTGATAAATTTTAAAATGTGTCAGCAAAATAAAAATGAAATATATAGTGAATCAAAATTATTATATTATTTACAGAATTGATGTAGATAAGATCAATATGGTCGCTGTTTTTTTTAATGAGATATCCGGATAAGTTAACAAACAATTTTGAGAGTTCTCCATTTCTAATATCCATTTCAGAATTTATATCAGTTTTGAATGAGTTAGCTTCTTTTAAGATAGTGTTTGTACAGGGGTTTTGGTTGAGACTGTTATGATCATTTATATTTGCTGATGCGTAGACAATTATAGTTGTGTCACGTGATATCTAAAAAGTGGATAAATAAAATACTTATATAAAGTATAGTAATATGAAAAATAAAATTTATAAGGGAAGGAGGAAAAAATTCTTACTTCAGCTTTTGCGGATAAAGCATAAAAATATCCTTGGAATGATCGAATATCATTTTTTATACGATGTTGTACCATTACTAAATTTGGATCATATACACGGACAATTTTTTCTAACAAAATTTATAATTTTCATGGATATAAATTGAAATATTATGAAATTATCAAAATGAAAGATAAGAATAATAGTAACTTAATATTTTGACAATAAAAAACATAAATATATCGAATAAAGAATGATAATCACAAATTAAATTGTTTCATCATTTTTTAATATACCATTAATAAAGGTGTAACCGGAATCTTTGCAAATATTGGAACTCCATAGCGTGTTTATTATTTCATGATACTAATAAAAAATACATATAATAGTTATTATTTTTTATTCTAACTTAATTTTATAATTTTGTTTTTTTTTATTAATTCATACCTTATTTGGATGGGAAACTTTAAGATGAAGTTTGTCAATGCTTGAATCGTCTTGAGCTCTCATAGAATATAAAGTTGCACCACTGTCATATTCCCTATATAAAGTGTATGGCTCTCTAATATTTGCATAGTACAAGAGATGTGCTACAGCTTTCCCCATAAGATCATTTGCTTGTATAGTTTCACTGTAATCTGTACATAATCGCCTCTTATTTTGTTCATATATTGCAGCTGAACTATAATTTCCGAGATTAATTTATTTTTAATTTGTAAAAAAAATAAATAAATATATTTATATATGGTATTTTGACTATTCATTCGTTTATGTAAGCGTAAAACTACAAGGATATGCATATTATATTTTTATATAGGGTACATATATATATCTATAGTTATATTAGATGTGAATATATAATGTAATATCTACTTACAAAATATATGGGGGAGCATTTTTGATTAATATAGCATTTTTTCGAGCATTATTACGCCTAGCAAATCGGCGTAGAGGATTAGCGACTGATTCAGGTTCGGTTGCAAGGGCTTTATTATTTCCATATACAACCAAACTTAAAAGTAAAAAAACTATTTTAATATATCCTGTATTCATTTTTTGGTTTTACAAATAAAATATTAAAAACATATTGGTACTTTTAAAAAATAACAATTCGAATACTCGAAAAGTTGTATAAGGACAACTAAGATCGACGGAAACAAATTTTGACAAAATTATAAAAACTAATATTTATTAAAAAAAAAAATAGTATTTGTCAATAATTTTGTATATATTTAATATATTTATAGGGTTTAGGGTTTAGGGTTCAGGGTTTAGGGTTCAGGGTTTAGGGTTAGGGTTCAGGGTTTAGGGTTCAGGGTTTAGGGTTTAGGGTTTAGGGTTTAGGGTTTAGGGTTCAGGGTTTAGGGTTCAGGGTTTAGGGTTTAGGGTTTAGGGTTCAGGGTTTAGGGTTCAGGGTTTAGGGTTTAGGGTTTAGGGTTCAGGGTTTAGGGTTTAGGGTTCAGGGTTTAGGGTTTAGGGTTTAGGGTTTAGGGTTCAGGGTTTAGGGTTTAGGGTTCAGGGTTTAGGGTTTAGGGTTCAGGGTTTAGGTTTAGGGTTCAGGGTTTAGGGTTTAGGGTTTAGGGTTTAGGGTTCAGGGTTTAGGGTTTAGGGTTCAGGGTTTAGGGTTCAGGGTTTAGGGTTTAGGGTTCAGGGTTTAGGGTTCAGGGTTTAGGGTTCAGGGTTTAGGGTTTAGGGTTCAGGGTTTAGGGTTCAGGGTTTAGGGTTTAGGGTTCAGGGTTTAGGGTTTAGGGTTCAGGGTTTAGGGTTCAGGGTTTAGGGTTTAGGGTTTAGGGTTCAGGGTTTAGGGTTCAGGGTTTAGGGTTTAGGGTTTAGGGTTTAGGGTTTTAGGGTTTAGGGTTCAGGGTTTAGGGTTTAGGGTTTAGGGTTAGGGTTCAGGGTTTAGGGTTCAGGGTTTAGGGTTCAGGGTTTAGGGTTTAGGGTTTAGGGTTTAGGGTTTAGGGTTCAGGGTTTAGGGTTTAGGGTTCAGGGTTTAGGGTTCAGGGTTTAGGGTTCAGGGTTTAGGGTTCAGGGTTCAGGGTTTAGGGTTCAGGGTTCAGGGTTTAGGGTTTAGGGTTCAGGGTTTAGGGTTTAGGGTTTAGGGTTCAGGGTTTAGGGTTTAGGGTTAGGGTTCAGGGTTTAGGGTTAGGGTTTAGGGTTCAGGGTTTAGGGTTCAGGGTTTAGGGTTAGGGTTTAGGGTTTAGGGTTTAGGGTTTAGGGTTCAGGGTTTAGGGTTTAGGGTTCAGGGTTTAGGGTTTAG